>NW_027555514.1:116950391-117435391 GCF_003287225.1 Phascolarctos cinereus | reverse complement strand
CTCACCTGTGCCTCATGGCTTCCTTTAAGCCATAGCTTAAATTCCACCTTCTGCAACAGGTCCTGTTTTCACTTCACCACTGGACTCCCCCCCAACCAGTGCTTTCCCTTGGAGACTGTCTTCCATATACATTATATAGATAGCATATGCACATAGTTATTTACATGTTTTCTCCCCATTAGAATGTCAGGTTCTTCAGGGAAGGGAATGTGTTCTTGCTTTTCTCTAGATCTTTAGTGCTTAGTAAAGTGCCTAGCACACGGTAAGTGCTTGATAAATGTTTTTTGATTGATGGATTGACTGCTGAGGCACTGAGTATTCATCTATATGCTTATAAATGTTCCTGTTTTCTCCTCTGTTAGAATGTAGGGCAGCAGCTAAGTGGCTAGTGTATAGAGCACTGGCCCTAGGGTCAGGAGGACCTGAGTTCAAATCTGGCCTCAAACACATAATACTCACTTGCTCTGTGACTCTGGGCAAGTCACTTAACCCCAATTGCCTCACAAAACAAATAAATAAATAAATAGTTTTTAAATGAATGCAGGGTCTTAATTAGTAATTATTTCATTTATTGTAGATGAATCACTACTTGAAAAGATAAATAAGCATATATTCATATACATATTATATATGTATATGTGCGTATATATGTATGTGTGTGTGTCTCTGTACATATATATATATGTACACACACACACACACATACATATATACACACACCCATATATCACAAAGTAGTGGGTGTGAATACATTCCCATCTTGTAAATGTAGGGAGGGACATATAGGATATATTTTCAAGTAGGGATTTCTTTTCCCTCTTAAGATCTAGGAAACAAAGTAAGATTTTATAAGATCGTAGAGGTGGGGATTACCTTTTAGCCCACCTGAGTCAGAAGCTTCTTCTTGCTCCCTTCATGGGAAAGGAAGGATTTCCTCCTTCTGTAGAACCCTCCAATCACACAAAGAGCTGCTTCGGCAGTAGCTACACCTGGGGTGGAGCTGAAAACCTTCCTAGTAACCACTAGGCAGCATTAGCAACCCCAAGCCTCACTAAATCTCCTGTTTGGTTCAGTGAACAGAATGTAGTCAGTTGGCAGGAACAGAACATGCTTGCATTTTTTTCCCCCATCGTTGCTATTCCTATCATCATAAATAAGAATCAATAGGCCATTTTAACTAGCATATGCTCACAACCATTTAGCACTTGAGTGTCAACTATGCACTCCCTAAGCAATAAGGTCCCTGCCCGCTGGGCTCACAATCTAAATTCAAAAGACAAACAAGGCACATAAAAATGGAAGAAGATGGTGTATGGTTTTTTTGTTGTTGTTATTGGGGGAAGGGTAGGACTGAAGGGAAAAGAAGAGTCCTAGTAAATTGTAGAGGTGACTCAGAGCTCACACTAAAAGAAAAGAAGGCCGAGACTATGTGAAAAGTTGAAGGGAGCGCACCCAGATGGGCTCATCAACACATGCTCATCAGGGCTAACCCCTTGGGCAGGAACTACAGAGCTGTCAGCCAGCAACTTCCCGAGAGGGATGCCATGAGGGCTGAATCGAGTTCCAAATTGCCTCTGCCTAGCTAGGAAAAGACACTAGCTAAAGGAAATTTAAAAAAAAATCTAAGTCTTTCTATCTTTAAGAAAATTTCTGGAGAGAATCAGTTTGAAGCTGGAATCCAGCCACAAGATGCACAATGCTGAAAATAAAATATTAGTCCAAGGAGAAGATGGGAAGTGAAAGGAATGGTTGGAGGTGATGATTTGTGTGCAATGTGAAGATGGGGTGGGGGGTGATACAGGACTTGTGTATGGAAAAGGTGGAGGAGATGTGGGTCTATAGCTGACATACAAAGTGAGGGAGAAAGCAGAGTGGTGATAGGTGGAATGATTAAGTAGAGAGTTACAAAATCTTACCCACCACCTCAATAACCTGTAAAGAATATTTCTTCCATTTTTAGAAAGATGAAGGGAATTTTAAGTAGGATTAAATAAGTCTCTTTTCCAAATTTATTAGGTCTTGAGTAATAGATGAGAAACATTGCCTCACTTAGAATTTGGCCTGTACACCAAAAGTAACAATAATCATGAGACAAATACCAAGTCTTGGTTTACTAAAAAAATTTTCAACCACTTAAATTTCAAAAAGAGTGCCTTGCCTCTTCTCCTGAAGGTGTGATACATAAAAATTCATAGATCTCTAGCTTTAGAAAGCTGATAAGAAAGATGTCCCTAAGCTTACTAGAACTAAGCTCTTATCCACATTAATTTGACATCCGCACGTGGCCCCAAAGGCAGTACAAGTGTTCAGAGACCAGCATTGCCAAATGGGAAGTGTTAGGAAAATGATAACATGAAACTTGCTTGTATTGTCAATGCAGATATAGCAACGATACGTTAAATATTCTCCAGTCTCAAAGACCTCCCTAAGGCTTTCAAAACCATCACAAAACCTGAAGTAAAATGTGATTTAGACGTCGATTCACAGATACGTTTCTAGTCAAGCACAGATGAGGCTGTTGGAGGCAAAAATCATGTTGAATTATGGAATATGGACACTTTTAACTGACCTGTAATCCACTTTTCCAAGCATTTTGATCAATAGTATGTTTGGTGACCTTATTTTCTCACTAAAAATGGAAGCTTAAGCTAGATGGGATAGCAGTTCAGGACACAACACTGCCTAGCATCTGTTGGGAAACTTTTCTCAATGATAATAATAAAAATGATAAAAAGAACCATCCCTGACAATCATAGAAACAGCAACAGTAGCAAGATCCAGGTATGTCTTTCTTTGATTTGCTCCTGATGAAGTATTGTTCTCAGAATTATTTCAGAAACATCCGTAATAGAATTTGGACGAAAATCTGTCTCCTGATGCAGTTACCGTAGGGATGTATCTGATCTAGCATGTCAAGTCAACAGCCTTTTTTGTTCTATTAAAATAGCTCTAATTTGGCAGGTTGTTACAATTTCAACAACAGCCAAACACATGACTAGAATTCAGAAAGCATGAAAATATACATAGTTGATTCCACATTCACAGGTGATATATTTATTCAGCCACTGTCGTTAAGGGTATATGTCCTCATACAATTGTGGCAGGGAGGTACGGGGAGTGGGGGTAGAAATGATTTGAGCTCAATCAGACTGCTGATATTCCTAAGATAGCCAGCTAAGTTCATATAACTAATTTCTAACCAGTTATTTGTAAAAATAACCAGGCATTTGATTGAATTATATCACCTTTTTCCTTACTCCTTCCAACCCAAACCTTTTGGGGTACATAAACACAGAACCTGAAAAAATTAATCTGGAGATTGCTAGGCATCACTACTGGCCTGACATTTACTTTTGAAGACCATTGTAAAATTTAACAAGAGATCAAATACAGAAAAGTTTCTTTCGATTATTTCAGCTAATTTAAGGTCCCCTAAAATCTACCTATCCCATTTATTATCCACTATTCCCCAACAGAAAGTCTCTAATCGAACTGATCTCACTAGTATGAAATTACATCATTCTTATTTTGGTCTTCGGTCTGTTATTGTACTCGTACGGAATGTTCTTTCCCTTCCATCTTGCCAAATCCTAGCCATTCTTCAAGGAATAACCATGCTTTCACTTCTGTGAAGCCTTCCTTAACTATTCAAACCTGTTCTGGTATCTTTCGTTCCCAAATAATTCTTTATCTAAACTATACAATTTAGCACTTGTATGTTTTTCTGCCATTATTGTTACATATTTTTCTCAATTACTTAAGTATCTTTATCTTATCTTCCTGACTAAAACATTGGCTCCTTGTAGGCAAGAATCATGTCTCAATAGAATTCTTTTATTCCCTATAATATTTAGGATAGCTCTGAGCCCATAAATACATTCAATTAACCAGGACTGGTTGACTGTCTACTATGAATTCAACTCTGTGCTAGGTTCTCTATGGGACATAGAAGAAGAATAAAAGAGTTAGGCAGTAATAATTTAACATCTGGCTCTCTGAAAGGAAAGAAAATATCCATAACACTCTTAAATTTAAACTGCATTATTTAGATTTTCTCTATCACTTTAAGTCTGGAAAATCACCAAAATTTCAAGCCCTGATTTGCAGCCATTCCCAATTTTCCAGGTGTAAAAGCTTATACAGAAAATTTAACAATCAGCTCTTATGAGCCTGATTGAGCTGACTCCAGCTTACCCATGAATAAGACACCATTCTCTTCCACAGAGAGCTTTTCATCTCACATTAATTATGAACAATGGCTTCAAATAAAATAGTCAAGTATCCAACCTGTGCATTTCTTGATATGACTGTTCCTTTTTCCATGAGATCCTAATTTGCATCCAAAATTCTCCTCCCAAAATTCGGCAAACCATACATTCCTTCGATTATTGGCAAGAGTCCGGCTTCTAAAATATCGATCAAACCCTATAATGTACAAAAAAGAAATGATTTTAAAGTTATTTGATTGGATTTCTAGAATAAAGCCAAATTAAATTCACAATCAAGATGAAATTGTTTATACTTGTGAATCATTGAGTCATGTAAGTTATCACTACTGTTTGCTAAGAACATATAACAGGGAGTAGAGCCTAGTTGGTAGATATCAGACCTCAGAGTCAGGAGAACCCGAGTTCAAGTCCTGGAAATATGACTCTCAATTTCCCAGGCATATCTCCGTGACTATAAATTAAAGAGAAGGCATGGACCTATATTTGAAAGAGTAGCTGCATTGGCAGCTCCTAATACCAAGGAAATTACAGTTCCAGTTCCATCCCATCCTAATGAGATAAAATACATGAAAAGCAAAAAATAAAACACTGGGACCAATAGCACCATCACCCCTCCCTGAAACTGCTGACTTTAAAACAAGGACAAAGTTAGCAGAGAGATAGCAGACCTTCAACCATCTTACTAGAGCTGGTCCTTAGCAACATTTATATGGAAACAACTTCATCTTTAATATGTACTTCTCTTTTGATTAGGTATCCCTCCATTCCCTCTTTGATGCCTTTCTCTCCTTTCTACAGCTTTCCTTTCCCCCACTCTGCTCTCCTTTTTACTCTCCAAATATATACACATGGGGCAGTTAGATGGTACAGTGGATAGAGCACTGGCCGTGAAGTCAGGATGACCTTAGTTCAAATCCAGCCTCAGACCAAACACTTGACACTTACTAGCTGTGTGACCCTGGGCAAGTCACTTAACCCCAATTGCCAAAAAAAAAAAAACCAAATTTTTGCACACTACTTTCATTCTAAGCCTGACTAACCATAGCCCCACCTGGTCACTCTCCTTGGAAGATCAAAGTTCCAGTCTTTTCCTGTTCTTCTGCCCACATAATTTGTTAGTATTGTGTCACATATTCTAGATGACCTGATAAACTGATCTGTGCTGATGTGACAATAGGTTCTAATGAGTTCCTGTATTACCCTGATGAGGTCATCAGCCAAAAGGGTGATCCTAAGGTTGAGAATTTCTGAAACCAGATCAGGGTAGGGAAGAAGATATTTAGAAGCTGACATATATTTAAGGTCCTGCCCCAAGCCATTTTAGGCCCCCAGAACACTTGGATATTTGACTAATCCTATAACCCACTTTCCCTTGTAGACAAACAAAAACAATTAAATGACTAAAACAACATAATACTCTGTTATTCATGCATGCAAATTAGCATAGCCCAGCAGTAGCTGAGATGAGCAAGGACTTTACTCAGACCTAAAAAATAAATTAGGGCAGCTAGGTAGTATAGTGGATAGAATGCTGGACCTGCGGTCAGGAAGACTCACCTTCCTAAGTTCAAATCTGGACTCAGACACTTACTAGCTATGTGACCCTGGGCAAATCACTCAACCCTGTTTGCCTCGGTTTCCTCATCTGTAAAATGAGCTGGAGAAAGAAATGGCAAACCATTCCAGTATCTTTGCCAAGAAAACCACAAATGGAGTTATGAAGAATCAGACATGACTGAAAAACAACTGAACAGAAAAGAAATTACACAGCAATAATGGTTGGTTTCACTACTCTATTTCTGTACCACTTCTATTATTAGTTATGTCCTCCTAAAACTGTCACTAGCTCAATGACCATGTGCAAGTCACTTGGAGGATTAGAGAGGTTGTTCCTTCATATAGGAGGTATGATGGACAGAGCTCTGGGCTTGACATCAAGAAGACCTGAGTCTGAATTCTATTTGCAGATTCTTATCTGTTGTGGGACCCTAAGCAAGTCACAACCTAGCTCAACCTCAGTTTCTTCATCTGTAAAAGAGGAATAATAATAGCAACTACCTACCTCACAGGGTTGTTATAAGCATCAAATGAAATTATATATGTAATGCGTGTTAAGAGTCATAAGATGCTAGATCAATGTTAACTATTATTATTTAAACTGAAACTACAGCTATATACTCTACATGTTCCCAGACCATTGTTTACCTTAAAGCATTGTACAAACATGAGCTATTATCATAATTTGTAATTCTGTGGAAAGAACAATGTGTTTGAAGTAAGACATGAGTTCCAGTCCCAATTCACTAGCTGTTTCATCTTGCATAAGTCCTTTGACCTCTCTAGATCTCAGTTTCCCATTATGCTAAATGAGGATATTGGACTAGATAACCTTGAAGATCCATTATAGCTTTAGCATTCATTAAGTCTATAGGAAATACAGAACATAGCAGAAAAAACACTAAGGCTTGGCTATCCCCTCAAAATAATTACCTATAATGATCATGTCTTTATTACAGGCTACCATTCAGAATGAATCACTATTTAAGAACTCAGTGCTGCCTATTATATCGAGTGAACAATTTCAAATTTTAAAAGGTTGATGTGAATCATAGACCTTCAGAGCTAAAGGGGATCTTAGAGATTATTGAAGCAACATCTTCACTTTGTAGAGAAAGGGAAGTGACTTGCCCAAGGCAAGACAGAAAGAAAGCAGAGCTCAAACTGGTACCCTATGCAAGATATTTGCAAGTAAGAGAAAGTAAGAAGAATCATAAGTTGGTAAAAGCAATGCAGAATGACAAGGTCTATCTGCAACTGTCATCTGACTCCCAACCCAATGTTCTCATCATAACATCAGGCTATCTCCAAAATGAAACTAAATGGTTCACCTGCCCTTATGTAATCAAGCTTTTCCAAGGCTCTCCTTCCTATATGTTCACTCCCACCAACCTTGGGAATGAAAATATTGAAGAAAATAAAGGAAAAGGAGGAATAAGGAAAAGGAAATTAAAAAAAAAAGAAAGTATAAAAGAAAAAAGCAGGAGAAACACCTTAAAAAAATCTCAGGAATGCTTTGAACACTTGCCCAGGAAAAGAAAGAAAGAAAATTATCACTATACAAAAAAAAAAAAGAAGAAGAAGAAAAGTATCTCATTCCCCTTTCTAGCTCTGAGGAAGGGGGGAGTGGGGAGTGTTAATTGTCTATATCTCCAGTTCCCATTTCAAAGCAAATGAAAAAAAAAATCTCCCATTTTAGATTTCCAGGAAAGATATTCCCCTTTCTACCATTCCACACTGCTCTCCAGAAGACTCATTATCTTCAATCACAAATTATGAAAACATCTCTGAGACTCAAAGTGGTAAATGACCTCCTTGCTCACATTCAGGTATGTGTCTCAACTAGTTAATAACTGGCCAATTCAATGGGTAAAATGGAAGTAGCTATGTGCTATGCATATTCACACAACCAAACTGAGTTATTATAAATGTTCACATTCTAATTTTAATATGATGTTTTATCCCACTGAGCTTCAGTTCCTATAACTAAAACATCCTTTTGTTGATCTCAATCATCACAATGCATCCTTCTTACCATCAATTGAAGCTCTTTTGGGTAGAATAGTTACAGCCCCCTCGGCAATTTCTTCTTGCTGATAGACAGGTGATATTTTTGAGCCCCAGCTATCTGAGCCAATCCAGAGAAAATGCCCAGTTTGATTTATTTTTTTGGCAGCTTCCAATATTCGCCTGTAGGAATGAAAATAAATAAAACCTATAGCATTCACAAAAAAATTCAACAAACACAAGCCCTAGAACAATAGACGAATCGTTATACATACTTAGTAGGTCACCATTACACAATCGGTCAATCAATTATTTCAACTGCCTAAATCATATCTCCTTAATAAGAGTAGACTTCAATTCCAGTACATGCTAATTAGCTTTATCATAAAGCTCACTTGAATCCTTCAGCCTATCATACATATTTGTTTCTTCTCTTTTAACTTCCAGATTTCAGCAGAGGGAAGCTTGAGCCTTAGAAGCTGAATAACTGCAGTGGATCAATAGAGCAGAATCTAGTCTTCTCTAGAACTACAAGGGCTTTTTCTTTACATGGTTTAAATTTCCAGTGTTTTATACCACACATAAATAAATTAGGAGAAAGAATAGGAGTCATCAGATCTGATCCTTCACAGAGAAGAAAAGAGACAAGTACCTGATGTCATCCTCATTGGCAAACATGATCACTGCACGAGCATTAGGTGTTTCCAACAGACGTTTGATGATTTTGTCAAATTCTCCAGGCCTCGGTTCACGGGGGATTTTCTGTGACTGAGCAATGCAAACACCACCTGTGAAGGGAAAGAAAATAAAAGAGGGCAATGCTGATATGCTGATGTTTTTTAATTAAATGTGTGATTTAAGAGAACCATTGAGGACAGTTGTTTATAAAGGCATGATTCTGCAAAGGGAATTTTGCTTCTTCAAAAACTGTCCTTCTCACTTGTAGGAAGCAGTCTTGTTTAAGTGATACCTAATTCTTATTTCAGATGAAAATGATGCCAATATCTAGCTGTACAACACTTCCATAATCTTTCTTTTCCCCTATAATAATGGGTTACTTTTCCTTGATGTGGAAAGTGACTATACAGTCTGTGTCTTAATAAAATACCCATAATTATATAACTTCTCCTTCCAGAAAAATAAATATAGACCAGGCTGACACAGACAAGGTGAAGCAGAAGGATGAGCAATTTTGTGATGTATTCAAGCAGGATACATTCCCTTTTACTTGGGAAAGGGTTGCACAAAAGAAATATGAGGAGAGTTTAGCAATGAAAGGCAAAATGGCAGTTTGATTAACTCACCTGAGCCTCACCATGTCGTGGGTAAGATTTATTGGCAAGATGGCCCTGAAACAAAATCCTTCCTTTAATTTTGAAATTAACTTCCACCCTTCAATTGACAAACCATACATTAAATCCCATCCATTCTATGGTGAATGATGGGCAGAGTGGCCTTCCTTCAAGGGGGTCTGCTATACAGGAAGCCAGTAAGAGATAACCTTAGACTTGAGAATGTTCCTTAAATATGAAGCCATTGTGGCTAGAAATCCTTTTGGGGGTGTTATGCATCCCAGTAGCAAAGAAAGAGGCAGCTTGTAGTCAGATAAGACTCATCTTTGCAAGTTCAATTCTGGCCTCAGACAATTACTAGCTGTATGACTCTGGGCAAGTCACTTAATGCCATTTACCTCAGTTTCATCATCTGTAAAATGAGATGGAAAAGGAAATGGCAAATTACTCCAGTATCTTTACCAAACAAAAACAAAAACAAACACACGCAAATAGGGTTATGAAGAGCCAGACATGACTAAAAACGACCAAACAAAAGCAAAGTCCCCCTTAACACTAGAGGAGAACGAAGAGAAAAAGAGGGAGATGTCTTTTATTTCTTTCTAACTTTCCATGAACTTCCCCATCAGGCAGGGAAGGATTGAGAGCTGAAAGAAACATCATCTAGTCCAAGTCATTTTCTGGCCTATTTTATAGTTGAGGCAAAGAAAAATTAAATGACTTCCCTGAGGGTAGTAAATGAAAGAGGCCATATACAAACCTAGGCCCTTTGAGTATGAACCCAGGCCTCTTGCCACTACATGATAATTTATTCTCTCACACAATGGGGGAATATTCTGGCTCATTGGGGGAATCAGAGAGAGAGAGAGAGAGAGAGAGAGACAATGTGAGTTTTTAGGACAATCAATACATTAATGCAATTAGTACATTAGTTATTAACTAGTGTGGTGGAATGGAAACCTTACCGAGCCAGAGGAGCTAATACTTAACTTCCACTGTAATCTTGGCCAAGTTATTTAATCCCCTTTCTTCAGTTGTAAGTGAGGGCTGTTTGAGTTCCCTTCCAACTCTCAATGTACAATTTGTGCTTCTGTGGACTATTATAGAATCTCTGATTATTTTAGCTGAGATCAATGGAAAATCAAACACCATCTATAATACCGTTTCTTAAGAAAAATACGTTGGCTTCTAAAAAAAAATTGTCCTAAAAATTTAGACCACAACCCACTTTTAGGTTGGAGATTACTTTCATTACTGCTTAGGAAACTAGGAGAGTGAGTCTCAAGGAAAATACATCATGTAACTATGAAATCTGACACTAGAACTGTAACCTCCTCCTGGGAACAATACACTGGCCTTTCCAAATTATTATTACAGACTTAATTAAATTGCCTTAATTATTTAAGCATCCTTTTGAAAATCTATTCTATCTTGAATAGCATTTTGAAACCACTAATCACTGCATAGTCAGGGCTTCCTGGCAAAGTATCTGAAGGCTGAAAAAAAAATATTCCAGTGACAACTTAAAGCAATGTAGACAGGCGATGTAGACAGAGATGTCTAGCCTTGAATTATCTGGGTTGGGTATTTATCCTGCTTGAATACATGACAAAATTGCTCATCCTTCTGCTTCACCTTGTCTGTGTCAGCCTGGTCTGCATTTATTTTTCTGAAAGGAGAAGTTATATAATTATGGGTATTTTATTAAGACACAGACTGTATTTAACTTTTCAGAAGAAAGGAGGGAGGGGCTTAGGATTCCATTCCAGGCCCGGACACTGATTTGTAGTGTGTATTTATAAGTGCCCTATGGAGTCCATCCCTTCATTCATAGGATACATGCATTCATTGAACAAATTGAACAATTGAACAAATTATTTATTTTGTCCCTACTATGTGGAAAGGGCAGGTAGGTGGCACAGTGGATAGAGATTGCCAGGCCTGGAGTCAGGAAGATTCATCTTCCTGAGTTCAAATCTGGCCTCAGACAGTTACTTCCTGTATGACCTTGGACAAGCCACTTAACCCTGTTTAACAGTTTCCTTGTCTGTAAAATGAGCTGGAGAAGGAAATGGCAGAAGACCACTCCAGTATCTTTGCCCAGAAAACCTCAAATCAGGTCAGAAAGAGTCAGATGCAACTAAAACAACTAAACAACAAATGTGTGGAAAGAGCTGAGTTAAGTACTCTGGAAGATACTGAAAAGTCTGACTCAGAGTCCTACCCCTCAGAAAGTTAACTATTTAATTAGAGAAACACACCACACACACACAAAATGATATGAGTTAAACGATAGCCCAAAAGAATAAAAATTGTATAACAAAATAGTACATAATTAAATGCTAAAATGCAAAATGAGTAATCAATAATCTGTAAACAAATATTTATTAGGTACCTACCATACAATAGGCATTGTGCTAGGCCCTGGGGTACAAATATAAAAATGAGACATTCTTGCGCCCATAGATTTTACATTCTACTAGGGCAGGGAGGGAAGGTAGCAGGGGAGATACAACGTGTTCACAGATAAGTAAAGACAGGCCATATATGAAAAATATACAGTGGCAGCAACAGAAACGACTGAGGGAATCAGCGAACACCTTTAAAGAAGTAACCCCTGAGTTGCTCTTGAACTAAGCATTGAAAGGGGTTGAGAGATCGAAAATAATGGAGAAGATGGTCTGTGATCCTTTAAAAGAGGTGTCCCGGTGCAAATAAACAAGAACTAGATTCCAAGAAAGTAGAAGTAAGTACTTCTAAGGGGACAGGGATGACTGTGGACTAAAGTAACCAGAGATTCTGTTAAAAAAAATTCTGTAAAAACAATCACAATTCAGAAGTTTTGTCTATATGACACCAACTAACTTTATAACCAAATTGTCTGAAATAACACTAATTCTGAAAATGTATGTGTGTATGTATGTATGTTTGTATGCAGGAAGAGGAGTTATGAGGGAGAAACAAGGTGGGGTGGGCAAAATAATGCGGTGATCTTTTAAAACGCCCTCACCATTTATTTGTCAACTTTAAACAAAACCATCTATTTCAATGTTGTTGCTTGTTTCTCCCATGACCAATCTGAAACTCTTTGTTGTTGCTGCTGTTGTCATGTGTTGCATATCTGTAATTTGATCCCTGTAAGATAACCTCTGGGTGGAAATTTTCTCCACCAGTGCAGATCAGCAGCTCCTTTGGAGCACAAAGTCTTAGAGAATTGCTCAGGGCCCTGGTAGACTAAGCAACTTTCACATTGTCCCATAGTTAATTTCAGAGGTATAGCTTGAACCCATGAATTGCTAAATCCAAGGATAACCCTTTACTCACTCACTAGATCATGCTGCCATTTACCAATTTGAACAACAGATTTTTTTTTTCAGCCATGTAGACTATTTCCTGGACTAACTACCAGATTAGTTGGTGCCTAGAAATGATTGAAAGGCAGAACAACAGAAATACAAAGGCTAAGAAAACCTCAAGGGAACAGCTGCTGATAAACAGAATTGAGATAAATGTAGAGAGAATATTTATTATTAAGTTCCAAGGGATTAATTTAGTCATCTAAAGTTCTCCTAAGTTTCATAGGTTACTTAGAACACAGGGAAGCCTCACTACAGAATCAAAGTGTTCTGCTTCTAGCCAAGACCTACAAAGTTGTGCTTTTACCACCCCCAAAAAAATGGTTTTGTTGCTACCACAGAGATGCACCAACAGTGTTTTTTTTTTAACCAAAGCTTATGATTCAGTGTGCCACATGAGCTAAAACCCATCCGTGCCTCCATTTCTGCATCCCCATAACTGGCAAGTCATAAGGAAGAACAAAATAATTCAACTCCCGTCCTCTGATCTGCTGCTAATAGCAGTGGTGGGACAGGTGCCATAAACATACTTAAATGGCTCAGATCGATGAATCCCAGGTTTGAGCTACATGGCCATTTCAGGAATTCACAATTTGGACTGCTTACCATCCTTCAAATCAATATGCCTCCGAAAAACCCAAGATCTGAGAAGTCACATTTGCAAAACTCACTCCGCATGAAGCATAGGAAATGTAAATCAAAGTCATCCTATCTTTCAGGGCAAGAAATAGAATGCTACAACAGAGTGATTTCTTTGTAAGGGAATGGAAAGAATTTCTTTTCAGCCCTTATAAAAGGTACATAAGAGCACAGACCTAAAGCTAAAAGAGACCTCAGAGGCCAATGAGGCCAACCTTCATTTTACAGATAAGGAAATTAAGGCCTTGTGAGATTAAGTGATTTGCATCACACAAGAAGGAAGCACCAGAAGTTGAAGTTGAACCCAATGCTTCTGACTCTAGAGCCATTGTTTTTTTGTTTCTTTTTCTTCCTTCCTCTCTTTCTTTCTTTCTTTTTCTTTTTCTTTTTGAGGCAATGGGGTTAAGTGACTTGCCCAGGGTCATATAGTTGGTGTCTGAGGCCTAATTTGAACTCCGGTCCTCCTGACTAGGGTACATGGCCAGGGCTGGTTCTCTATCCACTGCACCATCTAGCTGCCCCGCGTTGTTCTTTCCAATGTATTGTGCTGCCACCACAAGGAGAACGAGCACTGGAAAATTTACATTTATTACTGTTGTCCAGACTAGGAATTAAATTGGTCTGCTGTATGAAAACTGCTTCTGCAACTCACTGGTAATTTACAGATTTATATGGACCACTGAGAGAACAAGTGACATGCCATCATCACACAGATAGTATGTGCTGCAAGCAGGCCTTAAACCTAGGTCTTCCTGGCTGTCAGCTATGCCAATGCTGCCTCTCATTTTACATATGCTTTACAATTCACAAAGTGTTTTCTTTACAAGTATCCAGTGTAGGTAGCAGTCCTTTGAGGAAGGAGACACTTAATTGGAAAATCAATCAGAAATCAAGATAAAGTATCTAGAAAAGGTAATGTAAGTTAATGAGAAAGTGGCATTTGATAAGTGTGCACATGCACGCGCGCACACACGTACACACACACTCACATGGAGAATGGCTATAGAGTGACGTAGAGTGGAAAAATTCCTAGGTCAGAAGACCCAATTTGACTTCCTTGCTGCTTCCCTTCCTTGATCCTCAGTTTCCTTATTTGTAAAATAGGGGTTTCCACTAGGTAATAAAGCAGTTCACATTTTTATGTTGGTTTTTTTTTTTTGGCTAGGCAATGGGGTTAAGTGACTTGCCCAGGGTCACACAGCTAATAAGTGTTATGTGTCTAAGGCCAGATTTGAACTTGGGTCCTCCTGAATCCAGGGCCAGTGCTCTAGCCACTGTGTCACCTAGCTGACCCTAATTCACATTTTTAGAGCACTATAAATAATTCCCAAACAACTATCCTATGAGATAGGTAGTGCAAGTGGCATCATCTCCATGTTAAGATTAGAAAACTAAGAGAAGAACTGATTTGCCAATATCACACATCTTGGGTGTCTTCCATATCTAAAACTGCATGATATTAACTTCTTGGAAATAAAATTTTGCATAAAGCAAGAAATACTCACACAAAAATAGCAGAGAACAAGAATCTTAGTAGAACAAGGGAAAGAGATAAGGGATTTATGACTGTAAACCAATCAACTATTTATTAAGCATATACAATGCTAGGGGGTAGGTAAAGAAAGATAGAGTCCCACTCTCAAAGGGCTTATAATCTATAGTGTGGATTCTAGGAAATCAGTTATACTGAAATATAGTTATTGAAATATTTTTAAAACAAGTTTGCAGACCCCAGGGTAAGAAACCCTGGAGGAGATATGTAGGTACAGATATAAGTATATAAAACACACACACGCACACAATGAGAAGCATTTTTGTTAATTTGCTAAAGAGTTGACCTCAAAGGCAAGAAGACTTCAGTTTAAGTCTTGTATCTGACACTTGCTGGTTGTGTGACCCTGGGCAAATCCCTTCTATTCTTGGTTACCCAAGCAATGCTCTAAGACTACAAATTGTAGCAAAGGTGCTAATCAGCATTGGTAGATGGAATTTCCTTATTGGAAGTCCCCTATACCAATGAAATCACAGGCTTTAGATACCAAAAATCATACAGTATTATGAAAGTCCCCTGTGTTACTTGCTATTGCCTATATAGCACACTCCATCTCTTTTCCCAGTTTCTTGACTTTGTACAGGTGGCCCCCAGTGTCTGGAATGCAGTTTCTCCTCACCTCCTCCTCCTAGAATCCTTCTAAGGATCACTCAAAGTGTCTTCTCCTCCTCCCCCCTCAAGAAAAAAAAAAGTCTTTCCTATTTTGCTCAGTTGTTAGCCCTCTCTCCCTTTGGTCATTACTCTGTAATTACTTATCTATAAGTTTATCTTATCACCACCCTCCATGTTCTCCAGTAGATAGTAAGCTGCTTGAGGGTAGGAATGGCTTCATCTTGTCTTTGTATCCCCAATACTCAACATATTGCTCTTCACAAACAGAGCTAACCAAATGCCATTAAACTAATTTAAAAAAAAAAGGAAAGGAAAAGAAAGGCTGGGAGACTAGGAACCAAACATAGAGAATAGGAAATTTGCTTATTCTTAAAAGTAATAATTACTAAATATCATAGAAAGCAGAAATCTGAAAGAAACAATATAAACTGTCTACCTAATTACACATATATATACACGTATAGTTCTAGCTATGATGGTGCTATGGGAAAGGCCTTTAATATCACTAAATTCATTGTAACTGCATACGTACATTTGAATGAAACAAAACATGATTGCTACCTATGCACCAAAGGCCTTCATTACTTCACCAAATTAAGGTTGTCAGTTAATGAAATCTAGTTCCTTTTTATTCAACTTGTCAGACATGTGTAGCAGAAAACTTTGATCTCTAGGTTTTAAAATATTCTCTGTTATAAAACTTTATGGATTTTGAAAATAGGATGCAAGGAAGTGTTCATCATGATTGAAACCAAGTAATAGAGAAGAGGAAAAAGTAACCATATCTTTTTAATTATGTGTATGAATTTATCAGCAGCAAATCAAATGGAAACTATAAAAGAAAATCAAGAACAGGTATGCTCTCAGCACCAATATTCTTGACAAGATGGATTCTTTTTTTAAACCTCTCAGGAAGCAGAAGTAAAATAACACTTTTACCTGATGTAATTGGTTCTTTAGTACTGCTTAAGCAAAATTTATTCTAGGGTTCAAATAAGTGTAATCACACCCCTTGCAATAATATTTTCACCTGCTCATGTGGCACACAATTGGGACTTGCCAGCAAAGTGCATGGCAGGATTAAAGTGTGTGAGTTTCTCAGCTCAAAGTGGACCCTGTGTATTACTTTTCTCACTTGGGCTCTGAAAATGTTATCGTTAACCTAAATGTATTAGAAGTGTACCATACTTTGTTACTTTTCTGGGAGCAAATGTATAGATTTTCTAACTCCAAACACTCTTTTTTTTTTTTAATCTAATCAGGAGTCATTTGGTTTTCCAAAGAGAGTGGATAAAGGGATGTCAGTCAAGGGAATTGAAGTGGGGGGAAAAGATTTATGAATTTGCTTCTGTTTGGGAATTATAGAAACTAGCATAAAGTCTCAAAAGCAAAAGCATCGGGAAAGAAAGCTTCTAGATTGTCTGACATCCCTCAAGGTCTCAGAGAGAGATAACCAGCTCTAAAATGCTATGATTCTACCAGTATATTACTCTTAATGCACTGAAGACCAGTTTGGTTCTAGCAATGCAAGAATAAGGTCTTGAGATCTTATGCAGGTACGAGTTACCTTGAGCCCAGCACTATGCTAAACAGAGCGGATTTTTTTAAAAAGGACAAAAGGTAGACCTTACCCTCAAGCAGTTTACAATCTAAGGGAGGAGACAACATACAAACAAATATATACAAAGCAAGCTATATACAGGATAAATAGGAAATCATTAATAGCACCTACCTCACAGGACTGTTATGAAGATTACATGAAGTAATATTTGTAAAAGTGCTTAGCACAGTGCCTGGCATGTAATAGGTGCTATTTAAATGCTTATTCCCTTTCCTGTCCACCCTTTCTTTCTTAAGTTCTCAAATTCCTCATTCTCCTCATAATTCCCTGTTCTTCCATTTCTCCATTGGCCTCATTCCTTCTAAACCCATCTTTTATCCTGACTTGTGACCTCTGGTTCCATCTTATTCTCCAAGCCCATCACACCTGCTCTGACTCTATTTTCCTCCCTTTACAATCTTGAAACTACACTTAAGTTCAACAAAGCACTAACCTTCACCTTTGAATTCCTTGCTTTCTTGTTTCATTTGCCTCTCACATGCTGCCAAGACTTGGTCAACCACCATTAACTTATTTCCACACCTACTCCCACACAGCAGAAGAGCCAAGTAAACTTCTTTTACCTAAGTTTAACTAGGATAACATTACTTAATGACAATCCTTTTGTTCTTTTGAGATGGACTGCCATGACCCATTCACCAACTCTTCCAAACCTTCTCTGTTCTCTCAGATTCTCCCTGACCTTAAAGAAACTCTGAGGGTCTTCCCCTCCCAGAATGATTCTTTTATAAAGGCAAACTAGGCCATCTTTTGCCTCAATTTTTACCTAGCCTTTAATTACTGAATGGGTGTCTCAGACAAACAGAGACCTGGGAAAGACCTCAGCTTAAAAAGGCCAAGGTCAACAACAAAGATTGCGCAAGGTTACTTCCACTCTTCTTTCTCTCATCTCCTGCTTTACCGAGCACATAGAGGATATCTGTTGTGAGCTCTCTTATCTTCACTATTTACCCTCTACAATCTCATCTATCTTCTTCTCTTTTACTCCATTCCTTGAGGAAGAATTGGTGCTTACCAAGAGTAAGCTCTATTTGTGCCCTTAATTCCTTTCCTGTGTCTGTGAGATCATGCCCCTATAATCTCTCATTCTTTCTCCCTCTCTACATCTATTATTTACTGGTTCCTTCCTCTGCTGCCTCCACACCAGTCCAGATCTTGACCACTCTTAAATTCAAGAACAACAAAAACAACTTCATTTAATCCTCCCATTCTTTCATAAATTTACCACTTTTGCACTGCCAAACTTCTGAGGAAATATTCATATGCATGCTCCTTCAACTTTCTCGTTAGCCACTCATTTCTCAACCTGTTGCAATATGGCTTTTGAACTCATCTCCTTACAGAATCAACTGTCTCAGTTATTATCAATTGTTATTATCTCAACTGCTTATTTCATCAGTCTTCATTTTTCAAAATCTCACTACAGCTTTTGACACTGTTGATACTCTTTCTTCCCTTAGCTTCCATGACACTGTTTCCTCCTGGTTCTCTTCCCATTGAAGAAATGTTTCTTAATCTCCTTTGCTGATTCATCATTCATTTCTCATGCCTAATGATGAATGTCTTCCCACAAGAGTTAGTCCAAAAACTCTGTTTTCTTCACACTCAACTCTCTTTCCCTTGATGATTTCATCTATTCAAATGGATTAAATTGTCAGATTCCCAAGTCTATTGTTGTTATTGTTCAGTCATTTTCAGTTTTCCCGACTCCTCATGACCTCATTTGTGGTTTTCTTCTCTTGATACCAGGGCGTTTTGCCATTTCTTTTTCCAGCTCATTTTATAGATGAGGAAACTGAGGCAAACAAGGTGAAGTGACTTGCTCAGTGTCACAGGGCTAATAAGTGTCTGAGAAAGTGCCTGGGGCCAGATTTGAACTCAGGAAGATGAGTTTTTCCGACTCCAGGCCCAGTGTTCTATCTACTGCACCACTAGCTGCTATCTACACAGGGTAATCTCTGCCCTAAACTCCAGTCCCATATTATCAACTGTCTATTCTACAACTTAACCTGATACCCCAGTAGCTCAAACATATATCTAAAACAAAATTCTTGATCTTCCTCCATGAAGCCTTGGTTCTCAATTTTTTTGTGTGCAACATCATTCCCAGTTCCTAGGTTCATAATTTCATACTTTTCTTTTATGCTTCCTTCTTCCTCATCCACCTTATCCAATCAATTGCTGTCTCAATTCAATCTCCACAATATCTTTCATATTTCTTCATCCTGATTCAGTACCTCATCAGCTGTCATCTAGATTACAACAGGCTTTTAATTTGTGTTCATCATTCTAGTATCTTTTCCAACCCACCATCCTCCAAACAACAGTCAAAATAACAAGGCTCAGTTGATCAAGTCCAAGCCTTCACTTCCACCCTTGTTTGCAGATCAATAAAAGGAAGCCTAAAGAGGTAAAAATGGCCTATCTAATGCCAAACCTCTAGTGAATGACAAAACTGGTACTTAAACCCAGAAGAGTCCAAGACCAATATACATTCCCTCATGTCATACACCTTAATTTCTCATGGAGATGAGAGGCAAGCTCTTTGTACATCTTCAAAAGCTTTGCACATCTTCAAGAGCTAGTATTGTTAAAAATGAAAAGAGACATATAAACTTTTCAATAAACAGAGTAACTATGCTAGCTTACACATTGATATTAACTAAACCAACAACAGCAAAGTAAACACTGCAGATTGGTATTCCTGGGAGCTGGTAAAAGAGTGAAACTTTGTTTTTTGGGGAGGACTTTAAATGCTAAGGAATTTGGACTTTATTCTGTAGGCAATGGGGAACATTTGAAAATTATTGAGCCAAAAGTGTGTCATAACCAGAATCATGAGGAAGATTAATTCGGTATCAAGGTGTCTTACCAATTGGAATGAAAAAGAGGCTAGAATTAAGGATCCCACGTAAAAGAAGATTGTTGCAATAGTCCAGGCAGGATGCAGTAAAACCTAAAAATATGTGGTAAAAGTGGGAGTGGACAGAAGAAAAGAAGAAAGATATTTGTGAGGGATGAGGACGATCTTAAAATGCCAGACCTAAGCAACTGATTGATTGTAAGCCAGGGGAAATGAGGAATCAAAGATGGAACTGACATTTTATGACGGTTCTTATTCAAATAGAAACTTTTGCCCCTTTTCTTTCTTTTTTTTTGTTTTTGTTTTTACTAGGCAATGGGGTCAAGTGACTTGCCCAAGGTCACACAGCTAGTAAGTGTTATGTGTCTGAGGTCGCATTTGAACTCAGGTCCTCCTGAATCCAGGGCCAGTGCTCTATCCACTGTGCCACCTAGCTTCCCCAGTTTTGCCCCTTTTCAAGGGATGTTGAAGCAATCCTAACACAGCTCTTGAATGAAGTGGTATTATGGAAGGTTTTTTTGTTTGTTTGTTTATTTGACTGTGATTGGGTAGATTCCTAGGGAATTAGACCAACAACATGTCTAGAAGAACTAAAAATAAAAACTGATTGCCTCAGATATGTTCAAATGCTTAACCTGAGCAGAATGTATAAGAAAAGAAACCTTTAATTGAGAAAATTCTTATACCAAGAGATGGAATTAACCTTGGGTACCATTGCTTCACATTATTTGGGATTTAAATGCCTGTGGATAGAAAAAAGAAAATAAAAGTATCAAGCCATTGAATTCAATCTGTTACAGAATTAGTAACTAACCAAGGAAAGTAAAGGAAAGGTTGAATTCTCAATATCCATTAGACACAGAAGCTCAATGCTGCAGACATGATGTATTTGGATCACCGCAGAGTGCTTTACCTGAATCAAGCAACAACAGCCAATCAAAACACAGCAAGTATAAGAATCTAGATACCAAGGTCACCATTCCTTAGCTAAAAGTAAAGGGCCCTTTATACTTGCAATGGAAAAAAAAAAGTTATTTTTAACAACCAGCAAAATCTGAGATGCTGTAAGCATTAAAGACCCTGTAATTTCCTGAAGCCACTGACCTCTCTCTCCACTCCAATAAACTTCATGAGAGAATAGTATGTATACTCAGGGATATTACTTCCTTATCACCCACTTAACACTCTAGTCTTTATAATCGGGTATCTACCTCCCATCATGCTACCAAAAATGTTTTCTCAAAAAGTCACCAATGACCATTTAATTGCTAAGCCCAGTAGTTTTTGTTAGGTCTCATACTTATCTGCAGTATTTGATTGCACATTCACACACACACATACATGCACATACACACACACACACACACCCCTTGAAACTCTCTATTCCAATTACTTCAGTGATAATTCATGACTTTGTTCTCTTCTCTTTCTGATCCTTCCTCCTCTGTCTTTAGATGGCTCATCTTTTTTCTACCTAAAAGCTAGTATTCCTAAGCTGTCTATTCCAATTCTGTTCTCTCTCTACATTCTCTTCCTAAGTGGATTCATTCACTCCCATAGATTCATATAAGTGGTTGACTCTTAAATCTTTACTGTCTTGTCTCTCTTCTGACTTGTGGACCAACATGAACTACAGTCTCCTGGATAGCATATCTCTAATAGAGGACAACTGAAAGTACCATCGGTACCTGAAATGTAACAACTCATAGCCTTAATCCAAATTTTGTTTCCTTCTTAATTTCCATAATACTCTCAGAGTTCTGAGCTGAAAATATTAGTCATCTTTGATTCCTCCTTTTCTAACCTCCATTTCTAGCCTGCCCACCTTCTTTTCTAACCCGTCATTTAGTTCTTCATTTCAACCTCAACTCCCTCCAAATCTCTTTCATATACCCTTCTCTCCATTCTATTTCCACCACTGGAACTCATACCCATTAGACAGTGGTCTCCATAGGACCAAGAGCTGTCTTCTGCTTTTCATTGTATCCTCAGCCCTTAGTACAATGCCTCGAATAGAGTAGGTACTTAATAAATGCTTGTTAACTGACTGATTCACTGTATTTCCACTTTCACTGTTTCTTGCCTAGACTTTTGCATCAACCATTAAAGTATTTAAAGTCTCCTCCATGTGCCAGACATTCATTGTGTTAGGTATGGATGACACAAAGACAAAAATAAATAGCCCCTCCCTTCAAGGAGATTCTATTAGGGGAAACACCATGTACACATATAAATTAATACAAAATACTTGCAAAGTAAATACAAAGTAAATACAAATTAGCACTCAGGGAATGAAGAAAGCCTTTATGTTGGAGGCAGACCTTGAGCTGGCTTTTACATGAGGACAGGGATTTTGAGAATCTAAGATAAGAACAGGAGAGACAGCTTGTGCAAAGATCCAGAGACAGAATGCCATATATGAGTAAGAGCAAGTAGCTTGGTTTGGCAGGAGCAGAGGCTGTAAAGGGTGGAAATGGACACTACCTAGAAAGATACACTGAAGCCAGATTGTGAAAGGTTTTAAAGGCCAAACAGATGATTTTGCATTTCATCCTGTAGGTAATAGAGCCTCTGGGGCTTTTTGAGTAGGAGAATGACATCTAACCTGTGCTCCAGGAATGTCACTCTACAAGTCTGTGAAAAATGGACTGGATAGGGCAGAAACTTTATGCAGGGACATCAATTAGGAGACCACAGACAGCCCTGCTCCCAAGGAGCTCACAATCATAGTTTCAGTGAGGAGACAACATCCTGGACTAGGATAGTGGCCACCTGAGGAGAAAGAAGAGAACAAATGACACAAGGTATGTTGTAGAGATAGGACCAACAAGACTTGGTAACTGCTAGGATACTTGGAGTAAGGGGAAGTGGGAAAGAGGAAAATTCAAGGCTAACTGAGATTGTAAACCTGAGTAACTGGAATAACAGGGGTGCCTTTTACTTCTAGGAATCAGACAACTGAGAAACAGGATGAGTTTGCAGGGAAGGGCAATGAGTTCTATTTTAGACATGTTGAGTTTGAGGTGTCTAAGCGACAAAAGGCAAGTGGTGATGTGGGCTTGAAAACAGCTAAGTGGTACAATGGATAGATCAATGAACCTGAAGTCAGGAAGGCCTGAATTTAAATCCAGCCTCAGAGGCTTACTGGATATGTGATCCTGTCAAGTCACAATCTCTGTTTGCCTCATTTTCCTCAGCTGTAAAATGAGATAATAATAGTCCCCACCTCCCACGGTTGTTTGGAATATCAAATGAGATAGGGAAGGAAAGAGAAAGGGAAAGGGGAAGGGAAAGGAAGAGAGAAAAGAAGGAAAAGGAAAGGGGAGGGAGGGAAAGGGAAGGGAAGAGAAGTTAGAGAGGCCCATGGTAGAACCTTGGTGCACAGCCCACAGTTAAAGAGTATGATCTGCATGATAATTGCCCCATTGAGAAAGCAAAGGGAAAGAAAAGTCCTGTTGTAAACAGAAAGTTATTTCTGAACTAAGGCTCAGTTTCCTCATCTGCAAAATATAGTGGTTGGACTAGATGGTCACTAAGGTCCCTTCCAGCTCTTAATAGAAAGAGAACACTTCGATGTTTGTAAGCGAGATTTTGTCTCCCTTGCTTTCTCAATGGGAAAAGGGAGGGCTGGGGTGAGGGTAGGTAGAAGAGGAGGGAGAGAGAGAGATCTCCAGGAAAATAAAATAAAATAGAATAGGAAAAAAAATAAGCAATAGAAAGATTTGATCTACTTCAATACAACGTCTCTGACTCAATTTAATAATCTTAGTTGCCTAGGGCACTGAAAGGGCAAGTGATTTGCCTCCATCACAAAGAGGCAGAGCTTGAAGCAAAGTCTTTCTGACTCCAGACTCAGTCCTCTATCCATTGTACTACACTGCCACCTGTGCCCTTCCTATAAAAGGAAACACTTCCCCCATCCAATTCTTCTTTGTATCTATAGATAATTGCTCTACTCACACGCAGGTAGAGAATGTGTTTATAACCTCAGGGGGTGCATTTCAGGCAGGAAGAATCTATTCTACCCAAGAGCTTTTGTGTGAGTGGAAATTATATGCAGAAATTTATGAAGGAATAAATTGTTATCCTTTTGTCATTTTGCAGTTAGAATCAGTTTTCATTCCTATGCTTCGATAACATTGGGGATCATTGAGCACTTGATGTCTTCTCCTAAGTTTCTTTTCCCCCCTCTCCCCAACTCAGAGAAATGTTATTTAACAAATGACAAGAATTTATAGCAAATTTTCAAATTGCTTCTTTAAGCATTGACAGTCAGGTCAAAAGCCCTTCTCATTTGGCAACATATTAGATGAAATGCAGGCTTCTTTTTTCATCACAGAAACATATTGGTGAGACAAGTTTTTAGGATTTCTAACAATAATTTTCAAAATAATTACATCTCTAAAAAATATCATATTGTGCTGATAAATACCTGACACTTTTTAAATGTCAAAATATCAAATTCAGGCTGATAGCTATCTGAATAGTTACAGTAAAATAAAACAACAAACCCATATTGCACCCAAAGGATATCATTGATTTCACGGGCAGAAAATATTTTTACTTATTTCTGCAAAACAATGAGTGCTTTAAAGAATATTTTTCCTCAAGAAGGGTTGTATTTTATTAATTGTGATATAAGGAAATCAGATCTCCTAGAGAAGTTTCTGTTATTACTTTCTTGAGGCAATGGAGATTAAAAAAATAATACAGTATGTGATATTTGAATCATGATGGAAGCCACTGGAAATGCATTACATTGTGTGTCCCAAAAGTCTTATTGCAATTTTAAGTTTTAATAGCTGAAATAGCTATTTTTATTTATAGCTTAAAACTGCACTAAGATGCTTGAGACATCTCTCAAGTAAGTTAACATACTTAATTTTTTTTAAACATGGGTTGGTCACATTTACTTCTCTGAACCTTAGTTTACTCCTCTGTAAAATCAGGATAATAGTAGCTGTATTATATTTAACTCTCAGGTTTGTTAGGAGTCTCAAAGGACAGAAGGAATATAAAGTATTTTGCATCTTAAAGCATTATACAAATGTCAACTATTTTAAATGGTAGAACAGGAGAGATAAGATCTATATGTAAATTTTGTAATGCTGAGTACAAGATCAAATGGATGATTTAGTGAGGGGATAGAACATGGGGCCTGTAGTCAAAAAGGACTGAATTTTAATCCTACCTCAGACCCTTACTAGTTGTGTTTCCTCATCTGTAAAATGGGGATAATAATAGCATATTTCTCACAGGATTTTTGTAAGGGTTAAATCACGAGAGATTTATAGGGAAAGTGATCTGTCAACCTTAAACTGTTATACATGTGACCCATGTTGGTGAAGGGAGGTTCCATAATAAGAGTTTCCAATATGAAGGAAATAACCAGTCTAGACAAGAATCACTATTCTTATCATTATACCAGAAAATTCAATCATGACAACTTAATGCCCATTATATCCCTGCTTTATAAAGATAATGCCCCAGATATCATCAGGAACCAAAACAAGATTTGTTTATGATTCTGGGTATGTCATTACACATCTCCAGCCCTCCATTCCCACACCTCTAAAATGATGGGATGAGAAGAGATGATTCCTGAGGCCGTTGACAGCACTTCCTTTCTGGGATTCCATGAAAGTTCATAGGGAACTTCGAGATCATAGGCTGGAAACTTTTCTTTCTTGTTAAGACCCAGTAGATGTTGGCAGCAAAGGCAGGGTTCAAACCAGATCTCCTGGCTCCAAGTTCAGCCTTGAACAAAAAAACTCCACTCCCAACTTGGGGCATTTTCTCTGGCTGGTTGTCCCTCATGCCTGCAATGCTCTTCTTCCTCATCTCTGCCTCCCTCCTGGATTCCCTGGGTTCCTTAAAGTTCTACTTTTCACAGGAAATCTTTGTTGATCCCCTTTCATTCTAGTGCCTTCCCTCTCTTGATCATTTCCAACTTATTCTGTATACTGTATATCTTTTTTTAGGATAGTTACCTGGGTGTTATCCTCCTCCATTCGACTGTGAGCTCCTTGAAAACAGGGATAGAAGTCTTTTGTCTTTATAGCTCCAGCACTTAGAATGGTGACTGGCACATAGTAGGTGCTTGTTTAGTGCACATAGTAGATAACATTCATTGACTGTTTCCTCCATTTATACACTGCCTATCAATATAGCCTGCCTCGTTGTTCATTTTGAGTGAATTAAGCAAGTCTACTCTGGGAAATTGAATTTCATGTAAAATACAAATAAATCATGCCAGCATGCATGAGGAAAGAGAAGGGGCAGAAGGTCCATTTAAAGCCTTAAAGAATAAGACTAAAGGAAACAAGAAACAAAAGTTAAGGTTATGAATGCTGCTTTAATTATTAAAAATTCACATTTGTAGAGCATTTTAAGGTATCTAAAGCTCTCTTTTCTCAATAGCCTCAAGGTTGTTGTAAGGATCAAAGGAGATAATATATTAAAAGTACTTTTCAAACTTTCAGGTGCTGCATTTTTATAAGCTTAATTTATAAGCTTTATAAGCTATTTATTATTATTGTTAGATTATTATTAGCTAGTAAATGTTGAAATAAGGACTTGAACACAAGTCCTCTTCAATGTAAGCCTAGTACTTTTTCACTAGCCTCATATTGTCCCCTCTTCATCACTGTACACCACTCTAGTTAGAACTTGATGAGCAATCTTTAATGCTATCTTTAAAAAAAAGTTTCCTGACATCTTTTGATTGTAACTACATTTTCTACATTTATCTATCACTTTTCTACATGTAAGAAATCTATCCTTATAGTAAAGAACAACCAAGGCAGGGGGAGGTGGAAAACAGGTCAGCAAAAGAGCCACAGATAAAGTACAGGAGCTTAGAGTATAATTTATCAGCCATCCTTCCCCATGCCCTTTACTAGTCCCTCTCCAGGAAATGAAAATGGGAAAAAATGACAGGTTACACTTAAGACTGGTGAGGGAGAGAATGAATGGCATCCTATTCTGGCTCATGTTTTGGTGGCTTTATTTTTAGTTGCTCACATCTCTCTTAATACAAAATGCCCCCAAAACAACCTATCCATCTTCTTCCTCTTTCTGCCTCATATTCTTCTTCTCTTTCTTCCCTTCTTTTTTTTTCTTTTCTAGGTCTTACCTTCCTCTCCATCAAAGACCAATAGTAATAGGTAGAGGATGGGAGAGAGGGAAGGGAATTCAATTAACCTAGGGCAATGGAAAGAATGCTAGATGTAGATTCAAAGGATACAGGTTCAACTAACTCATCACTCAACTAACATCTATTACGTACTTACTATGTGCTAAAAATGACTTTGTAGTTGGGTATATAAAAAGAAACAAATACACCATCCTTACTGTCAAGGAGCTCACACCCTAATCAAGGAGACAATAAGCAAACAACCATGTACATAAAAGTGTTACACAATGTAAATGAGAAGGGAAGGCACTCTGAGAAAGAGGTTCCAGGGATGGTTTCTTGTAGAAGGCAGGATTTGAGCCAATTCTTGGAGGAAGCCAGAAAGCAGAAATGAGGGGGAATGTGGACTAGCTGGTGAGAAGGCAGAAGGCATGCAATCAGGAGATGAGTGTTCTCTGTTCTGGGCCCCCTCATCTTCTCCCTTTATATCACTATACTTGGTGATCTCATCACCTCCATTGGTCTATGGAGATGACTCCCAGGTAAGCTTGTTCAGCCCTAACTTCACCCATGACCTCAAACTCATATTTCTAACTGTCTTTTAGGCATCTTGAACTGTATGTCCCAAAGGCATCTCAAACACATGTCCTCATTATCTTTCCCACGCCATATCTTCCCTTAACTTCCTTATTACTGTTAAGAGTATGACCATTTTCCCAGACACCCAAGCTCCCAACCTAAGTTTCATCCTTGACTCCTCACTCTCTTTCACTTCCCCTACCCAATCAGCAACCAAGCCCCATAGTTTCCACCTTTGGAACATCTCTCATATGTGCTACCTTCTATCCACTGACATGGCCACTACCATGGTACATGCCTTTATAATCTGATTTCTGGGCTATTATAATAGTCTGCTATTTGATCTTCCTGCCACAAGTCTCTCCTCATTCCAATCCATCTTCAATGAAGCTCTCAAATTGATTTTTTTTTTTTGGTGAGGCAATTGGGGTTAAGTGACTTGCCCAGAGTCACACAACTAGTGAGTGTTATGTGTCTGAGGCCGGATTTGAACTCAGGTACTCCTGACTCTAGGGCTGGTGCTCTATCCACTGCACCACCTAGCTGCCCCTCAAATTGATCTTAAAATGCAGGTCTGACCCTGTCACCTCCCATCAATAAACTCAAGTAGCTTTCTACCTCCCAGTTCAAATATAATATCTTCTATATGGCATTCAAAGAAGTAAGTAGGTGGCTTTGTGGATAGAGTGCTGGGCTTTCAGTCAGGAAGAACTGAATTCAAATTCAGAAACTTCCTAGCTATGTGACCTTGGGCAAGTCACTTAACCTCTATTTGCCACTGGAATGGCAAACCACTCCATTATCTCTACCAAGAAAACCCCATGGGGTCACAAGGAGTCAAACACAACTGAAACAACTAAACAACAAACATGGCTTGCAAAGCTTTTCATAACCTGGCCTCTTTCTACCTTCCAAGTCTTCTTATACCTCATTCCCACCCATATACTCTGCAATCCAGTAATATTGGCTGTCTAGCTATTCCTTGCATAAGACAATAGATCTCCTGACTCAGCATTTTCATTAGCTGTCCTCCATGCCTAGAATGTTCTTCCTCCCCATCTATGCCTCCTAGTTTCCCTAGCTTCCTTCAAGTCTCAGAAAAATTCTCAACTTCTGCAAGCATTTTTTTCTCCAGTCCTCCTTAATCATATCTGCCCTCAGACAGACAGATAGATAGATACACAGACAGGCAGATAGATATGACACACATATACCTATATACATATATATATATATATATATGTATATAGGTATATGTGTGTGTACATCTTTTTTATACACACTTGTTTTGAGGATGTCTCTCTCAACAGGCTGTGAGCTTCTTGAAAGCAGGGATTTTTTTTTTTTGCCTTTATATCCCCAACATTTGGCATATTACCTGGCAATTGGTAGGCACTTAATAAATGCCAGTTGACTGCCTGACTAAGGAAGATAAAGAAAGCCAGTATCACTGGATCACAGAGTACATGGAAGGGAGTAAAGTATAAAAATACTGGAAAAGCAGGAAAAGACCACATTTTAAAAACCTTTAAAAACCAAATAGGTTTCATATTTGATCCTAGAGATGATGGGGAACAACTGGAGTTTACCAAAGAGCAGTTTGACTCAGTTGTCAGAACTGAGCTTCAGGAAAAACCACTCTGGCAGCTTAGTGGAGGATACACTGGAGTATGGAAATACTTGAGGCAGAGAAACCAACTAGAAAACTATTACAATAGTTCAAGCGTGATATAATTAGGACATGTGCCAGGGTAGTGGCAATGTGAATAGAGAGAATGGAACATAAATAAGAAATGTTATGAAGGTAGACTTGATGAAATTTCACAACCTAAGGAATAGGTGGCATGAGCTCGAATGAAGTTAAGGATGACAACAAGGTTAGGAGCCTAGATAATAAAGGAGGATGGTGGTGTCCTAGAAGTAATAAGGAAGTTTGAGAGAAGGGGGGGTGGGGTTCAGAAAAGATAATGAGTTCTGTCTCAAGCATGTTGAGTTTGAGATGTCTACCAGACATCCAGTTTAAGATGTCCAGTAAGCAGTTTCTGATGCAAGAGTAGAGGTCAGGAGAAAAATTAGGCCTTGATAAAGAGTTTTGAGAATCACCTGCATAAAGATTAAAATTTAACCCATGGGAGACAATGAGATCACCAAGTGAGATAATATAGAGGAAGAGAAAATGAATGCCTAGAACAGAGCCTTGGGAGATACCTACAGTGGGTGGACATGACCTAGTGGATGATCCAACACAGAAGATTAAAAAGGAATGTTTAGTCCAGTAGGAAGAGAATTAGGCAAGATCCAAGTCATGAAAACCTAAAGGACAAGAGGATAGCCAAGAGAAGAGTGTGATCAACAGTGTTAAAGGCTACAGAGAGGTCAAGAAGGATGAGGACTGAGTACAGGTCATTGAACCTAGAAATTAAGAAATCACTGATAACTTTGGAGAGAGTAGTTTCATTTAATGAGGTTATAAGCCAAACACAACAGAGAGTTTAGAAGTGAACAGTAAGAGAGCAAATGGAGGTACCAATCATAGATGAATTTCCCAAGATGTTCAGGCACAAAAGGGAAACAAAGGACAGTTATCTACCAGAAATGGTAAAAATCAAGTGAAGAAATTTTTAAGGATGAGGGAGATACAGATGTGTTTATAGGCAACAGGGAAGCAGCCAATAAATAGAGATTAGTGAGACTAAGAGTTTGGGAATGATAAAAATGACAATCCCAGAAAAAAGCAGATGAAATAAGCTACCTGTAGAGGGATTTGCCTAGGGAATCAGAAGGATTTCCTCTTCCTGTGAGACAAGGATGAAGGAAAAGATGAGAGAGAAGATATAAAGAAGAAGGAAGGAGAGAGAGCTCTGAGCTAAAAGAAAGTCCCTGACCTCAAGTAGCTTACATTGTGATGGAGGAAGATAAGACATAAAACCAAATTGAAAAGGGAGTTGGGAAGAAGGTTCCTTGGCAGGGTATAGAAGTCTAGAGTATCCAGAGCCAGAAAAGGAATGAAGGAGTAAGCTTTAATATTTGTGGTTCTGATAGGAAGTGGCCAACTAGAAGAAGTGGCCACAGTAGTGGAGAAATGTTCCAGGGCGAAGTCACAAGGGCCTACATAAAATTGTGTTGGACCCAGTTAACATTTATTTTCTCCTGCTCTATTCAGTAGCACATGAAAAGGAGTGAAGGCAGTGAATGATGGAAGTAATCTAAGGCTGGAGCTTAGCAAAGTATGATTGGCAAAAGCATAAAGGACTTAAGAGTAGAGAATAGAGTAGATTTGTACTAGTTCACTGATGGGGATGAGTAAGAAGGTGTCATCAATATAGTGTCGAAGATCTGAGAAAAAATGAGGGATAGAGGGATTAAGGTCACAATGAGAATTAAGAACAGAGTTAGGGGTTGAAAGGCAGAGAGAGAGGTGGAATGAGTACAGACTGTGATCAGATAAGGAAATTTCAGACTTCATGAATATGGAAATGGAACACCTATAGGTGATGGCAAGATCAGTGTATGACCATCTCTCCATGTTGCTGAGGTGGAGTGGGGAAGCAGGTCATAGGAAATTAGTTAGTTGAGGAACTGGGAAGTTAAGGTGTTTGGGTTAATATCAATATGTACATTGAAGGACTTCATGAGCATGAGGGCAGGGGTTGGGATGAAAGGTTAAGTCTCAGTTCTACCACTGTGTACCCACGTGTAACCTTGGGCAAATCATTTAACATCTCTGCTCCTCATTCTCATCACCTGTAAAATGAGAGATTTGAATTAGATGAACTCTAAGAGACCTGTCAGCTCTAAATCCATGATCCTATTATGCCTCTTCTGTGTGAAAAGCACTACAGCATAGTAGGCTTGAGAAGAGAGCTGCTGGGATTCTTTTTACCCCCCTCCACATCAAGCCCTACTAACAGTTCAGCAAGGCAAAATACACAGTTCTCTGACCCCAAAAGAACACCTGGACCTCTGAGACCCTAAGACAAGTGAGAATAGAGTAAAGACGAGCACCAGGAGAATATCATCCTGCCCTTGATTCCATCAACTGCATAGACACATCAACTCTACCTAGCTTGGCATTGTGGAGGTTTTTTGTTTATGCATTTTTTTAAACTTAATGATGAATACATTTATTTGTTCAAGGGCAAAACAAAAATCATGACTGCTTCCTCTTGTAAGTACAAAGTGCAGGAAAAATGAGTATTGACTAAACAGTAAATAATAAAAAACAATATGATATCCCATGCTGTCAGTGCTTAAACGAAAAACTTTCCCTCATACCTCCCCCACCCTCACTCAAGTAAAAGGAAAACCTCTATCAATAAATTGCCTTCAGGGTAAACTCTGGAATTTGGAAGTTCTATTGCAATGAAGTTTTGAAAAATATGTCATTGTAACAAAATAAACATGACCTTATATGAGTACAATATGCCACTAAATTTGATGACAAATAGCATAGATGTTGTGGTTACTGGTAATGAAAAAGTAGCTTTTCTTTAATATTAAGGTATAATTGAAAATCAAGAATATCTTTTGAAAGGCCGAGCTTTTTTCTAGGGCTGCCAGGATAAGTTGGTAATGTGGAAAATTGAGAATAAGAGAGAGGGAGGGGAAGGGGAAGAAAGGGCCACGGTGACCAGTTCCTAGACCTAGAAGGAACCTTGGAAATGATCTGGTCATAACATCATCAGATCATAGATTCAGAGCTGAAAAGGACTTCAGAAACCATTGTGCCCAAGTCCTGGTTTTACAAATGAGGAAACAGGAACAAAGAGGTTAAGTGATTTGCTCAGGGTTACTCTATTAGTGTAAAAGCAGCTGGGTAATATAGTGGACAGAACTCCCAGCCTGGAGTCAGAAAGACCTGAGTTCAAATCAGGCCTCAGACATTTACTAGCTGTGTGACCCTGGGCAAGTCACTTAACCCTGTTTGCCTCAGTTTTCTTATATTCATAAGATAGCTGGAGAAGGAAATGGCAAACCACTCTAGTATCTTTCCCAAGAAAACTTCAAATGGGGTCATGAAGATGTAGACACAACTGGAATGACTGAGCAACATATAGCTAGTGAGTGTCTGAGGTAGGCTTTGAGCATGGACCTTCATGACACCAAAAATCCAATTGTCTATCCATTATACCACACTGCATCCTCCTCTCTTTATTTTGCAGCTAAGGGCACACACTGAGACCAATGGAGGTTAAGTGACTTGTTCCAGAGTTTGAACCCAGGCCCTTTAACTCTAAATCAAGATGCCCTATAATATCTCAAAACTGGAGGGATCATTCCAATGACCATCCCTCAGGCAAACCTATAGAGGTTAAAAATCTGCTAAGTGTATTTCTGATGGAAGGGAACCATTTTCAAAATATTGCCCATAATTTAAGATTATACTGATAGCTAGAAATATGCCTGAAACATTGCACACATACACAGACTCAAATGATGTTTTTCTTGGTTTTATTGAAATACCTTGGTGTTTTTTTTTAAATTCCTTGTTTCATTGCAATAGAACTTCCAAATTCCAGAGTTTACCCTGAAGGCAATTTATTGATAGAGGTTTTCCTTTTACTTGAATGAGGGTGGGGGAGGTACGAGGGAAAGTTTTGCGTTTAAGCACTGACAGTGTATAGGAGAGGGATAAATATACTTGGACATGGACATTTAAAATATCGTTAAAGTAAAAACACCTGAGATTTTTAAAAAGGATTTCTTTACTGTGCTGCTTTAATAACATCTATGCATAAGCCTAGAATTCAGTGCTTCCACTAAAATACTGCCCTTTGACATCTGCTCGGGATCTGATAAGGAGGTGATGAGATCTCAACAGCTACACCAATAAAATAAAAACTCTGTCAGATCCATCTAATGTCTGACTAGGCAGAGGAATTTTGAAGAGACTGCTGTTCACCAGAAATGTATTCAGGTGAGTGTGTGGGGATATTCATGAAACTCAACTAATGCATAAGGTATTGTACCCTTCATCAGGAAAAGGAACCCCAGATCATTTAAAGTTTAAAAGTAAAATACGTAAACTAGATTTTCAAGTCAGCAATTGGATTACTGTTAGACCATAGAATAAACTGGAAAGATTGGCACTCAGAAATTCTAGTCAAAGCAAGAAGAAAAAGGGGGAAAATAGCATTTTGTGGGATACTATATTAGTCAAAGGGGGCAGCACTGCCCTCCCCTCCTTTGTGCAAGGCATTTGGGGTTGGTTGGAGTTTGCTTAAGCATTTCAGAGAATTATCTTTATTGAAAATATCAGGGCCCAAAGGGACATATAAGTAATACCTCTGGATAATCTAGTGTCACAATTGGAAAAAGACACAGACATTGAACCCTACTTCAAATTCCAAGTCTTCTTGAGATAGTCTTGTGATGATCTGCTTGGTACAATCCTAGAAAAGTCAATTAACTATCTGTTGCACTACCAGGATACCTCTTCCAACCATGCCTAAAAACACACCAACATCCTCATCCAGAAGGGCACCCTTCACAACCCACTTCGCTGTTCTCCTGTCCTTTGTAGAAGACATTTTGAGAAGCTGGGGATTGCTTAAGCATTTCAGAGACTAATGTTATAGAATAATATATCAGGGCCTGAAGAGACATGTAACTGATACCTTTGGATAACCCAGAGTGTCACAGTTATAATGATTTACACGGTAAAGAGTGAGGTCATGGTCCATTCCAGCCTAGTAGGTTCTTCTCATCTCACTAATATGTGACTATTTGTGCACATCTCCCTTCTTATCTATTACAACTGAAATAGCATCCAGGTGATCTATCTTTAAAAGGAAATTTCTAGAGAGCAGGGATTATGTCTTTATTGGATTAAACAACCTTTACTTCATGTACCTCAAAAAGAATTAAGTACCTCCTACAGAACATCAGATACTGATGATGATAATAAGAATTATTATTATTCCAAAACATTTATTAGATGTCTAACTGCACATGTACAGTACAAGGAGGATTACACTAAGCAATATTCTGATCTCCCAGCGCTTAAAATTTAAGGCAGGATGCTTAATTAAGAGAAGCAAAAACCTTTTTATGGGCTCCTATAAGGATCAAATGTGCATTCCATGTGAATAATATTTCATAAGATATACTAGGAAATGGGACCTCTCTCTGGCATCTGTGGACCTAAAAGAGGTAAGTGAATGTGGATTAAGGAAAGAAGAAAAAGAGGAAAGAGGAAGACAAGAAAAGTGAGGAAGAAATAAAGAATCAGAAAGAATTCCAGTGGTCATCTCATTAAACTCAACTAAAACTCCCTCTACATCACTTAAAGAGATCTAGGGTAGGGAAGACATGGCCTTTTGAGGCAATTGATTTCATTTTTAGATAGCTCTATATTTAATTTCATTATATTAATATATTATTAATTAATTACTATGCTATAGTAATATCATAATATATTTCATTACATTAATTCCAACCTTAGTTTGTTTTTGGTTTTTGTTTTTTACAATTTCCACCTATTTTTCCTAATTCTGTCCTCTTGTGTTAAGCAAAATAAACCCAATCTTTCTTCTACATAATAATTTTGCAAGTACTTAAAGACAGCTATCATGTTACCCCTAAGTATTCTCACCTTTAAGCAAAAGATAAAATCATGGAATCATAGATTTAGAGCAAAGTGCTTGGCATATAATAGGCACGTAATCAATATTTATTAACTGACTTTCCATCCTACCATGCTACCATATCTGGTTCCTTCAATTGGTCCTCATATGGAATGATCTCTATACTCTTCTCTATCACATCTACTCTCTTTTGGACACTCTTCAACCAAACAATGTCCTTCCTAAAGAGTAACAACAAAAAATGAAGACAGTACTCTAGATGCAACCCAACCAATATGGTATATAAGACCAACCTTTTTTCCCTAATCCTTGACACCATGCCATGCTTAATAAAGCCTAAGATTAGGTTACCTTTTTGACTAACAGATCACTTTGTTGATGCTTATTCTTCTCACATTGAGAAGAAAGAACAGTCCTGTAGCTGAGGAAAAGGAAAGAGACAATTCTACCAACTCTAGGCCTCATGTAAAAGAAAATACAAGAATTTAAAAGGAAGGGAAGTCACTTCATTTGGTTTTTCTTTTAATTGTAAGAAAGCATCCAAATTAGTACTTGATGGCTCATTTTGGGGGTCATAATATAGGTTTCTTCTATTTTGACACTGGATGATAAATATTAATTATATTTGTCATAAAATATTTAGCACAACATTGTGAAACATTTAAAGAGTTCAAAAAGCGTAGGTGGGTTCCTGTGAAAATGATGCTGAATGAATGTTTAGAAAGCAGAAAGCAAGACTAGAATGGTTGTATATGTGTTCTATTATTAGATGAATTGCTTTCCAAAATTGGGAAGGACTAAAAGAATCAGGGTTGTGAACCATTGCTAGATACCTCTTGTGAACCACCACTAAACACCTGGGGCTAAAACCACAGAGATCAAAGGTATTGTTTATTATCACACATCTATGCCAATTAGCAGTGACAGAGAGGCCTAGGAGCCAAGAAAATTAAACCAGGTTGGAAAGTAAGAAATCAAGACAAATTCTGGAACACAATACACAACGCTAGTATTATATTCATAGCATAGCCATATATTTGAAACCAGAAAAGACCTTAGATGCAGCCTGAGCCAATTTCCTCATTTTGTAGGTAAAGAAATTGAAACCCAGAAAGGTTAAGTCACTTGTCCAGAGGCACAAAAGTACTTAAAAGGGCAGATTTAGGATTGAAATCCAAGCAATTTGAATCCAAATCCAATTATTTTTCTACTTTATCACAATTCCAACTGCTGAAAAAGAAGTAATACATGGAAATTTCAAAGGTATCGATGTAGGCCTGCTGCTAAGAACAGCTTCCTTACAATCCAAGCTAACCCAAAGTAGAACAAGACTGTGGTTGTTGCCCCTAAGTAGAAGTCATCAGACAAAGCTAGATGATCACTTCTCTGGTGGAGCATGGTGAGCATTCTTTCTCAGGTAAGAATTGGAGGAGAAGGTTGCTTCCAACCTGGTGATTCTGTATTACTCATCACCACTTAACCACTGTTCCATTTGATTTTGTAAATGTGCCAATGGTCAGATGAGGAAATGGTGAGTACAAGTCAGATCTATACAATGTGTGCTGGTTGTTTTAGACCTGGTTTCCACAGCTGATTTGCCTGAGATGGTACTTGACATTAGATTTGGCATGTGCTTTCACTGCTAGGCCTCCCGATGAGATTGTTTATGTACATAGAACAGAAATACAAGGGGATAGTGAGAAAAGCTTAAGGTTAAGAGAGAAGCAGTTACATCACTGTGAGCCCTGAGTCCCATCTTGTTGTCTTTAGGGATTAAAAGGAGAATCAGGAAAGGTTTTCTGAAGGAAATGGACCTCAAGGGAGCTTTCACAAAAGAGGAAGGTGTGGGCTTGTTTAATGGGCACCAGCAGCTAGTTTCACATACATACAGTGTGAAGGAACAAGATGAAGCAGAGGGAGGAAAAGAAGAGAGCAAAAGGAAAATGGATTTTCTAGAAATAAAAGGGATTAAGAGATATATAAGAGGATTTTAGAGAAAATAGCATCATCAAAATATATTTATTATGTAGGTTCAAGAGAAAGATTAAAGGAATTGTGTTTATTTAGTTTGAAGAAGAGAGGACCCGGGGTAACATAATTATTGCTTTCAAGTATACGATGGGGAAGCTGACCAGATGCACTCTGAGACTCCAAAAAGCTGAATAAGAGGAAACAGGATTAATTGCTATAAAAAGGAAGGAAGGAAGGAAGGAAGGAAGGAAGGAAGGAAAGGAAGGAAGGAAGGAAGGAAGGAAGGAAGGAAGGAAGGAAGGAAGGAAGGAAGGAAATAAACATTTATTAAGCACCTAAAATGTGTTGGGCCCTGTGCTAAGCACTTTACAAAGCACTTTATCTCACCTAAAACTTAGAACAACCCTGGAAGGTAGATATTATTGATATCTCCATTTTGAGGAAATTGGAACAGAGAGAGGTTAAATGATTTACCCAAGAGTTATTAAGTACCTGAGGTTGGATTTTAATCCAAGACTTTCTAACTCCAAACCCAGCACTCTATATACTGTGCTACCTGGCTGCCTTCCCTATGAATTGTTTATAAGAGATAACGCCTTGATTATCAGAGAGTAAAATACTTCCATGAGTTACCTAGAGCTCCTTCTATAGCTGGAGATATTAACAAAAGATGGTAAAGGGATCAGAAAACTGATAATAAAGAGATTACAAGGGACCCTTTGCTGGCACACAGGTGCAGCTGGCATTGATTGACAACTCTATTGCCTATATTCAGTTCTGGGTTGCATTTTCAGGGTATACAGGAATGCTTATTGTAGGTCACAAGGAAACAGGGGTGCTAGTCACAGTTCTAAGGCAAAGAGAAGCACTAGCACTTATGGATTTAGGAGAACAGGGGACCTGGTCACAGTTCCAGGGCCAAGAGGATCACTGGCATTTTCAGCTACAGAGAAACAGAGACCCTTCCTGGAAAAAAAAAAAACAGAGCACAGACCAGGATAACAGTGACCAATCACCTCTCCCTGGATCACACCACCTTGGAAGCATTGAAAACTTATAGAACCCCAGAACTAGCTCTGAAAACAGCAGTACAAAAAAGCCTAAAACTTGCAAAAGTGTCTCTTCACCCCCCGGTGAGCAGAACTTAACTTTAACATAAAGTTCAAAGTCAAGAAATAGGCTAGAAAAATGAGCAAACAACAAAAAAAAGGACTTGCCCTTAAAAAGCTGCTATGGTGGCAGGGAAGACCAAGACATAAGTTCAGGAGAATATAACTTAAAAAGCAAAGTCTTAAAGAAAAAATGCTAATCAGACTCAAGTCCAACAAGAATTCCTGGGAGAGTTAAAGAGATAAGAGTGGTAGAGGAAAAATTGGTGGGGGGGTGGGGGGGCAGGGAATGGGAGTGATACAAGAAAATTATGAGAAGAGAATTAATAGCTTGGTAAAAGAGGCATAAAAATTCACTAAAGAAAAGAACTTCTTGAAAAGTAGAATAGGCCAAATGGAAAAGGAGATACAAAAGCTCACTGAAGAAAGTAATTCCTTAAAAATTAGAATTTGGCAAGTGGAAGCAAATTACTTTATTTGACATCAAGAAACAATAAAACAAAGTTAGAGAATGAAAGAAAGAAAAGAAAGTGTGAAATATTTCACTGGAAAAAAACAAGTGACTTGGAAAATAGATGGAAGAGAGATAATTTAATAACTATTGGACTACCTGAAAGCCATGATCACAAAAGGTGCCTAGATATCATATTTCAAGAAACTATCAGGGAAAACTGTTCCAATATCTTAGATTCAGACGGTAAAATAAAAATTGAAAGAATCTACCAATCACCTCCTGAAAAAGATACCAAAATGAAAGGTTCCAAGAATATTATAGCCACATTCCAGAACTCCCAGGTCAAGGAGAAAATATAATAAGTAGCCAGAAAGAAACAATTCAAATGTTGTGGAGCCACGGTCAGTGTCACACAAGATTTAGCAGCTTCCATGTTAAAGGAGTGGAGGGCTTAGAATATGATATTCCGGAAGGCAAAGGAGCTATGATTACAACCAAAAATAACTGACCCAGCAAAACTGAGTATAATCGTTCGGGGCAAAAATGGATATTTAATGAAATAGAGGACTTTCAAGCATTCCTGATGAAAAGATCAGAGCTGCACAGAAAATTTAACATTCAAACAGAAGATTCAAGAGAAGCATAAAAAGGTAAACATGAAATCATAAAGGATTCAACAAACTTAAACTGTTTATATTCCTATATGGAAAATGACTGAGGTAACTCATAAGAACTTTGTCATTATTAGGCCAGTTAGAAGGAGTCTACCTAGATAGAGGGCATGAGTGTGAGTTGATTATGTTGGGATAATCTCAAAAAACAGAGGGTAAGAAAGAGGATGGGGAAAGGGGGGGAAGGAGAGATAGAATGGGAAATTTTTTCTCATGTAAAATGGTCATGCAAGGAAGACTTTTTATACTAGAGGGAAAAATTGAGGACGATGGCAAGCAATGCTTGAACCTCTCTCTCTCACTCACACACACACACTCAGTTGTGTATAGAAATCTATCTTACCCAGTAGGGAAATGGTAGTAAAAGGAAATGAAAGATATGGGTGGAGGGGTGGCAAAACGGAGGGCGAGTAAAAGAAGGCAGTGGTCAGAAGCAAAACAGATTTTTGAGGACAGACAGGATAAAAAAAGAGCAAGAGAAGGATAAATAGAAGAAAATAGGATGGAGGGAAATACAAAGTAATCATAACTGTGAATGTGAATGGGATAAGCTCACCAGGAAAATCAAAGCAATAGCAGAATGGACTAGAAACCAGAATCCAATAGATATGTTGTCTACAAGAGACACATTTGAAACAGAAAAACATACAGAGTTAAAATAAAGGGCTGGTGCAGAATTGACTATGCTTCAGTTGAAGTTTAAAAAAAAAGCAAGGGTAGAGATAATCAGGGAAAGAGATAATCAGATAAATTACATTATGCTAAAGGGCATCACAGACAATGAAGTAATATCAAAACATTTTACACTGTTTCTCTGGTAAAAGCCTCATTTTTCAGTTATATAGGAAGCTGAGTCAAATTTATAAAAATAAGAGCCATTTCCCAATTAATAAATGGTCAAGGATATGAACAGGCAGTTTTCAGAAGAAGAAATCAAAACTATCTATAGTCATATAAAATGCTCTAAATCACTATTGATTAGAGAAATGCAAAGTAAAAAAAAAGAGACTCTCAGGTATCTTGTCATACCTATCAGAAATGACAAATGCTAAAGGGGATGGGGGAAAATAGGTACACTGTTGGTAGAATTGTGAATTGATCCAACCATTCTGGAGAACAATTTGGAACAATGCCCAAAGGCCTATAAAACTGTGCTTACCCTTTGACCCAGCAATACCACTACTAGATCTGAACCTCAAAGTGATCAAAGAAAAAAGAAAAGAACTTATATGTACAAAAATATTTGTAGCAGCTGTTTTTGGAGTGGCAAAGAACTGGAAAATGAGGAGATGCTTATCAACCGGAGACTGACTAAACAAGTTGTGGTAGATGATTGTGACGGAGTACTATCTTGCTATAAGAAATGACAAAGGAGGGGCTCATAAAAATATGGCAGGAACTATATAGAATGATGCAAAGTGAAGTGAGAAGAACTGGGAGGTTATTGTGCACAGCAACAGCAATATTGTAATGATGGTGATCCACTGAGAAAGTCTTGGCTACTCTGATCAATACAATGATACAATATGATTCCTGATTCATGATGAAAAAATGGTATCCACCTCCAGAGAGAAAACTGATGAAATATGAATGCAGATTGAAGTAGGATTTCCTTGGGGTTTTTTTTCTCCCCGTTTGTGATATGACTAATATAGAAATGCTTTGCATGATTTCATGTAAGTAAGTGATGTCATATTGCTTACCTTCTCAGTGGATGGGGAAGGGGTAGGAGGAAGGAATAGAATTTGAAACTCAAAATTTTAAGAGAAAAGAATGTTAAAAAATAAATAAATATTTTAAAAGAGCAAATAGGATATTATGAGAAAGATACCATGACAGGTTTAGAATTTCTGTTGTACTGCTGTTCTTGCTGAGTCATTTCAGTTGTGTCTGACTCTTCATGTCCCTCTTTGATATTTTCTTTGCAAAGATACTAGAGTATTTGCCATTTCTTTCTCCAGCTCATTTTACAGATGAAAAACTGAGATAAAAAGGGTTAAGTGACTTGCCCAGGGTCACACAGCTAGTAGTAGCTGAAGCCACATTTGAACTCAGGTCCTCCTGACTCAAGGGCCCTGTCTACTGTACCATCTAACTGCCCAGGTTGAGAATATAAAGGCAAAAAAGACAAATAATCTGCATCCACAAAGGCAAAGAGGTAACAAAGTAAAAGAATAAAATAAAACTAATAATGCAAGGACCTCATCTGAAGGTACATGCAACATTTTATATTTGTACTTCTCCTATACCTCAGAAAAAAGAAAAGAAAACAAAATTTATGTAACAAATATGCAATCAAGCAAAACAAATTCCCTCAATGATTGCATTAAATAATACCTCTAATTGCCCTAATGCTACTGTCTGTCTGTAATATTTAGTGATAAAGAATTGGCATAGAGAATTTCCAGAAGAAACTCCCTCTACTACTGTAAGAGCATCTTCTCTTCAGCTTATAGTCTCAAAGAGTTGCCTAGACTCAGCAGTGATTCTTAAACTGTCATGACCCCACATGGGGTCGTGAAAAATTTGCCAACAGTAAAAAGTTTCTGAAAGTGCAACAACCAAAAATTAATTAAAAATCAAATACGTAATGAATCCTAGTTGTTTCTGGTGGTGCTTGCCCGACACGACTTCATTGCAGCCTTAGTTCTGAACACAAAGCGTGTATACTTTGCACTGCACATGCTCTCAGGCCACACAATGCCAATGAATGCTGCCAAAACATAAAAAGGGGTCAGGAGTGGAAAAAGTTTAAGAACTTCTGGCTTAAAGTACTGAAAGGTTAAGTGATTCACTCAAGGTCGTACTAGAGATGGGAATTGAACCCATATCTTCCTGCCTCAATGGCCATCTCTCTCTATCCATTAAACCAGAGGATGCCATAGATAGATTTCAGGGGGTCCATGAACTTGGATGGGTAAAATATTCCATCTTTACTTTCATTAACCTCTAACTGAAATTTAACATTTCTTACAATTATTTAAAAACATGATTTCAACAAGGGGTCCATAAGTTTCACCAGAATGCCCAAGAGGTCTGACATAGAAAAGGTTCAGATCCCCTGCTATGCATCATTCATAGTTTTTAAACTTAAGATAAATATGTGTTTATATTAGAAAACCTTTAAAGTTATAATAAAAATGCTAGATATATTACATATGTGCCTATAGGGAAAGAGAGAAAGAGGAGAAGGAGAGAGAGATAGGGAGAGGGAGAGAGGGAGAGAGAGAGAGAGAGAGAGAGAGAGAGAGAGAGAGAGAGAGAGAGAGAGAGAGCACCTACTTTAGACATTCTAGCAATTGAACTTTTTTCCCTTCATAGTACAAATTTAGTGGTGTGACTGAATGTGTAGAATAGAGCCCTCGAGGCTATGGAGTTGCTATGAAAAATGATAATCTCTGGAGGCTTTATGAACTAATCCTTACCTGGGGCATGCTGTTGCGTGTCAAGTGTGAATTATACTTTACAAAATTATATTGAAAATAATGTGAAAAATGTCACGCCTGCCACTTGTAACTAAGTTAACAAACAATGGATTAATGGCATTTCAAGTCAGCACTGGGGGAACGAAAGAATCAAAATCCCAGATTTCTATTTATAGGGAGTTCATAAGATATTGGTTTTATAAATAGATGGAGACATCCATTATACTGTTCACATGTGGAAAACACTGGTGATTTTCACAAAGCATCATAACACAGAATCTGCTCTAGGATACTTGAATGAATAAAAATATTTCTTTGTAGCTCTAAATCATCAAGTTTGAATGGATCAGAATGGTGAGGGAGTTAGGGCATGGAATGGGAAAAAACCATAACCTAAAAGTTACTAAGAGGTTCACTGCTGACAATCTTATACAACATCTAAGCAAATACCTAAGCAAATGTTGTTTAATGACATCAGCTCACATTGCAATATATGGTTTCCTGATGTGTATAATAAATTATAAATATTTAAATAATTTATCATGGTTGGTTTGAAAACATCAAATAGCACTTAGCATCCAACTCCCAGAAAACAACTGCTATTGACCTTCTGACAACAAAATCCAAAGGCTTCATTTCTACCTTCATCCCCACTAAGACTGTTTGCAATACCAACTGCTTTTAAGCTTCCTCCTATAACCTTGAGTTCTGATATAGAAACTCGTGTTTAGACAGAACTGTACAGCTTACTCATTCCAACCTACTCCCCAGTCTTAGAATCCCTGACCAATGGTCTTCCTGGTTTCCTTTCTCTAAAATCATTCTTACTTAATTTTCACAAAAAGAAATTCTACTTCCTAAACAGGCACTATCGTCATTAGCATTGAAATAGATAAGGATACTCAAAACCAAGGAAAGATGAGAGAGAGGGGGAGGAGAAAAATGAATGGAGAGAGGGCCCTGAAAGAAACCTACCTAAGGATTGGGAGATGATAAAAGGATACTTAGAAAGCTTTGGTGTGATATGTATCCTCAGTGCTTAGCACAGTGCTTAGCTATTGATAAGCTTAATAAATGCTTGATGACAGACTTCCAATGCATGGGAAACCTTTCAGTAGATCCATGTCTACATTAAGGTTTTTGTGGCAAAAGTCACTGAGTGTGTCTCTTCTCTTGGGGAAGGTATCTTTACCATAGGTCTAATCTTCCACCTCAGCCCCAGAAGCCCAAAAACTAGCATTACTACAACCATGTTAACTACTCACCTAGATCATGGGCTCTTAATCTGAAGTCCATGGATTCTACAGATATATTTCAGAGGATCCATAAACTTAACCGGGAAAAGATTACATCTTTATGATCTCTAACCTATAACTTAATTTTAACAATCCTTCAAGTATAAAGCAAAACATTATTCTGAGTAGGGATCCATAGGCTTCTCCAGACCACCAAATGGTTCATGGCACAGGGAAGATTAAGAACCCCTGACCTAGTCTAAGTGAATTCACTACATAGTGGCATAGAAAGAAAGAGGTTTTTGTTTTCTTTTGTTTGCCATACTAATACTAATGAGTCTGTCCTGTAAATATCTATCCATTGTGGAATGAAATAACAAATTAAGGAAAAAATATTTACTAAGCACTTACTATGTGCAAAGCATTGCATTAAGTGCTAGAAATACAAATCCAAACCAAGACGATTTCTGCTCTCACGTTGTTTATACTCTAATGGGAGACCACATATTTTGGAGCATGTAGTGGTGAAGAAGATATTATTTTAAGATAATTTTCATTGATAAGACCTTATCCCTTTCTGATGTTGAGTCATTTGATGAGGCCAAGGACTTTGGTGAACTAAACATCCTTTTCTAGGTCTTCAGATGTTGTGGTTTCTACAGAGGTGAAGGCTAATTAACTCGTGAAGAGGCAAGTGACAAGTATCATGTTGCTAGTAATATGGACCATGACAAGTAACATGTACCATGTTGATTCTCTGGACAGTAGCTGAGGGGGCAGGGCTGGGAATAGGGGCAGTAGTCAAGGGATTAGGGGTGGGGGAGGGCACTGCTACTCCTAAAGTTTCTGGGATTACCTGCCAACATGATTCCCACAGGATCCTAAATCAATCAGAGCCCAGGACTGTCTGGTGCATCCTTGATCCTAGCCAGACAGTGAGCACAGATACTTTGTCTGAGGATCCTCTCCTGGTTAGCTATTCTCTATACTAGCAGAAAAGGTGATGAGGGCCTACCTGACCATATGCATGATTCAGCAGGATCCTAAGATCTCCGGTTAACACCTACCTTCAATGTGGGGGTGGAGGGAGGATTCTTCCTGAAACTACTCTTTATAGTAATATCATACCAGCTGACCAGGCCTACAGCACCAAAAGTGAGGGCAGACCTCGGTCCAAATGCCACCTCAGATACTTATTAACTGTGCAAGTCAATTTCTCTATGCCTCAATGACATCATCTATAAAATAAAGTCATATTTAATATCTCTAATATCCCTTTAAGGTCAATATCTATGATCCTATAACCCTGGTGAAGCTTATATTATCAAATCTCAAGAGATGGAAGTTTCTGACTATACCCTAATTTTATTGGTGCTTTCTTTTTTCCTGGAGCCTTAAAAATATACTTCTAAGGAATGGAGAGGCAACTTAGAGCACCTAATCATATATGTAGGCCTGCCACTGAATTCTGAATGACAGACTCAAAGACTTACTACTAGAGTGTGACTATGTCTAGTCTCTAAGACTACACATTAATGGTAGCCACAAATCTGTTAGATACAGCCAATAGAATGACAAATACACATTACAGGTGTGACACTCACTTTCTTGGCTGTTTTCACATAGTCAACACACCAGCAAGGTACACACAGTCCAAATAAGGCAAGGGACACCCAGGTAATCAAGATAACCATAGCTTGGCTTTTACACTCCTACACCAGAGATGGATATATTGCCTTTTCATTTCTAGCCATGAATTTTCAAGGATGGGCAGGTTCTATGACATATTTACATATATACCTGTAGAAGGCTGCCTGCCTCTCCAACTTGAATACACAGGCTTGAGGGTAAGAGCAAAACTGGGTACCCCTTGAGCATAAATGACTATTCTTTCTTTTGGCTATACTGACTCCAACTGTGCTAACAGACATGGGTTGTCTATCATTTGAGATGAAAAGGAATGGAAGAAGGGAAGTGATGAGTTGTCAATGGCCAATGTCAGAAGTATTCATTTACTCTGTGAATCACTGTATAAAATGAGTTAAGTGGTCATTGTTTGTAGTCTCTAATAGCTTACAGTATAATAAATAGACCACACTAATGTAAATTGATCTAAAAAAATTATCTAGGTCTCCATAATGTCAAAACTATTGGCTGAAAAGTGAAAAATTTAGTCAGTTAATCAATCAGATTTTTTAGTTTGCATTATGCCAAGCCATGGATTTGAATTGCTTTCTCAAATGAGTTGGCTCAAGTGACCAGTTATCTGGACAAAATGGAGATAGCCACAGAAGACTGAGGAAACGCCAAACAAGTATCTTAATTAGCAAATGCACAAATCAATCAACAAGCATTTGTTAAGGCCTGACTATGTGCCAGGAATGGTGATCAGGGTCAGAGATACAAAGACACAAATAAAACTACCCCTGTATTCAATGAGCTTAATTCTATCATAGGGGAAAATACTTAGCTATGTTAAGAACAAATATAAATAAAATGAATACAAAATAAATTAGAGGAAGGGGTCACTAGTGTCTGGGGGTATAGCAAGGAAAGGCCTCATGTAAGAGGGAATATTTGAGCTGAGCTCAAAACAAAAAAAAGAAAACAATAGATTCAAAGATATGGAAGTAAGGTGAAAGCACATTCTAGACATGGGAGATAGCCTGTTCAAAGGAATACAGTGTGGTGTGTGTGTGTGTGTGTGTGTGTGTGTGTGTGTGTGTGTGTGTGTGTAAAATTTGTTTGGCTAGACTGTACATTCCCTTGAAGGCGAGTAAGACTGTACATTCCCTCGAAGGCAAGTAATGCAGAATAATCTTGGAAAGGTGGTTTAGATACAGATTCTGAAAGGCTTTTTAAATGACAAAGGAGTTTGTATTGGCTACTAGAGGAAATTGAAAGTTATTGGAGTTTATTGAGGAGGGAAGTGACATCTTCAGTCCTATGCTTTAGGAAATCACTCTGGCAGCTGTGTAGAGGAAAGACATGAAGAACAATTAAGAGACTATTCCACAGCCCAGGTGAGGGGTGATGAAGGCTGAAAAGAGGGCTTAGTAACTCACATTGTCAGTCAGTTGGTCTATAAACTATTAATCATTCACCTTTTACCAGGCATTGTGCTAAGGCCTAGGGATACAAAGAAAGGAAAAAAAAAAAGTCTTATTCTCAAAGGGGTTGACAGTGTAATGGAGGGATAAAATATAAACAACTATATACAAATAAGGTAAGATAAATTTGAAATAACCAACAAAGATAAGGCACTAGAATTAAAAGAAAAGACTTTCTGTAAAAGCTGAGATTTTAACTGGTGCTTGAAGGAAGCTAGGAGTCAGAGATGAAGAGGGAAAAATTCCAGACATGGGGAACACCCAATGAAAATAGAGTATCTTCAAGGAACTGCAAGCAGGTCAATATCCCTGGATCACAAAGGACTTTGAGTACCAGAGGATTGTATATTTGATATTCTGGAGATGATAGGAAGCCATTTGAGTTTAATGGGTTGGGGGAGGGGGTGATGTAGACTAGCCTGATCTTAAGGATGATCATTTTCGCAGGTGAATAGAAGATGAACTGGAGTTTGGGAGAGATTTGGGGCAGGCAGACCAACTAGCAGGCTATTGCCATAATCCAGATATGAGGGCCTGAACCAAGGATGTTGCCAAGAAGCCATTCATCATAATGGCATGTATACTGTGACTACAGGAAGGTGTCCATGATGGTTCGGCAAAAGGTTGCTCCCAGGATTTGGTCTATGAGTACCCCAAACTCTTACTGAGACTCTTAGATACTTCCTTCTAGTCATATAATGTAGCTCCAGGACTGGGGCTTCTCAGATATTTTATGGGGAAGGGAGCCAGTACAAAGGTTCTGAATACTTCCTCACCCCTGAGGCCACAGGCAGAGAAACATCAATCAACTGGGAAACTTGACATTTCTAGCCTAGAAAGAAGATTCCAGATATGAAGGGAAGAGTGATCCTTCAGAGAAGGGGCAGGCCAGGACTACAGTGAAGATGTACCAGGAAAGAAGAGGGGGCATGAAAAGGGCATAGATAGATTGTTGGAAGAGAGATTTTTCTAAGATATAATGGTTTCTGATCTGAGAGGGACAGGAATCTTTACTTCAATAGGTAAGAAATAAAAATATAATAACAATAGCAATAGTAATAACTAACATTTATAGAAGACTTTAAAGTTTGAAGGATCGTCTCTTTTCTGAGAATGCCCATACTTAGAAGGTGGTAAAAGGCATTCCCATGACTTAGACAATTGAAAATTGAGAAAGGAAGATAGAAGAAAAAGTCACACAGACACCCCCCCCCAGCCAAACATGCTAATAAACAGTATTGTATGGTATAGAACATACATAAAAATATATGACGTTATCAAATTAACCATAGGCCAATGGGATAATCATTGCTTCTCATTCTGACCCATCAAATAGCAGGCCTTTTGTATATAAGTATAATTACTTAGTTCAACTATTTATCAGTCCTAAAAAAATTGTCATAATGGCTCTCAATAATGTATGCATGATTTTTTAAAATACTTTTGTTTTAAAACTAGTGTTTATAAAAGACAGTTGCAACTTCAGTATAAGACAAATAATTAGAATTTAAAAACTGAGACACGAATACAACGATTCCTTTTGAATGGGTCTTCTAAAGTTTGGAGGTTCTAGTGCCCCAGAATCATTTCCTTTAAGAAACCAACAAGAGAAATTTCAGATTTTCTCTGTTTATAGTAGAGATATAGAAGACTGCGGCTATGGGCAGGGACGAGATGATATGTTAACAGTAGCTTATATGTATAGAGTAGTTTTATGGTAATAAAGACATGTGTGTGTGTATCAGTTTATCCTCACAGTAAACCTGCTTAGTAGATAGTACAAGTATTATTCTTATATTATGGTGGAAACAGAGAGAAGTAAAATGGTTTGTTTTACATGAATATGAACTAATATTTTTGGCAGTTCTGTCTTTTATAGATTCATCTCAGTGGCATAATTTCATAACAGCCTCTGTCAATACTCCTTACTCCTCCTTTTTGCCCCTGTGTGGGTACCCTTCTTTTCTCTTCCCCTTTATAATTCTTCTTTTTGTACTGGCATCACAATAGGGGAAAAGAAAGGAATATTCATTTGTTAAGTACCTGGTAAATGCCAGGCACTGTGCTAAATTCTTCAGGATATAAGCTCCTTGAGGGTAGGGACTGTATTACTTGTTTTTGTAGTCTCATGATTAGCATACAACCTGGAATACAGCAAGCACTTAATAAAGATTCTATCTAACTTCTCCCCCACTTAACTTCTGAAAGCATTGGCTGTAGGCTAAGGTTTCCAATACACAGCCTGAGGCAAAATCACAGCCCACAATACTCCCAAGTGCAGCTGGAATCAGATTAAACATAATAGAGAAATATTTACCAAAATAAATAAAAATACAACAAAACATAGATAAAGTTAATTTGTGGTTTTCTAAGTCAATATGCAGCCTGCAGGGAACAGTCCCCATTCTAGTTAAGTTTGACACCAGTGGCCTATAGCAGTGAGAAAATCAATATCTTCCCCAAAATGATCCAGTCAGTATGTGTCAGAAACAGAACTTAAAGCTAGGTCTCCAAGGCCAGCTGCCTATCCATTATGAGAGTAATAGCTAGCATTTATATGGCCCATGAAAAATTGCAGCATGCTTTCCATTATAGCATTTCAATTGATCCTCTCAACAATCCTGTGGAGTAGGCACTCTTATTACCTCTATTTTACAAATGAAGCAACAAAGTCTAGAAAAGATTAAGTTGTTTTGCCCGAGGTTATATAGCTAGCAAGATTTAACACACCCCTACCCCCACCCTTACCCAAGTCTTGTAGGTTCCAAGTTTAGGGTTCTGTCCAACTTTGCTTTTATTTTAAAACACTCTTTTCTGTTCTTCTTTGTAAATTGAAATGTTTATTATGTTTATTAATGTTCAAATTTATAACAAAAAAGTTTTTTTTTAACATAAATTCAACTGGCAGGCATTTAAGTGTCATGAATGAATAAAGTGCTGATCCTGGAGTCAGGAAGAAGGAGGCCTCAGACATTTATTAGCTGAGTGACCTTAGCCAAGTCACTTAACCTTTGTTTGCCTCAGTTTACCCAACTGTAAATGGAGATTAATAACAGCATCTATCTCCCTATCTCCCAGGGTTGTTGTGAGGATAAAATGAGATGATATTTAAAAAGCACAGGTCCTCACCTATAGTAAGTGCTTTATAAATGACAGCTAATAGTATTGCTACTAAGGGAATTGCTTCTAGATATTCTAAGGGCCTTACTTAAGTTTCATTTTGTTAAGTCCTTTCTTGGATAACAACATACTAAATGCCTCCCCCTCTCCCTTTTAACATCTCTTTCTTCCTCCCCCCATCTCAGGATTAGCAAAGACAATTCTTATATCCATAATCTCTGGATGTATTGTTGTTGTGCAGTCTTTTTCAGTCCTGTCCAACTTCTTGTGACCCCACTGGAGTGGTTTGGGTATAACAGGAAGCACAGGCCAAGAGTCTTTCACAAGAGGACTGGCCACCCAGCCCTATACTCTCATGTGGAGACTAGGCTGAACATAACTTTGCATGTCTTGGGTTTTCAGTTTTGTCTCTCCATAGTACGACTCACTAAATGCACTTTGTTCTAGGTAAGATGTCAGCAATGATGAGAGGGAAAAAAGGAAGTCATCAAAATGATGTTGCTTAGAATTAGTATGAGTACATCTTTTTAGACATACTGAATATATTATGGGGGGGGTGTAAAAGAATTACAATGCTGTTGGCTGAAAGGAACTCACCACATGATAGATATTTGGGCTTGAGGCAGTTGATCATTTGCCTCACGGCATTTTATCTTAAAACTCAATTTACTTTGGTTTAGTAAGAACACAGTGAGGGAGCTGGATGAGAGACAGCAAATAAGAAGACATTATTCTTTCTGTTCACACTTCATAATGCAAAGGCACCTTGTTGAGAATCATATATTTAGGGCTTGATAGGACCATTAAGGTCATCTAGTCCAAACTCCCTCATTTTCTAGATGAGGGAGGTGAGGCCAACAGAGGTCAAGGGGCTTGCCTAGGATCACAAAGATACTCAATAAATGGCAAAGCTTCAACCTAGATTCTCTGAGTCCAAATCCAACACTCTTTCCCCACAGATAACCAGCATTCAGTTCAAAAGTCAACCTAACTTTATAACTAAACTTTATAACTAAGAAGATACAAGACAATAAATGCTGATGGAATTGAGACCTAAGCTTATGTGTGTGTTTATATATAGATATGTCACGGGATTCAAAACAGATTTCTTAAAGAGAGTGAAAGGTCATGAAATTTGAAAAAACAAATTGTTTGAGCTTCTGGGGAACCTCTTGAACTTGCATACTAAATCCTTGGAGATCACCTGACACACATGGAAGTGCAAGAACTGGAGTAGGGTTTGTTGTTTTTGTTGTTTAGTGATTTTCAGTCATTTCCAACCTTTCGTGACCCCATGTGAAGTTTTCTTGGCAACGATATTGGAGTGGTTTGCCATTTCCTTCTGTAGCTCATTTTACAGATGAGAAAACTGAGGCCAACAGGATTAAGTGATTTGCCTGGGGTCACACAACTAATAAGTGTCTGGGGCCAGATTTGAACTCAGGAAAAAGAGTCTTCTTGACTCCAGGGCCCGCATTCTATTCACCATGCCACCTAGCAGTGCTCCCAAATGTCACAGGCAGAATTTAAGCCTAAGTCTTACTAATGTCAAGACCAGAACTCTCTCCAATATGTTAGGCTGAATCAAGAGGATCACGTAGGTAGCATGCTGAACACCACCATAACATTCTAGCCATCACTAAATCATGAATATGGGAAGCAACAGATACCTAAGCAAAATTGAGTTCCAAAATATTCAATAGAACTGAAAAAGAAAAAAAATTGCAAGAATTATGTATGATCCTTCTTTCTGGTTTTTGTAGTTTTTAATCTAAAAATAAAAGTTCACTTCTTGAATTCCTGGATGGTGGTTGCAGAAAAGGGATGGCTAACATAGCACTAGGTAGTTTTCCCTGTGAGGCAGCTAGGTGGCACAGCAGATAGGGCAGCAGGCCTGGAGTCCAGAAGAACTGAGTTCAAATCAGGCCTCAGACACTTACTAGCTGCGTAACCCTGGGCAAGTCATTTAACCCTGTTTGCCTCTGTTTCTTCATCTATAAAATGAGTTGGAAAAGGAAATGCAAATCACTCTAGTATCTTTGCCAAGAAAACCCCAAATGGAGTCACAAAGAGTCAGACATGACAGAAATGCATAAACAACAATAACTTATCCTGTGAGGATGGTTTTGTTTTGTCTCTTTTTAATCCAGCTAAATTCGACAAGCATTCATTAAGCACCTGTTCATGAGCAAGGAATTGTGCTAGAATCTGGGTAAACCAAGACAAAAGTAAAAAGAGTCCCTGTCCCCAAAGAACATATATTTCAATGGAATCCATCCTTATTTCTACAAAAATCAACTTTGCAGGGTTACATACTTAAAATACGTCTTCTTTAAGGCCATTATAGACATCCATAAGGATAGCTAGCTTCTCCAGTACATCTGATGGGGTAATTCCTACCAACCACATTCTCTTCCCCAGTGGCTCTTCTGTAGATGTCTCTTTTGCATTTGTGTAGTCTTCTTCCTTGCCATTATACAGTTAATTCCTTGAAAGCAGTGTGTTACATCTATCACTATATTTCCACCCACCCCTAGTCACAGTGCCTTGTTAGAGGGTCACTGAATGACTGTCTACCAGATGAATGAATGATAAGGCCATTGCCTTGGTATCATGACCACAGTACTCGGTTTTGCTCAGCAGCTCACAAGAAATGAAATCTACAATGTTGGTCTCATTAGCCCCACACTCTATCCAACTAAACTGCCCAGTCTAGTCTAGATGAAATAACAATACCAGCATTGCATGTTTCCCAGCACCTCAAATTATAATGACTTCCCTCAAACTAAAATTAAGTACACAGAGAAAATGCCCTCAGCCTTTAGAATGGGGGATTAGAACAATTAGTTTCATTGGTTAAGCCAACATCTGGGATGGAGCAGATTCTTTTTTTCCCTTCATTCTCAAGATGGCAATGTTCTCAGAAGCTAAAAATATACTGAAGGCTGGAGAGAAAATAAGCCTTTTATCTTCTTGCTTAAAATAGAGATTTTTTCTTAACCCCCCCCACATACCATCTTCAATTCTACATCCATTTTTATCAGCTTATGAGAGATACTTAGCATTGCCCTCTCATAAATGCATTGTTTCTTCTTTATTTTTAAAACAAGCAGTTTTTATAGGAATAATTTATCTGTTATCCTGTCTTCTAGACTGTTGACTAGAGTACATTACCCATCTGACCACTTCCCTCAGCTGATTTCTTAAGCTAGCTTTCATATACCACCTGTCCATTGTGCCCAGTGCCATGGTTAACCTAACCATATTAGCTATACATGGCAGGACCTTCTGAACACTTCATAGAAGAACAACTATCACTTCCCTCTAGTATTCTAAACTATCTCCTATGAAGCATGTTGTCCTGACTCACTGTCTCAAGATACATGTGAATTCAGAGAGAAAGTTAATATTCTTAGACTGTGGCCATATCTATGAAAGTCAGTCAATAAGCATTTATTAAGTACTTACTATGTGCCAGGCATTCTGTTAAGTGTTAAGGTTACCAAAAAAAAAAAAGAAAGAAAGAAAGAAAAGAAAAAGAAAAAAACATTGTTTCTGCACTTCTGAAGTTCACATTCTATTTTTTCAATTGATTTATTTATTTTTAGTTTTCAACATTCACTTCCATAAGATTTTGAGTTCCAAATTTTCTCTGCTTCCTTCCTCACTCCCCACCTCAAGACAGCATGCAGGCTCTACATATACATTCATATTAAACATATTTTCACATTAGTCATGTTATAAGGAAGAATTAGAATGGGAGGAACCATGAGAATTAAGAACAGAGAAAGAGAGACCCAATAGTATGCTTCAATCTGCATTCAGACTCCATAGTTCTTTTTCTGATGTGGATAACATGCTCCATCATGAGTCTCTTGGAGTTGTCTTAGACGCTTGCATTGCTAAGAAAAGGTAAGTCTTTCAAAGTTAGTCATTGCACAATGTTGCTGTTACTGTGTACAATGTTCTCCTGTGAGGTTCACATTCTAATGAAGGAGAACAATATACAAAAACAACTATGTACATGCAAGATATATACAATGTAAATAGCACATAATCTGAAGGGGTCAGGGGGAAGACCTCTCACAGAAGGTGGGATTTGAATGTAAGTCTTAAAGGAAGCCACAAGGCAAACAAAGGTCAGGAGAGAGAGTAAAAGAGATGGAACCAGTATGCATTAACAGCAAGAAGATCGATGTCACTGACTCAAAGCAGGCATCTAAGGGGCTCAGTGAATAGAGACCTAGACTTGGACCCAGGGAGATCTCAGTTCAAATCCTTCCTCAGACATTACCTAGTTACATAAAGCTGAGAAAAATCACTTAATGTCTTTCAGTCTCAGCTTCCTCATTTATAAAAGAGAGATGAAGAGAGGAGTACCTACTTCACAGGGTTGTTGTAAGGATTAAATGAGATAACACATAAAATGTACTTTGCAAACTGTAAATTGCTTTATAAATGCTAGCTATTATTAGTTGCCATTATTATAGAGCATGTGGAGGAAGATAAGAAGGGATCAGGTAGTAAATTGGGACTTTAAGAGTCAAACAATATCATATTTGTGGGTGGGGAGGGAAGAAGGGAGAGAAACTGAAACTCAAAGTTTTAAAAACGAATGTTAAAAATTGTTTTTACATGCAACTGGGAAATAAGATACACAGGCATTGGGATATAGAAATCTATCTTACCCTACAGGAAAATAGGAGGGGAAGGGGATAAGAGAAGGGGGAAGTGATAGAAAGGAGGGCAGATTGGGGGAAGGGGTCATCAGAATTCACACCCTCATGGGATGGGGGGGGAAGGGAGAGATGGGGAGAAAATTTGGAACTCAAAATCCTGTGGAAGTGAATGTTGAAAACTAAAAAATAAATAAATAAATATTATATTTGATTCTGAAGGTAATAAATGGGAAGGATGTATAGCATGATCACGGAGGACTAGCACCTCTGGCATGAAGGTTTGCTGAGCCATTTGCAGGGCTGCTCATCCACCTTTGGCGTCCAACTGATTCACCCAACTCTCACCTGTGGTTCCAAGCAGCTGTAGCATATGCAACAGCCACATATGGTAAAACCTTCTAAGCTAAAATAGGGTGAGGGTGACTGACAGTCTTCAAACCCTTTGGTGAGTTAAGGGGGCATCTATCCTAAGCATGTAAAGACTTCCCCCAGTACAATAGGCAGATGAGAACAATTTGTTCCAGTGGCCATGAAGGTGGCTAAATAATACAATTGAGAATAGAAAAGAGCCAAGGACAGAGCCTTGCAGGGACACCCACAGTTGATAGATATGGCTTCATTGAAGAACAACAAAGGAGACTGAGAAGAAACAGTGAGACAGGCAGAATGAGAAGTGTCCCCAAAACCTAGAAATAAGAGAACATCAAGGAGAAAAAGGTGATTGACAATGTCAAAGATTATAGAGAGATCTAGAAGGAAAAAAAAGCCATTAGATTTGTCAATCAAGAGATCATTGGTAATTTTGGAGATGACAGTTTTGGTTGAATGATAAGGTTGGAAGCCACACTTCAGAGTGTTAAAAAGAGAATGAAAGGAAAGGAAATTGAGGCTCTGTAGATTGTATTGTAGGTCATTGTAGGCCTACAAACTAGGCCATTGTAGATGGTTTTCTTAAGGAGTTTAGCCTTGAGAAGGGAGAAAAAGCATGGGATCTTAGTAGAGGGAGATAAATCGATTGAGATCTGCTGGAGAAGACAGGATGGAATAAAAACAAGGGTACATGTAGAAGAGTTTTTCCTTAGCAAGGAGAGGGCTCACCTCTTCTTTTGAGACAGAGGTGAAAGAGAAAAAGAGGCATAAGGCATGTGAGTGATATAAAATGAAGAGGGGGGGAAGAAGAAGGGGCTTTTGGCAAGAGACTTCAATTTTATTGGTGAAGCATATAAACCACGATTCTCAGCTAAGAGTATAGGAAAATGGGAGCCACGAGAGCCTTGAGAAAGGATCAGTTTGTGATAGCCACTGTGGTAAGTGGGTTACTGAATCAATTAAGGAGGTATAAAAGGACTGCCTTGCTGCGATAAGCATACAGTTGAGTAACATAAATTTGTAGATGACACAGTTAGTATTTATTTTTGTGATTTTCTCCAGCCCCATTTAGCAGCATGTGAACAGGACTGAAGGCAACAGATGGTGGCTGTGATCCAAGACTGTAGCTTATCAAGGCATGAATATTGTTTGGATAAGAGGCCAAAGGATTTGAGAGTAAAGTTGATCAAGGGGTCAAGATAGGGAAGGAAGGAGAGTGTAGTGACAGCAAGAATAATGGCATAGGAAAGACAAAACACTTGGAAGTGAATGAAAAGACAAAGCTAATAGTTAGCAAAACATTCAAAATGGGCCCCATGAGATGGATGTTACAGTAGTGTTAAAAGTAGAGTGACTACTTTGGTTGTTCCTACACTTGGTATCCAATCTAACAAACATTTATAAAGTTTTTCTTACATGCAAGATGTTGCTGTAGACATGAAGATGCACAAACTAAAGTGAAATAACCGTTGACTTCAAGGAACCTGCATACTAACTGGGGGATATACCATGTAAACAGATGAGTACGTATGTGTGTTAATTTGAGAAGGGAGAAAGCATTAATGGCTGAGAAGATCAAAAAGCACCTTCCACAGAAGATGGGCCTGAGCTAATCCTTGAAGGAAACTAGAAATTCTCAGAGGTGATGATGAAGAGGGAGTATATTTCAGGGATGGGGGACAGTCTATGTAAAAGCCTCATAGTAAGACATGGTATCTACTCCAGGCAATGGCAAGTAAGCCAATTTGACTGGAACAAAGACTCCCCGAAGGTGAGCAAAGTGCCATAGAGCTTAAAGGCAGACTTCTGGAATTCAGATCAGGAAGGTTTAAATGCTAACCTGAGGAGCTATCATTACTTAAAACTTGATTGGCTAGCAGATCAGAACAGACTAGAAGATATAGCAAAGCTCAGAAGAGGAAGGGGCATTAATGACCATATACAAAGAGTACTTTACTAAGTGCTTAAGCATTTAAGGTTAAGCATCCTTTAACTGAACTTCCAGGCTCCATAATCTCTATGGAGAGCCTTAATCTCTACAACAAGGTACACTAATCAAAACCTTTTTTCTTTTTGCTTTTAAATCATCTTTGTTGCAGTCATGAATGTATGCAGATGCTCTCCCCCTACCAGAAAAAAAAAAAGGTTTGACTGAAGTATTTGTAGTTACCAAATCAATCTTATCTGAGGGCCCCAGCCTTTGATATAGTATTTCATAGAACTCTGAGAAATATCAAATCATGTGATGTTAGAGCTGAAAGGGATCATATAATCCAGGCCTGCACAACCACCGATGGGTGGTATGTTGTGCACACCCATTTTACATCCTCTACATTTTTCACTGGCTGCCCGAAATTCTTTGGCCGGCAGTAAGTGTTGTGCAGGTCATAAGTGACATGTGGGCCATATGTTATGAAGACCTTATCTAGTCTAACCTTACTTTACAGAAACTGAGAGTCAAAGCAACTCAAAGGTGATACAGTAAAGCCAGTTTTCTTTTGGGCAGAGCTGAAACTGGATAGAATTCAAGTCTCCTAACTCTTAGTTTTATCATCTTTCACCTGTATCTCCTGCCTTAATGAAATTTACAATCTAAGACTTTGTGAGTTCAAAGAGAGCTTAGTGGCCTTCCAGTCAGACTTTTACATGAAAGGAATCCTTACTATGGCAGACTGCACAAGTAGGTATTCAGCTCTAAAATAGCCTGGAGATGCCACCTATTTCTCAAGGCTTTTCCATTTCTGTACTTTGTCATAGACCACAGACTATCAAAAGCCATCTAGTCCAAATACTCTCTCCACCATAACCAATAGTGGAACAATTTTGTACCTCCAAAGGCAAGACTCACCCCTTTTAGTTACTTCTTCCTTTAAAGAATATTTTTTCACTTAATTGAGTCAAATTTGTTTGTTGCTTGGCTAAGTGTCTACGCCAAGAGAACAGTATGGAGATGTGCCATATAAATCATCCCAGATTACTTTATTGAGAAAGGTACTTTATATACCATTATTATTTACTTACTTGGCCTATCCTCAGGCTATTTGCTTGTCTCTACTTTGAAACAAATGCAGTGATAATGAGGAAAAGAAACTTTATGCCACTCTTCAAATCGTTTTCCTCCAGTCATAGGCCAGTACAGCAGAGTAAGAGCTCTACAATGCCTTCAATATCTCTGCAATTGCAGCAACTCTTCATTCTCCCAATCTGACTTATTGCTTTTTTAAAAAAATAAAGGCTCAACGGAGCCAAAGAGGATTATACAGCCCCATGGTGCTGAAGGTTAAGGTAAGTTAGAAGTGGGGAGATAGTAGAGTAAGAAGCCAAAAAGTCAGGGAATCAATCCAGAGGTCATGGGGTCTATGATTACTGATGGGCAAGAACAAACATAGGGTCAGAACCTTAGGAGGACAGCCAAGGTTTCAATAAAGAGATTTCATAAGTTGAGGAAGGCCTTTGGGTCCAAAATTGACATAGGATAACTCATGGTAACCACCAATCAAAGCCCAAGCAGGAACCTGTGGCAAAGGTCTTCTGACCTAGCTGCCACTTTATAGTTTCCAGTCAGTATAATCAAAGCATGTTTGGGGACAAACGGGAACTGCTAGGTAGGGGATAAGTTGATGCAAGGAGCTGCAGTAATAAACAAATAAGCAAATTTGGCTGGGGATGGGGGTGGGGAGGACTCTGTCAGTGCAGCTGGGTTCAGGCAATGAGGGTGGAGAAAAAGCACTGATGGAGCAAATATCTCTGAGAAGTGGTCAGTCAAAACCAAAAGCTGCTGTAAGACTCAGCATCTTACAATAAAAAGAGAACTATTGAACTAAGTAGTCCGAATTGGTGATCTACTCTGCCCCAAGTTCATCAGATCATTGCACCTACCCACGTTTTGTTTTGATGGTCTGAATCTGCTCTTAGGGCATAGCAGGATGCAACTGTTCTATTTTCAAAAGCACCGCATCTATCGATCTTCTTCATCCCATTTTGAAGGTGGGCATATAAATGGAGTCAGACTCAGTTGGAATTGGGCCTATGGAATAGCATTTGTAAAATTTATGATGCATAGCAAGGAATAAGCCCACTATCTTATGTACACACATGAATTGCTTTAGCCACTTGCCAAATAGTTAACAACAACAAAAGTCTTTCATTTGCCTAAGGAAGAGGCAGCCTTGATATTTATTTAGAAGCAGGTCATTTAATTGTTTGTTTAAAGGAAGTTCATATATGAATTCTTGAGTTTGCAGATGCATTTTAATACTCCCTTTGTCTTTCCAAATGGGAAGGATGACCCCTTTCCCAAACTAAAAGCTATTAACATGCAAATGAAACCAGTATCTCTAGGTCAGTATTATACCCAAGAGGCAACAACCACCACCTCCAGAATCTTATATGTACATTTTTAAAGGCCAACACCAATAGGCAATGTGCCCTAGCAGTAGCAAGAAAGAAATTAATCTCTACAACAAGGTACACTAATCAAAACCTTTTTTCTTTTTGCTTTTAAATCATCTTTGTTGCAGTCATGAATGTATGCAGATGCTCTCCCCCTACCAGGAAAAAAAAAAAGGTTTGACTGAAGTATTTGTAGTTACCAAATCAATCTTATCTGAGGGCCCCAGCCTTTGATATAGTATTTCATAGAACTCTGAGAAATATCAAATCATGTGATGTTAGAGCTGAAAGGGATCATATAATCCAGGCCTGCACAACCACCGATGGGTGGTATGTTGTGCACACCCGTTTTACATCCTCTACATTTGTCACTGCCTCTCATTTTTTTAAACTCTTATCATTCAAACAATAGATGAGCAGGGATTGAAGTATATGGGAAAGCCTTAAATCTCTCCTATTGTAAAAGCATCCTTTTGATTCCATTGCAGAAGGGCACCATTTACATTTGTCTCCAGTCAATTGTTAAGGAAGATTTTGGGATAGTCAATAGGCTTTACTGAGAAAAGTTCAGTCTATTAAATTGGAAATTTGTGCCATCAATCAATAGACATTTATTAAGTGCCTACTATGTGCCAGGCACTGTGCCAAGCACTAAGCATACAAAAAGAGGCAAAAGATAGTCACTACCCTCAAGAAATTTACAAGCTAATGAGACAGACAACATGTAAACAAAACAAGCTATATGTAGAAGAAATACAAATTAATTAACAAAGGAGTAAGGGAAGGGATTTCTAAAGAAGGTGAGATTTTGATTGAAACTTAAAGGAAGCTACAGAGGTCAGTAATCATAGAGGTCAGGAAGAAAGCAGAGAGTTCCAGGCATGCGTGTCAGCCCTTGCTGATCCTCTAACCTGCAGTTTGGAAAATAAAAACAGATAACTATATGGCTTTTATCCCCCAATACAACTATGTATTTTTCTGCTTCTCAAGGACATTGTCTTGAAGGCTCTAAGGAATGTTCAGAATGGCTTGGATAGGGACACAGATGAGTCTGGAAAACTCACTTTGTCTCATAGCTGCCTTGGGAGAATATAAGACAGGACTGATTCTGGAAATACTACAGGTCCATTTAGATTCTAAGATACTCCAGTGAAATCAAAGGGAGCCACATTTAGTAAGGGTCCAGATCTATTCCTGAAGCAGTGAAAATGGCACTAAAACTATCCAACCTTGCTATCCCCACTCCCCATTTCCCTCATATATAGAGTACCCTCAAATACAGAATATTGATCTGAAATGATGTGTCATTTATTATGATTTTATAGCCCTGGGCTAGAGTCAAATAAGTAAAGGGTTTAAACAAGCCCATCAAAGAATTCATTCATTCATTCAATAAGCATTTATTAGGCATCTATCATATATATCCCAACATTGTCCTAGATGCTGAGCATAAAAAGACAAAATATAAAACAGTTTCTACCCTTAAGGAAATCACATTCTATTGGAGGGCAATAACATGTAGACAAAAAATTAAAGAATGTTCAAAGTACATTATATAAAATGTAAATTTGGTGGCCTTGGGGAGCAGAAGGATAAGCAGAGGCCTTCTGTAAGAGGTATTGCCTGAAGGGAAAGGGCGGATAATGTATGCATTTTGTTTCCCTGGCTAAGAGGCATCTCACAGGTGGGAGAAGAAGTAGTGTTAGGGCAAATTCTTAGGTATAACTGTACATTTCTATCACTACTGTACCACCATACAGATATCAAGAATACACATGAATCAAAGACTATTGCATGAGCTGAGGATTGTCCCATTAGCATTCTTATTCTATACCTCCTGGTCAACTAGCCTGCTTAGAAGCCCCTTACATGTTTCCCCTGCCGTGAACAGATTCAGGCTCTCCACCCTTCTGCAGGGCAAAAAAGCCACATAGAACCCTATGAGGAACAGAAAAAAATAACTTACTCAGGTCCAGTCACTGGATGAAAAATGACTGGGTTTTCCCAGACCCATGGTCTCTTTGAGGGCCCACTTCATCTTTTTAACACTCAGGAAATTTTTTAAAAATCACCTGAGGACAGCAGCTCATTCAAAAATAATTAGCGGGTCTAGCACTGCTCAAAGAATCTTTAAAAAGATGGCTATTCTGGGCTTATAGGCTATTCCTGTGGCCAATTATCTGCAGCTATCAGAAAGAGGTATGGGACAGTTACTAACACACTTAGATTTTAACACTGAACAGCACCTACTCACTTTCATCTATGATCAGTGGGCAAAAATTTCAGGAAGGCAGATCTCAGTTCATTCAATGTGAAGAAGACATTTTTTAAAAATAAGAAATGGAATGAACTACCTTAAAAGGTGGTAAATTCTGAAGAGGAAGAGTTCAAGCAAAGGATATACGACCACCTGTCTTGAATATCGTGGCATGCATTTCTTCACTGGGAAAAAAACAGAACTAGAAGCCCTAGGAGATTTCATTCATTTCACATGCTAAGCAGGATGGCCAGTATCTCTATTCCCTTCCCATCCCCATAGTAATATTGAGGGTTAGAGATCTGGGTGAGACTACATTTTTGGTTTTAAGGACTTTACTGAATCTTCATCTATCACCATGTCTCAGTACCATCTGAGAATTTCATAACACTAAGAAACAACCATCCTTCTTACATAATAGAACTGCAGCATTCAGAGGAATGAGTTAGGGAGTGAACAAAGGAGTCATTCAGAAAGGTTTCACCTAAATAATCCTTCCCCTAAACCTTGAAACCTTACTTATAATTTTAAGAAGCATAATCATGATGAAGTTGCTTTCCCATTACTGTAGAATTAAAAGCAACTATATAGGATTTTGTTGAGCATTTCAGCACCAAGAAAAAGGTTAGAAGTGAGGGCAGACTTACCTAATTTCATGCTGTGAGGAAAATGAAACTGGCAAGTTTAAGAAGTTTAGGGAAGACATAATCATATCCTGTGGAAACAATTACTTTGGGAAAATGCTTGACTTCTTAGTGAGTCTATGTAGGAATCTAATGTATCAAATGTTTAGTTGGTTCCATTAAAGAAAGGGGTTTATTTGGTCAAAAACCCAGGTGGAAGGGTCCTTGTTGCTGTAATTGTTTTTTGGGGTTTTTCTGTTTGTCTTTTTTTTAGGCAATGGGGTTAAGTGACTTGCCCAGGGTCACACAGCTAGTAAGTGTTATGTGTCTGAAGGCGGATTTGAACTCAGGTCCTCCTGAATCCAGGGCCAGTACTCTATCCACTTCGCCACCTAGCTGCCCGTAATTGTTGTTTTTATTGCTGTTGTTGTTTACTTAAAGTGATACCTGCCCAAATCAAATGGCTGGACTAGTCTAATGCAGCCTTAGCTACAACTGTCCATGTGACCTTGAGCAAGCTATGTACCTTCTCTAAATTTTTATCTCTTCATCTACAAAATGTTGATAACAGCATCTGCCCTACCTGCTTGATAGGGTTATTATTGTCAAGATAAAATGAAACTAGTTATGTAAAATAGCTCTTTGGTTATTATAATTGTGTTTGCTTATGATTCATAATTATATAGTTCAGATTACAATTTTAAGTCAATTATTACTCTTAATAATAGAAATCTCTTATATTTTATGATACCCTATAGGTAATATCATCTATACAGTATTAGAGAGGCATCCTGATATAATAGATAACATGCTGGCCTCAAAACCAGGAAAATCTCTTTCTAGGCCAACCTCTGACCTGTACTGGTTCTATGTCCTTGGAAAAGTCACTTAATGTCTCAAGGTTCTTGGCAATTATCTAAGACTATAAATTGAAAAAATAAAGGTGGGGTAACCTTCCTTGCTAGGAGTTTCCTCACTAAGGAATTTATCCTATACTAATGAACTTACAGCCCTGGTCCTTATCTCTATGTAGGCAGTGTTATTTATTATTCCTTGATGGTACCTACAGCCTTATAGGTAAGTAGCTATCCTTATAAGTAGATCTAAACCCTGCGTGCCTGTTGGAAAACAAAGCTGCTTAATCCCTGCCCCCCAACAATCTATGATCAACTGTTTTCTTTTTAAATCCTCCTGAAGCACATCAAACACATATTACTCTCTCTAAAATTACATTGAAATCAATGTATGATCCTTCTTCTAAAGTGATAGTTCTGCTGGCTGCTAATGACTCTTAAGAAGAATTAAAATGTATATCCCCTCTTTCCTAATCAAACTGTGTAATAAACATTTAGAATCCCTGAGGACCCGAGCATGTTTTTATCAATCTGTATCAGGAAGACAAAGACCCATACTAAAATGAAATAACTGGCTTTTAACTAAAACCTGTTAAGCAAACTTTTTTTTTCACTCTAACCAAAATGTTTACCCAAAGGTTTTTACTTTAAAAAAAAAAGTCATGTCTTTTAAATTTTGTTCATTATATTAAAATCCTCAAGAAGTTAATATTTTCTATTTTCACCCAATCCCAAAATGTTAGAGGTGGAAGGGACCCCAGCATACATATAGTCCAGGGGAGGGGAACCTACAGCCTCAAGGGCTGCACTTGAGGACCTAGAGGACCACATGTGGCCTCTAGGCCGCAGATTCCCCACCTCTAATCTAATCTAACCCGTACCTAAAAAAGGAATTCCTGCTAAAACATAGCTAACAAGTATCATCCAGCCTTTTTGGAAAGATCTGTGGTAAGGGAGGACCCACTACCTCCTGATGAAGCCCATTCTATTTTGGGATAGCTCTAAGTGTTGGGAAATTTTAATTACCGTCAAGTCTCAAGTTTTCTCTTTGCAACTTCCACCAATAATTCCCTGTTCCATGCTATGGGGACGAAAGAGAATGTCTAATATCTGTTCCACATGACAGCCCTTCACATATTTAAAGAATGCTATCATATCCCTCAGAGTATCCTCTTCTGCAGTCCAAACATCCCCAGTCCCTACAACTATTCTCATATGACGTGGATTCAAATAAGTTCGCTATCCTGGTTTCTCTAGACACTTTCCAGCTTACTACTTTCTAAACTGTAGTACCTCTAGAACCAAATACAATACTCCAATTAGCCCCATGTTCTAGCATCTTAGACCTTTTTGGATTCTGACCCTACCATCCAAAACACTAGTTAACCCTTTGAGCTTTAGGGCATCTGCAAATTTAATAAGCATGCCATCTAGACACCCTTGTTCAAGTCAAATGTTCAGCTGCAAAGAGCAAGCACTGATCCCTGGGGTACTCCATTGAAGACCTTCCAAGTTGATATCAGGTCATTAGCAACTTCGCTTTGAATCCTGTGTTTTCCACAATAACAGGAAAAGATACTTTATTAAATGCTTTGGTAAAATCTTGGTAAACTAAGTACTATGAAATTCCCCTTATTTATGAGTTTAGCAACACTGTCAAAAAGTGAAATAGGGGTGTTCTACCCTGACCTATTCTTGATGAAGTTATGTTGGCTCTTTTTAAGACAGCCTTTCATTTTTCCTTAATAATATTCACTCACTGCCATTAGTAATTCATTCTAGATTTGGAATCAAAATGAAGCTCATTGACCTATAGTTGGCAGACTATTCTTTTTCCTCTTGAAATGGGGATTTGGCACATGCCTGGATTATAAAAAATGGGGTCACCCACATAGAAGACACCGGGGGATTTGCTCCTGAGAGACAAGAGAGTTGTTGCATTATGCATTGGCATGGTGTGTGGTTGGGAGTAGTCTTTTTCCATTAGCTGCCTAACCAAAAGTGATTGCATCTTTAAAATTGCCTGCCTGAGTACTGTTGGGGCTTTTCCCTACATTCTTATCTAAGGATGAATGACTCCTTCACCTTCAACTTTATGAAAACTGGGGCAATTTTGCCCTTCACTGGTCCTAGGATATGTATATCTCTTGTTCACCATATTTTTTTCAAACATCAATGACAGTGGCTCAGCACTTTTGATATCCAAGCATAGAGTTCATCCAAGCTAGGTGCCTTGGTTTCATCAAGAGCCTCTGTATCTTTACACAACTTGGGTACTAACTTCCTGCTTTTCTTTTTGTTGTCATTTCTAATACAAAGACTATTCTCCTTTACAGAGAAAACAGAAGTAGAATAAAATTGAACATTATCTTCTTGCTACTAGTGTTACCATCATTTTATTCACCAAAGTAGTGGTTATATCCCTTTCTCTCAGTCTCTTTACCCCAATGTGAATAGCAGGGTTTTTTTTTTAATCCTTATTGTTACCCTTAGCCTTATTCATTAGCCGCAGCCCATTGACCTTTAGCAATTATGACATTTTTTATAGGACTGGAGCTCTCTCGTATAAACATCAGTTCTTACTTGTCCTTGATTTAATCTTCTCTTAATATCTCTTTTAAAATTGTCAGTTGGTGAGTTATCTTTGTATCTACATCAATCTTCAGTCAACTCATTTTTCCTACTTAATAAAATTATTTCCCATTGTCTTTAGTATTTCATTTTTGTTTCCCATTAGTTTTTCCACTATGTAATTTTAATCCATGGTATCCTCCTAATCCTTTCTCTGAACCCTTTGAAAATCTAGTCTCCAAAATCTAGAATGCACATCAGACTGTTCCTGACTTTCTTTTCCTCTAGTAGGAGTTTTCACTTCCCCCAAAGTTACCATTATCACCACTCTAGTTACAAGCTCCTCACCCTGTTTTTGAAAATCAGACCCAGAATAGAATTTTCACTTACTAGCTCCTTTACCTTAAAAGGACAGGATAATCATAAAGACAAGCCAAGAAGTTCTTAATGGATCTTTTTTTTGGCAGAGAGTACCTCAGCTGAAGTCTATATAGCTAAAGTCTTTCACTACTGTAGAAAGCCTCTGGGCCAGATATTTTATCTCTTTCCTGACCCCCTCACTTATGTTCTTTTCCTATCTAGGTGATCTGATGGGGGAAAAAAATCACTTGTTTCTTCCTCTATGCATCTTGACTCACCTGTCCTCCACCATCATGTCTGTTTCTTGTTCTTCTATTTTCTCACCTGGTTGTAATTTATTAATGTACAGCACTTCCCCTAATCCACTCTCTTCACCTATCCCATTTCCTCTGAATCAGTTATACCCATAAAGAACTATATCAGTCCAGAGCTTCCTTCCACTAAGTCTCACTGATACCTGTGAGGTCAAATTTGCATCCTTGCAATAGGACCTTCGAGTCTTCTTTCTTATCACTCAAGCTGCAGATATTTGTGAATCAATTATTGAAGCCATGAATTTTTACCACTGGCTCCTTTTTAAATTTTTTTTTCTCCTATGAAGTACTAGGTCTCTCAAGGGCTATTCTTCTTCCTTCATTGTAACTACCCTTGATTCTCTTCTCCCCCCTCTTCCCCTTCCATTCTTCCTTCCTCCTTTCTCAGTTCTTCCCCCCTACCCCCAGGGCAAAGGATAGAACATCGGACCCAGAGTCAAAAAGACCTGAGTTTAAATGGGGCCTCAGACACTTACTAGCTCTATTTGCCTCAATTTCCTCATCTATAAAATGGGAATAATAATAATAATAATTAATGATACCTACTTCCCAGGGTTTTTGTGAGGGCCAAATGAAATAATAATTGCAAACTTAGTGCAGTGCCTGACACATAGTAAGTACTATATAAATGTTAGCTTATTATTAATAATAATTATATCCAACTTGATAGCTATATAAGAGGAGGCTTATTCTTCTCTTGTATTATTATTATTATTATTATTATTATTATTATTATTATTATTATTATTATGCCCTTTAATTAGATTTGCAAAATTCCAAGCAAATAAATTCTTGACAGCCTTGGTTACATGTACTTTGTCTCTGGCATTTGAATCTGTCATTCCTACAATTTAAAACGTGATTCAGAAATCCAAATCTCATTCTTATACACCATCTTTGTAGCCATCTCATCACTTCTCAAATGAATTTTCTTTTTCTTATCCTTGCCTTCAATGAACAGCATTAAATACAATCTGTACCTCAAGACTGCATAATGTTGTGATCTTTGGCAACCCATTCTAGGTTCCTTCTGGCAGTATCCTTTATACCCACGTTAATCACTCATCCATTTTCACATATCTTCCGATATCTTGAAAATATGCCCCCAAGAAGATGACGGATCTTTCTATTGTTCCTCCTTTTAATTTATATTCCTCTTGGGGAATAGGCATTTTTGTTAAGTATATTTTCCTTTATTGAATTAAAGAAACCCTAAAAGAAATGAACAGCTTTTAAGGGGCAATTCTGCACTTCAAAAAAATTCATTTATGAACATAAAACAAAGTTATACCTTCTTGCATGTTAATTCATAGAAATATCAGTGTCTGAGTGTTTTGTTCTATTTTCAGTTGTACATTAAGAATACATAGTGATAATTCTGTTAATTACACTGAGCATTAATGAGTCTTATTTGCTAGTTATTATTGAACTAGAGGCTCCAATTTAGGCAACCTGTGTTCCAAATCAGAGAAAAATTCCCCCATTCCAGTCCTCTCTAGCTAGCTTTGACAGATGCACCTTCTGAGAATGACTCAACTGGATTTCCAACTAAAAAAAATCTCTGAAACAGAGAATCTCATTCCTTTTTGAATAATATTTTTAAACAGCTATAAAATACAAAAGAAACTAATTATATTAAAACACAGTCACCATAATTTTATTAAAGCTCTAGGAACCCCAGCTATTGTCTGTGTTGGTTTGTGGCCCTGAGGAAGGTCATACATTATGGGGAGAAGTCAGGCAGTTCAAGTCAGTTTTATCCTGGTTAAGTGAAAGAAGCCCAGACTTTGTCAAATCAAGGAAGGACGCAGGGCATTTGTTGCTGCCACACATACAAACAGTAGCTTGGCTGAAGAGCTTCTGTCAAGATTCAGCCTATCAAAGATTGGATGTGTGAAAGCTAATCAGCCAAAGTTGGAGAGCTGAAGAAGTGTTTTTGTGACAACAGCAAAGGGAATGAAATACATATAATCAAGCCTCTGAGCCATGCACTAATTAATATCTACCTCCCCTTTGAAGAAAATGACCCAGTACTGAATTCCAATAAATTATACATTTTAATTTACAATCAGCTAGAGGGATAACTATTTTATGAAGTGGACATGTCTATTTATTCATTCTTTGGTACACTAGTAGTCATTCAGATTGGCCCCCCTGGCCAAAGTTTGAAAGAAACTTGGTGAGGATTAGCAGAAATATAATAAATGTCGTACCTCCACTATTATCTTTTGTCAGGTCACTTGTAGACATCGTTTTCTTCCAGCCAAATCTAATTCAGTTCAGCAAACTTGTATCAGTCACCTACTGTGTGCAAAGCACTGTACTAGGTGCTGGGAAAACTCAGTAAGTCCTTGCCCCTGCCCTCTAGGAACACTGGGAATAAACATGTATAGGAACAATTATGATGCAAAACAGTACATGATAAATTCACAAGAAGGATGCAAACACAGCGTTATTCTCAAGCCCAAGAAAGGAAAGATCATTTCCCAACTGGAAAGATTGGAGAAAGCTTCATGGAAGATGTGGCATTTGGTCAAGGTTTTGAAAACTGCTCAGTTTCAACAGGCAAGCATTGGCAGGGAAAACAACATGGGGAAGAATAGAAACTACACATGATTGGGAGTGGGAAGGAGAGAAAAGGACATATTTGGGTGCTCAACTGAAAAACCGTAAGGGAAGCTGAATTTTTGTTTGAATCTCCTTGTAAGTTTAGGTCCCTGAGATTAACACATTTTCAATTTTGTTACTGACACATGAAAAACTTATTTTCTAATATGACTTTTTTCGGAGGATAAATTTATGCAAATAGCACAGACAGGGGGACAAGGAGAAGTCTGTGAGTAAATTGAGAATCCCTAAATTATAGCATAAGATTCCCTGGTAATCCCTTAACAGTAATTACTGTCAGGTTTTAGAGTCAGGAAAACTTACAGAATCTTCCTGTAATGTTTTATATGTTACATTTTTCAATTCCATTCAGAATTATGAGAGAATTAATAGGAATGAAGCCACCTAGATAAAGCCCAAAGAGAAGAGGCCCATGTAGATATACTAGCCCTTGAAAAAATAATTTAGTGACCACTAGTAAATATATTTCCATCTAGAGGTCAACTAACAATACGAGATAGTTAATTCCCAACCCAGATTACTTTCACCTGGATAATAAAAGTCTAACTTTAAGGTCTTCTCTTGGAAGTTTCTTATCCAATGCTCCCACCTTCATTTCTTAGAGGAGTTTCAGAAGAACCCTTTCAATTTACACACAAAGACATTTCTGCAGCTATAAATAACATTTTTTCCCCTGCAAGCAATTAGCGTTAAGTGACTTGCCCAGGGTCACACAGCTAGTAAGTATCATGTGTCTGAGGCCACATTTGAACTCAAGTCCTCCTGACTTTAGGGCCAGTGCTCTGTCCACTACACCATCTAGCTGCCTCTTAACATGTGCTTCTTGACTGCATGTGAGAAACACAACCACAGAAATGCTCTCAGTGAAAGTTGAATCACTATCAATTCATTTCTTCTGCTTTCTAGGGGAAAGAGATGGGAAAAGAAGTGAGAGAAAAGAGGAAAGCAGGCAGAAAAGAGGAAGAGTTAATTATCCTTTAAGTTTGGGAGTTTCCAAAAGACTCTCCATTCTTTCCCCCAGAGCCAAGATCAATATAAGGGACTTCTTTTCTTTATCACCATTTTTCATAAGAATTTGAAGGTGTTCTATTGGCCAAAATAGGTTCCTTTCCCCTGTCTGTGCTCAAGAGATTAATTATTCCTGTCAATTCAGGTCTGTCTTCCTGTTAACAAACCCCTTCGGAGCTGTTTTCTCCATTCTGGCCTGCAAACTTCAGATTTCAACATTCCAGTGGAGTATTTTTCCACATCACATTGCCTCTTAATTGTGCAGCTACTGAAGGATGTGAGCATCTCCAAAGGGCTTTCTAGCAATCTCTGCTATTGTCTTAACGATAGACCAGAGCCTGTCAATTTCCTAAGACTACTGTTAGTATTCATTTGGAGTGGGGTTTTGTTTTGTTTCCCAGCAGATTTCTTGGAAGGTGTTCCCATTCATTATATCTATGTTTCTGATTAAAAGAGACCTCAAGGTGATCTAGTTGAATATTTCAAAGATAAAGTGGTGAGAAATGTAGTGAGAGAAAAGGGTATCTCATTCAGTCAACCCAGAGCCAATCTGGAAAATTCAATAAATCTTTGTCTCTTTTGAAGTCATCTTTGTTTTTTAAATAGGCTTCAATCTATTGGAGAGAAAATAACTTTACCATATTATTGGCTTATAGCTAAATAAGTTGGGAACCAAGAATGCTTTCAATTCTTTTAAAAAAAAACCTCTAAATATGCCTAACAATTCCATTAAACAAACATATTTTTAAAAATCACCTTATGCAAAGCACTATGTTAAATACTAGGGATACAAAATGCAAAAATGAAAGACCCTACCCTCAAGAAATCCCTAATTTAGTAGCATAAAATATGAAACACATGCACAAATAATTATACTGTTGAGAAAAAGAAGGATAGGAGCAAAGAAGAGATCTGGACAAAATGCTATAAGAATTTTGAGGAAAAATTGATCACTTTAAGCTAAGCAAATCAGAATGGAAGATTTCCTAGAAGAGGAAACTCCTGAACTGGGTCTTGAAAGAAGAAGAGGAATTCAGCTGGCAGCGATGAGAAGTGAGGGGAAAGCTCACCTTAGTGTACAAAGGCCAATGCTGACAATGGGGAATAGCCAGCTATCTCATTTGATTAGAACATGAAGAGTAAACTTAAATAAAGCTGGAAAGGAAAGTCGGACTCCAATTATAGAAGGTCTTAATTGCATAGCAAGGCTCTTGTATTTTATTGTATATGCAACAGGGAGTAAGTGAAGGTTTTAGAAAGCTGAAAGCTTTAATTATGCTGGCTTCCGCCAATTTCTCAGTTATTGTTAATGAATGAAATAAAACGTGGCACTTTAAGTTCATGATCAGAAACAACCTCATTCATTCCTTCAACATTTATGAAGTACCTATCATATGCGGAACATAGTGTTGGGCAATGGGGGAAATATAAAGTTTAATTAAGACATGGTCCCTGCCTTGATGAAGTTCATAATCTGGTAGTCTTACAAGTGGGTTGACTAGGAAGCTCCTGGTCATTCTATCAGTATAATTTCATTTCTTTGAAAGGCTACAATGATGTAATAGAAAAATCATTGGACTTGAAGTAAAAAAAAAATAGGGTTGGCAATTAATGTCCAGATCAAATATTTATTGGACTGGGGGCTTAACTTACCAGTTTCAGTTTCTTCCATCTGTAAAAAGATTATAATTATACTGTCACTACCTACCTCACAGAGTTGTAAGTAGAATCAACTGTGGTCTCTAAATTAAAAAAAAAATGCAGAAGGCTGGGGTTCTGATATTGACTAGTTATATGGTTTCAGGCAAATCACAACCTCTATAAGTCTCAATTTCCTTACCTGTAAAATGGAAGTAATGTTAAATTCATTATTTATCACATAGAGTTATAGTGAAGAAAGTATTGTAAACGATAAAATTATTATCATACCTTTGATAGCAGCTTTGAAATGTAAAAAACATTGCATAAATATAAATTATGTATCAAACATAATAATTATAAGGAAAAAAAGATACTGTTTAGCCTTCTTAAGATAATTTTTTTAAAGATTCCTTGAAGAGTCTGAATCTTGGAAGCTATTTTTACCATTCTCTCTCAATATCACTGCCACTGTATTTCAGACTTCCCCAATAACAGCAAAAGCCAACACTTCTACAGGCCTAACAACCTTCACTTATCTTTTCTACATTCCTATATCTGAGTTCTTTCACAAGACAGGTATGGAAGGGAAGGAATATTCTGTTGAAAAGAAGTGCCTCCAATAGGGAAACACTCCAGAAGGAGTAGCAATGAAGGTAAGGAGATCCTAATTAAAGAAGAAGATGATGATGATGATGATGATGATGATGATGATGATGATGATGTTTGGGAATAATAGTAAGGGGGGAAATGAATGGATCCATTTTTTGAAGTATTAGGTAGCAGTGTTACTTCCACCTGGAAAGACATTCTTTACAAGATCAGTGAGATTTGCAATATTTTTCTGTCCTCCTCTGTATCTTTCTATCATTAGTAGTGTATGTGGTCAAAATTCAGCCTTGATGATGAAAAAGAAAAAAGAAAGAAAAGAAACATAGTCAACAACCCTGGTGATAACAACAAATTGGTATGACCATACCTTGTACGCTAGGATCAGAATTCAAAGTGGCCGTTATAAATCAGAGAAATGATCAGAGTGGAAAAATCAATATAAGCAAAGTACAAGGAGTAGATACAATTGCTTGGAATTATAGCAAAAGTTGGCATAAGTTAGGTCACTGGAAAGCTCTGGGAAACAATTTAGATCTGATCCATAGGGCAATAGGGAATCATAAAGCTTTAGGGTCTCAAATGGGCCTTAAATAGAATAGGAATACAACTTTTGGGAGAAACAGGATAGGCTAAAAGATGGAGATACTAGAAGCTGCTGATAAAGGAATTTATATTTTAGACAACATATGACAAGTACTTAGACTAATGCACTGGATATAAGGAGATGGAGAAAAGTCTGGGCTTTGGGTAATACTGTGTAGAAAGAAGAAGTGGGACATGGCAAGCAACTAGATGTCAGACAAAATGGACAGCAATGGATCAAAGAATATTCTTTGGCTTATGTTCTACTTTAGCAACTCATCTTTCAATCAGTAAGAAATGTTACACGATATTTAATCGAATTAGTCAATCCAGGAGTAAATAAGTAGATTTGTGTGAGGGATCCAACCAAGAGCAGATAAATGGTGTATGATGTTTCTCAGATCTTGAAATAAGGAAGGGGACAGGCCAACATTCAACTCTATTACCATGAGAAAATAAAGCAAGGTTAAAATGATATTTACGGAAAGATATGCAATACTTACATGAAGTCAGTTAATCAGAAAGCAAACATGACACTTTTAACAATAAGATGCTGATTTTGGTATAAAATATGGTATTCTCTTTTTAAAAATAACTAAACATAGGACCTGTACTTTGAAAAAGAACAGATTCTCTTTATGTGACACGGTCAATTAACTACGATTCCTAGAGTCCTCTGTATATAGAAAGAAGAGGAGGAAAGTACCACAACCAGAAACATTCCCAGACAGGAAGATTTACAAGTAAGAGAGTAACTAGCCAGTGGTGTGGAATGCACACTCTTCAGAAAACTAAAACAGAACAGAAATAGGGGCTGCTTGGAGGGGCAATGAAGGAAAGTGAGGAGAAACAGGAAAAAAATTATTTTAAGTTAGGCCAAAGAGGCTGTTTTGGTTTTGCTTCAGTGTTCCTGGTGAATAGGATGACGCTTAGTACTTTGTAAGCTCTCAATCTGTGCTTTTTATTGTTATCGTTATCTTGATTTTTGTATTCATATTATTTAGTAAAGAGCCTTTGACAAAGGATGTGGAATTCAATGTCTGTGGAATTCAATTCCATATATTTCTCTCTTCTACAGACACTATCCACACTGTATAGCTATAGGCACAAAATCAAACAGCCAGAAAAGGAAATTTCTAAAAGGCTGAAATGAAACAAAATGATCCCAATCAATGGTCTAATTTTTCCAAGTCATACAAGAAGTACTTTAAATGTTCACAGTTAATGGAAATTCACCACCCTCCTAAATTTAAAAAAAAAATGTTTTGGGGTTGGTTTGGGCCCATCCTTGAAAACAGTGATGGCACAGCAGACAGAGGTCTGGGCCTGGAGTCAGAAGGACTTGATTTCAGATCTGGCCTCCAACACTTACTTGTGTGTGGGAACCTTGGTAAAGTCACTTAACTTTCATCCATCACAGTTTCCCCATTGGTAAAATGACTGTAATAAGAGCACCTAACTCCAAGAGTTGTTGGGAGGATTAAATGAGGTATTTGTAAAGTACTTAGCACAGAGTCTGGTTCATATCAGATGCTTAATAAGTTTTTGTTCCCTCAATGTGCTTTGCAAATCTTAAAATGCTATATAAATGTTAGCTATTAGTAGGAGCAATAGTGGTAGTACTACTTTTTATATCATGCATCTACAAAATCTCAGGGTTGGATTGGATGATTTCAGAAGTCATCTAGTTCACCCCATAACTGAATAGGAATTTCAATCCCTGACAAAGAATCATCAAGCTTCTTTCTACTCATGTAATTCCAGTGATAGGCAATTAATCTGTTTCAACAGATAAAAGGGGTTTTCAATGAATCTAATTGGCAAGAACTTTTTTTTCCTTATGTAATAGTTATTCTGTCATGGCCCTGGATTGACTCTCTGGGGGTGGGGGGCACAAATTGCTGAAGACCCTGAAACTCATATTTCTTCTTAGCTCGGAAAGACAAGACAATGGCAAGGCTGGACCTCGAGGGCAGTGTTATTCCAAAATAGCTAGAGTTTTAAATCTAAAGAGGGAGGTGAGGAAGGTGGTTGAATTCACACTATTTTGCATCTGCTGCCCTGCCTGGTTTCAACTCCAAGAAATAAGATGCCCCAGGGCCAGGCAACCCTTGGTATCCTATCTCTATCTCTTTTCCTTTTATAGGTTGTCTCCCCCTTTAGATTGTAAACTCCTTGAGGGCAGGGACTCTCTTTTCATTAAATGTATCCCCAGGGCTTAGCATATCGTCTGGCACTTAGTAAGCACTTAATAAATGTTTATTGAACCAGATTGGATTAATTGAAGTGAAAGCTAGATGGAGAGGAAGGGGTGGAAACCAGCTGCAGCATTGGGGTCAATTTCCCCAGCCCGCACTTTGGGATTAAGGAGCTGAAATTCCCAGCAGCACAGAGGACAATAGGTAAAAGGAAAAACCGAAAGGAGGGCCAAGCTGTGGCTAAGATAGTGGAAATCAAGGAGTACCATAGGCCCCTACAGGCATAGTCTCAGAGAAAAAGTGTTGTGCTGAAACCATCAGTTGTACTCTCATGTTCGAAGATCGAAAGAAGTTCTAACAAATGGATTTCTCTTTCCCTAACTTCCCCCTTCCCCATACCTCTCTTTCAATTGACAGTGTAACATGTTCTACTTGTTTCTGTATTCTACTTCCTGAAATCTGAAGTTTTGCCTTAACCATGAAAAGTCAAGGAATTAGCTAGATATAAATGTAAATTTAAATTAAGGCAGAGTCAAACCTCTGTTTAAACATTGGGATTTTTCTACTTGGAAGCTCTGAGCAATCGTGATTGCGTTCCTAACTTTTCATTTAAAACTTCATAAATTTCATAAACAGAGAGAGACAGAGGGAGAGGGAGGGGAGGTGAAAAGAGAGGGAGCAAAGAGGGAGATGGAAAAAGAGAGGCAGCAGGAGAGAAAGAGAAAGGGGAAAAGAGGTGGGGAGAAACGGGGAAAGGGTCAAGGACCTCTGACTTGGAGCAATTGCACCTTCTACAGTTATATCCACAGTCACCAGGGTTACAATTACATGAAAAAAGACTTCACAACTTCCACCCTTTGTACCAAGTTCTGTCCCTTGGAACAAAACAGAAGTAGCTTAGTTCCTTTCCTACATGATAACCTTTCAAATACTTAGACACATTTCTCACAAACACCCTAAATTTTCATTTCACTAGCTTACCCCTCTCTACCTCTTTCAACCAGTCTTAGGATGGCAGTGTTCAGCCCCTTCACCAATTTGGCACTCTCTTCTGTCCATTCTCCAATTGGTCAATGCCATTCCTAAAATGTGATGGCTAGAAGTGAACCGAATTTCCAGATAGGATCTGTCTAGGGCAAAATAAGGCATGGCCATCACCTGCCTCTTTCTGGATACTATATTGCTATTAATAGAGCCTATAATCATAGCTGAAAGTTAGCTTTTTCAGTACCATATCACATTGTTGACTCATATGGAGTTAAAATCCAACAGATATTTTTCACAAGAATGATTTTTAAGTCGGACTACCTTATATAGTTGATTATTTTTAAGGCAAAAAAAAATGTTACATTTCCCCCTTTCAAATTTGTGTTAGACCTTGGTCCATCATTCCAGTTTCTTGAAGTGGTTTTTGAAACTTGACTCTAATGGGGCAGCTAGGTGGCGCAGTGGATAGAGCACTGGCCCTGAAGTCAGGAGGACCTGAGTTCAAATGTGACTTCAGACCAAACATTTGATACCTGCTAGCTATGTGACTCTGGGCAAGTCACTTAACCCCAAAACTTGACTCTATTATCTATCCATACTATAGTCATCTCTCTCAAATTTATGTTATCTGTAAATTTGATAATAAATCAATAATTATTTACTAAGCCAGGTGTCATTCTAATAATGATAAGCATATCAAGACTACATCTGAGTCATAGGTAAACATGTTAAGCTGTAAGTACATATCCCTGGGGTACTCTTCTGGAGACCCTGCCCCTCCACCATGTTGACATCCAGCAAGAGGTATGCTAGAGCCAGCTCCTATAGGTTCATAAGAACCAACTGTTAAATTTTCAGTGTGAGCAAAAATCAGTCAATACTATAAAGCAGAGGTTGATTTTTGTTTTGTTGATTGTTTAGACTTAAGAAAATGATGAAAAAAATGTTAATGTAGATTAAACTCACAAGTTCATCACATATATTTTTTTTCCTAGAAAGCCAGTTGTTAAACATTTAATCAGCACACCCCTACATCAAAATATCAATCACTATTCTTTAAGTCTGGTCTTTCCATCTGCTCTGCATTCAGTATAATATATAATATATCAGTATATTCATTCTCTGTATTCAGTATAACATAAGTATAATATTTCAATTCTTGGCCTAGTTGGGCTAAGATTCTTTATTGCTGTCGAGTCATTTCAGTGGTGTCCAACCTTTGATGACCCCGTTTGGGGTTTTCTTGGCAAAGATACTGGAGTGCTTTGCCATTTCCTTCTCCAGCTCATTTTATAGATGAGGAAACTGAGGCAAACAGGATTAAGGGACCTTGTACAGGATTGCACAGCTAGTGAGTGTCTGAGGATGGATTTGAAGTCAGGAAGATGAGTCTTCTTGATTCTAAACCCAGTGCCCTCTCCACTGCTCCACCTATTTACACAAAGATTGAGTATATTTATTCCAAATGTCTCCATGTCTTCCACATGGGTTGCATGAGGAACTTTGTCAAGTGCCTTGAGGAAATCCAAGTAAACCATATAATTCAACATTATCCTGATTTAATAATCCTATCAAAAATGGAAAAGAGGTTTGCTTAGCATGATTCATTGCTAATGAACCCAAGCTATTTCTTTAGGAGTAACTACTTCATTTTCTATCTAGATGATTTTTTTTCTGCTATAATATGTTAATGGATCTGTAATCTCATTAGTGTCAGTATTCCAACAGGCAAATTACAACCTCTCCATGATTTCTCACCTTGTGTAATTCTTGTCTATTCCCTCACATCAATCTTCCATGGATGGTTCACCCAGCATTAAGTAGGTAACAACAGAACAAAGACAGGATACAACAGAAGTATGTGAATGTGAATTCACACTTATGAATGGAGTTCAGTAAGTATTAGTAACAAGTGAGAATCAGCCTTAAAGTGTATGTGAAAAGAAGATACAGGAAAAGGCTCTATTAAAGTAGAGTGGCTGGTAACAGAAGCCTAAGATATGAATTGCCTAAAGTAATAATATTTGATAGTAATATTTGTTATAATAATATTTAATATTATTTTGGTTTATCAAAATGAATAAAGGAAAAATTATTAAATGCCTACCATGCCAATAACCGTGCTAGGCCTTGGAAATATAGTGACAAAAGTGACACAATCTTTTCCCTCTAAGAGCTGACATTCAAATGGAGGGAGACAGCACCAAAGTGGAGCCATAGGTTTAGATATGTTAGCTGTGTGTTCACTCACTCATTCAATCCATCACTCACCAGTCAGGACATAGAATGGAATTCCAAAGCTAAGTGGACTAAATTCTCCAAGGAAGGGGAGAGGGCAAGTTCTCTGGAAGTCTATATTAGGGTACAGTTTTAGTTGAGGAGAAGAGAGGTAGTGTCTGGGAAGATGACAAGATGTCTGGGGAAGATGCCATGAAGCATGGGAAAGTTAAAATGTTTTGAAACTTCATTACATATTCATAGACATATACTAATGTAGATAAAATGTTTAGGATAATGTAGGGATAGTAAGCAGGGAAAGTGAAGAGTAAAAGATGAATCAACATGGGAATGTCCCAAGAAAAGGGCTATATTTGTAATATGTAATAGAATATAATTTTTATACTGTACCCAGAAATTAGTCAAAGCAAATATATATTACTACTGTTAATGTTGTTAGAGTCTGATATTCAAACTAATGTTATGGCTTTAGAGTTTAATAAGTAAAGGGAAATTCCCCTATTCTTTAAAGTTCAACAAAGATATAGGCCCAGAAGCATTTCTACTTTGTGCTCTTTGGGAAACTAGAAAATAAGAAACCACTCCTATTTATAGGTAGCACACTTGTTTGTAAAGACAAATGGGGAAGGGGCAATAAACCATCATTTCTAGCCTCCTACCAAGCCCCAGGGGGACTTTTATACAGCAAAAAATAACAGCAACTCTTCCAGTGAAGAGGTAAGTTTTATAGTAGTAATCTCCTGAAACAGGACAATGATCATGGCTTCAGAGTAAAGCATAATTCCTCTCTCCCCCACCCCTCCCAATCCTATCTTGTAGTGATCTTTGTCATCCCAGGTTAATAAGATTTCCTGGGGAATTCATAGAGGGAGGCTATAAACCTCTAGGCTATGACTGAAGTGGATACTTATTAACAGGGCAGAGGATCCTGTTGAATTTGAACCTTAGTAGAAAGTAACTCCTATCCCTCCTAACCTAATCCAGGGTTTAGGTAAGGTGTGGAGTGTATCTGAGGAGGAACCTGGTTACATCTTTGATTGAGGTCAGCCCCATAGTGTATACCAGGAGAAGAGGCACAGTCCATGGACAATACTAGAGGCTTAGCAATATTTTGTGCCATTCATTGAAACATACCAATGGTCTTAGAAGAAAGCAAATTACTTTCTCATGGGCCACCAGAGAGTTGTGTTACAATGAAAAGAGCATTGATTTTGGTGTCAAAAGACCCAGGTTCTAATGCTACCTCCCACCATTGATTACCTATATGACCCTGGACCAGTCTCTCCATGGATCTCAGTTTCCTCATCCATAAAATGGTGGGCATGGATTAGAGGCCTGAGAGTACTTCCAGTTCTCAGTCTATCCTACTCTATAGGATACAGAAGATCATGACCTACATTCAATCAAGTTAAAGTCATGCACAGTCGTGCCCCTGGCCAGCCTCTTCACCCCTGAAGGAGATCTCGTCTCCAAAAGACCTAGAAATAGGTCAACTAAAACCTATTCAAACATGCTACAGATATGACACAATGACTGGCTGCTTTTCATTATCATTCTCCAGTTGAAATAATAGGGTGCACTAGGACCCAGCTTTTCACTTTACCCCTGTATACAGCTTCTCCAATATACAGCCATCTGGCTGCCATTTTGGATCTTTCTCATTCAAACTCTGAGTGAGCCATTGCCTCTTTCTTCCTGGCAAAGCCATTTGATTGTTCTCTCAAAAAATCCACAATACTACTAAACTTTTCAAGCAATCAACACATCCAAGCTCCTTCCCTGCTCCCCAGTCACTGATTTAATACTCTCAGTATTAATGCTAGCTGTCTATCCACCCTCCCATCATCATCCTCAGGCCAGTCTGTTAAACAATCTGTGTCAACAGGGAGTCTATATACCTGTCCCTTAAATAGCTATATGAAATTATGGGTACCTGCCTGTATTTGACGCTTACAGGATAGCTGCCTCTCCTTTAGGCTCCTGACACCTAGTCAGGGCTATGATGGAGTTTAACTCTTACAGCTAAGGAAAGTGGATTGTTAAATTTTGAGTGTAGTATTCACAGCTCAGAAATAGGCAAAAACTGCAAATCAGGGCTTGATCTATTGCTTTGCTGATTTGTAGACTTAAGACAGTGATGGAGAAAATGTTAATAATGTAGCTAAACTTAAAAGTGTATCATCTGTACCTTTTTTTGAGAGCCAGTTGTGAAATATTAACTATCACCTCCCTGCCTAGGAACACACTCAAATTTAGAGACATCCCCACTCCAAACATTCACAAGGATTATTTGTGCCCGACCTATGGTAAAACCTTCCGAGCTCATATTGGTCTGAGCAGCCACAGTGGGGTACACTGTACATTGCTCCCCACCTAGTGATGCCATTTTGATCCTCCCTGAGCATGAAGGGCACTAACCAAGCAGCCTAGGAACATAATTTATCATAGGACTTAGAGCTTGTCTAGTCAATTTCCTTCATGTTACAGATAAGTAAACTGGCTTAGAGAGGTTGTGACTTACCTAATTAAAACAATGGCTGAAAAGGGCTTAAGCTAAATCTGGTCCCAGTATAAAATTGTTCCCCAGTAAGTCAAAAAGCATTTAATTACAATTTTCAACAAGCAAAATCATCAGTGTCATATTCCAGCAGTCCCTACTATGTGTCAGGCACTGTGTTGAGCCTGGGGACACAAAGACAGGTGAACAATAGCTCTTTAACACAGCTGAGAGAATAGAGGAAGGTTGAGAAGGTGTCAGAGTCACAATTCTTCCCCACTGTTATGACACAGACTCAGTATGAATTAGCCCTTTGATATACTCTGCCTAACACCTCAGGCTGCTTAGAGCACAACACAATATATAAAACTTTTGTGCAAAGGGCACATAAACACAGGAGGAAAGCACCCAAGGAAATTAAGTTTTGCTCAAACTATACTGCTCCATTCTAGTAAGGCTGTTTTCTCATCTGGTCCCCTTCTCACCTATCTAAAGCACACATCTCTGCTATCATGGTATGATGGGTCAGTCTAACACCAGCCCAGATTTCTAAATATTACCTATTTTTGTTTGCTGCTAACAAGTAGCCTCAAAGCAGGAAGTTAGGAGTCAGGGTGGGGGTGGGGGTGGGGGTGGGGGTGGGGGAAGAATAAGCATTTATATAGCACCTATTATGTGAACAGTATTAGTTAGACTCTGGGAGTCAGAATTGTGAGGGCAGATGGGCAGGAAATAGTTTCCTGATCCCAAAGCAAGTATGCCAGTGTGGGGGACTGAAATTCCCAAGGAAAATGCTATCTGCTGTGTTGAATTCAAGAAAAGACTTTAAAAGTAAGAGAAAAGTTATCAATCTTAGTGGGAGGTAGAAGACGATGGAAGGAAGGACTGGAAAAAAAGCACTTTTTACAAATACTACCTCATTTGATCCTCACGATAACCCCGTAAAGTAGTATCCCTGTGAAGATACTACTATGAGACACCCTGTTATTCAGAACTAAGGCCCAGCAAGCAGGCTGTGACATGAGCGTGGCATAACAACAATCCCTTGTCCCCACCCTCTGCATGATCTCAACCATAGTGAAATCCCAGAATTGTTTCACATAATTATTGCTTTGACCAGTACCAGGTGTTCTCTGAGCTCAGATAAACACCTGCTGTATCATGTTCCAGTCATGAAGTCCTGCTATGAGTCAAACCTGTCTCTTTGTTACTATTACCTTTCATTGTCAGGGCTACAGCTCACTGCGTAGCCATTGGTACAAGTATTGAGATCTGCCCCCACTAAGGCAGGTTCCCCCAATGGGGACAGGCTGAGCACATGTGTCAAATTTCCCTCCTTGCTTACAAGCCATTTGCTTCACTTTGAAAATAAACTTCTGTTGATTGCTGCCTCTCCTGGCTCTAGCCTGCTCTGTCTGGCTCTGGCCATCCACAGGTTAGAGGTTGGTTTGGTCCAGTTGACAGCCTTTTAGTTTTTTTTCCACCTTCAGGCACTAGGAGCTGTTCTGAACTCCCATTTGTACTTTCTGTCCATGCCTTTCCACCTCTCCCTAAAGCTCATAATTTTCCTGTTACATTTAAAGTCTTTTTTTGGATGAAAAGCAGCAGATAGGATTTTCCTTGGGAATTTCAGTCCCATAGACTAGCATATTTGCTTTGGGATCTGGAAACTGTATTTCCTGACTATCTACCCTCACCAGTCTGACTCCCAAGAGTCTAACACGGTCCACATGACTATTCAATCTGGTGTTTTAAACCCAGTATCATTTAGTTCTGTACTTGTCCCCATCTTCCCAATGAATTGCAGTAAATTCCAATTCACCTTCTTCACTGGCTTACCAATATCAAAATCCAAGATCTCCTTTGTCAGTGTACATAGAATATAAATAAAGAAGGGTTGGTTTATGTTCTATAGCACACACCCCCAATTCTTTTTTGTTGTTGTTATTTAAATCCTGCTTTAAACAATTTGAGTTTAGAAGGAAAAAAAAAAGAATAACAATTATGGAGTTTGCCCTTAATAGGCTCTAGAGAGAGGATTGGTAAGTTGGAAACTGCACCTACAATGAACCACCCATTAAAGCACTTTGTTCACAAGCAGTTGAATTGTGAAAACTGTCTGAGAAGACTGTTGTTTGGAAGCTAACACCTTTTTTTTTTTAATTGAGTATCAATTACCTTTCTCTTCTCTACTTTTGTACCATTGTCATCAGTGAAAAAATGTTTTTTTTTTAATTGTATGTGGAAGTGGGAGTGGTGACAGTTTAGAATGAGCCTTTACATTTTCATTGCTCAGTTGTACCTATTGACCGTAAAATTAATCCTAAACTGAGGAAATAGGTAGAAGTTTGCAGACTCCACCTTGCCATTTCCCAGTGCACTCAGGGAGGAAGTGCTTCAAGGAATTCCTGGAGCAGTCTCTTGATTTGCTGAATAAATATATCTGACTCCTCTGGAAATTCCTCCACAAGTAGTTGAGTGCTTAGACTCTTGACTTTTGTCAGGCAGCAAGTGGATGATGTCACAGGGGCCTGAATTTCTTCCCTCTCCCCTAAAAAAACTTCCCTCTCTGGTTAATTCTGATGGCCTTTCTTCAGGTTTTTCTTGACCTCTTGACCACTTCCTCTACTTAGGCTTTCCTCTCTCAACTTTCATAACATGGTTGGTTCTTCTATATGTCTAACTGCTCCTTCTCATTCTCCTTTGTTGGATCATTAACCAATGTTATCTTCCCAAGGTTCTGAAAATTTGTAGGAATGGTGGTGATAATAATAGCTGCTTACATTCAGCACTCTAAAGCAGGGGTTCTTAACCTTTATGTGCCATGAACCCCTGCGAAGAATATGGACCTGGACTCCCACTCAGAATAATGTTTTTAAATGCATAAAGTAAAATACACAGGATTGCAAAGGCAACTAATTATATTGAAATAAAGTTATCAATTAAAAACAGTAAACAAGTTCATGGACCCCAGGTTAAGAACTCCTATTTTAAAGTCAAAAAGCTTTGGGAAGTTATCTCATTTGATCCTCACAACAACCTTGTGAGCTAAGAAGTACAAATATTTTTGTGCCCATTTTAACAATGAGGAAACTGAGGCTCTGAGAATCTAGATGATTCCACTATCACCATCCCTAAGGTCATATAAATAGAAAATAGCAGAACCAGGTCTTCTGATTAAATTCAATGCCCCATCTACTACAAGAGTAGTCTTTGCTGTTCAGAACCCTTTTTTAAAAAATTTCCCCAAGATTTAACATATCTCAATAAGGTCAAGATGTGACAAGCAAATATAAAGGAATGCTATTGCAACCAGGAGTTTATCAAATTTTTGTTTCTCTTTGAATTTACTCCCTACCAACCAAAATAATCAGTGTTATTGTATTCCAGCAAAGAACATTCCACAATCTATTGTTAAATTATTGTGGACTTCTGCCTTGTAATAACAAAGATGGGAAACACTATAGTTCTACAGTTAATTGACTGCTGGTAATGTAATAGTGTATAATGCACCTTAAAAGGATTTCACCATAATTGATTTATGTATACTGTGCCTTTTAATAACTCACAGTTAGCAGTTTCCAATTCTAACCAAGCCTTCTCCAATAAGAGCTTGCTCAAAACATTGTAAATAGTTCTCTTTTAATACCTGTGGTTAGAACAAATATTGTCTGCCATGATAACCTGATGAGCTAAGTCTGCTGTAAATGTTTCATAGAACCATCTCATACATTTGTTCTCCTCATAGGTCGAATTATTCATAGTAGCTTACCCAGGCCTCTCCTTTCACGTACTTTACTCTTTTATATCACAGTTAATCATGCATTTATCTTTTCTTCCATTCAGTCACAAACTCCTTAACATACTCATATAGCATGTGTTATAGAATTATGCTAGGCCCCAAATGAGGCACCTTTGACCTGAGACCTAAGGTCAGTATTTTCCTTAAAAGTTCCATAGTCCCTTCTGTTCTTCCCCACCCTCACTGGGGTGGTTAGGTGGCACAGTGGATAGAGTATTAGGACTGGAGTCAGAAAGGCTTGAGGCATTCTAGCTTCATAGCTAGAATACATGGTCCTACGTGTGTCATTCAATCTTTGCTGGCCGCAGGCCGTTGTGAGGATCAAAAGAAATAATATCTGTAAACTCAGCATAATGCCTGGCACATAGTAGGAGGTTGATAAATATTTGTTCCCTTCCATTCCCATCATGCTTTGACACATACGAACTTCTGTTCTTGTTCAAAACATGATGAGAACAGAAGAGTTGCAGAAGAAATTTTTAAAGATACAGCCGGCATACATTAAAGGAAGCATTTAAGGGAGGAAGAGGAATAGCAGCCAGAGAAGTCTCTCCATGGGGAAAAACAACATGTAAATTGAAAATTAAATTTGAAAATTATTAAAATAAATGTCTAGAGGGACAGCACTAGCAACTGGGAAAGATCAGAATAGGAGGGAACATGTGAACTAAGATTTGAAGAAAGCTGGGAAAATGAATGCAAATCAGGAATTTCTGACTTTTCCAGGGTAATATGAATATACAAACCACTGAGAGAGAAGGACAGGAAAAATAACAAATGAATCTGATCAGCTGAATTCTGTCAAGCAATCAGGTATTTTTAAAATAACTATTTGAATTCAAAGAACCACCTATAAACTAGACTTCAAAAAAAAAGCCTCATTGTTTCTCAGAATTAAATTCAGTCATTTGTGTGGATAAATGTTCCAGGATCAAAATACTAAAGAAGCCAGTTAAAACACAAAGTCAAAACACATAGAGGATTCCTATAATAATAGACCTTCCACATGATGCAAAAAGAGAGGTTCACTACGTTACTATTTACATAGGAGGATTATGTTTTAGCCTATAATATAACTAACTATATGCTGTAACAGACAATAGATAAAAAGAGTTTCTCTAATTTTCAGACGATATCATTTGTCCCCAGAACTTATCCATAGAAATTTGTGAAAAACATGCCATACAAAAGCAGCATTGCGTAGTGGTTACAGAGACAGGATCAATCAGGAAGACTGAGATTCAAGACCCTCACACCTCCTAGCCAAGGGGCACTGGGGTCGGTCACTTAAACTCTCCACGTTTCAGGCAACTCGTTATGACACTAACTTTCAGAACAGTTACCCATCTGCACTAGCAGTCCTCACCAGGAATATCAAGAGTTGTAAACACCAATGATTTCATAGTTTTGTCTCCCCTCTCCCTCCTCCTCCTCCAAAAAAACCCCACCACATTATTGCCTAAGTGATAGCAGTTCAACAGTATTTATCAATTACTCACTATAGACTAAGCATTATACTAAGGATAAAAAGGCAAAACCAAAAAAACAAACCTACTCCCTGACTTCAAGAAGCTTATAGTATTTAGGAGAAAAGGACTTTATAAGTCAAGTCATTTTAAGAGGGAAAGAAAAGAAATGAGGAGGTGGAGTACTAGGGGAGGAGAGGTTAGGAAAGGTCTGGTAGGAGGTGGCAGGTACTCTGTACTCTGAAGGAGGCTGGGGATTCTTTGAATTGGAGGAAAGGAGAGTCACTGACGTGGGATAAGGAATATCCTGTATGAGTAATAATCAAAGAAACTCACCAATATCATAAAACTTCTTTAATTAGGACCTAATTCAAAAGTCACAATTCAGACAAGGAATAGGTTGAAGTTTTTCTTTAATACTTCTACAGGAATGTTCAAACATTCATTCATTCAACAACCATTCATTCATGACCTGCTATATGCACTAAGTATGAAGCATTCATTTTTAGCCTCCTTCAGGGAGGCACTATGGGTTAGGGGATAGAGAACTTGCCTCAGAATCAAGAAAGTCTAGGATCAATTACTCCCTTTGACATATTTTAGCCGTGTGACCCTGGGTAAGTTTCCTAACCTCTTGGTGTCTCCCAGCAAAGCAGATGCATTTCTATATTTGTTGCATGCAGAAATTTACTCCTTTATCCCAGTCCAAAACCACGTTCTTGTTGTTCTCTTGGTATCTTCATGCCATGCTGCCCCTGGTGTGCCCCACGCTCTTCCCAAGTCTCATTCTGGGAACAGTGATCAAATAAACATTATCGTTCCTGGAAAGGGTTCATCAATCAATGGCCCTTTGATTCCATCCACCATCCCTGTGACTTTTCAGGCCAAAACATGTCTCCCTACCTGTCACTTCTATATATGTATTGTCTTCCCCTATTAGAGTGTGAGCTCCTTCCAGAAGCAGAATGATGTATGCAATAACAACATTGTAAAGAGAAATAACTTTGAAAAACTCAAGAACTCTAAGTAATGAAATTGCAACCACCATTCCAGAAGACTCCTGATGAAGTATGCTGTCCACCTCCTCACAGGGGGGGGGTGAAGGGTGAAGAATAGGACAAATACTAAAGGAGATACCTTCCCAGAAGTTACTAATACCAATGATATCACAAATGTTTCCCATAAAAAATAGAGCAAAATATCGATAAGATATTAATGAAGGAGTCTTACGCATTCAGCAATTCAAATAAATAATTATTAAGTATCTACCATCTTCCAGGCACTAAACCAGCTGCCTGTGGAAGATACAAAGGTAATGGAAGAAGCATAATCCTAATCTCAAGGAGTTTACAACCACCAACCACCACCACCACCCCCTCCCACACATGCCTAGATTTCAAAACATTAAATTCACAAAGTACTATGGAAAATCAGGGTGACAATGACTTAAATCTTAAGCCATGGGCTCTTATTTGTAAAAAATGGACCAAATGGTCTCCAAGGTCCCTCTCAGCTCTAAGGCCATGTTCTGATGATCAGGCTCTATCATATACTAGCTGAATGATCTCAGGCAAAGTTGTGCTTCAGCTTCTTTATCTGAAAAATGTGCAGGTGCTCCACCATGGATATAAAGACAAGAAGTCTCATATAGGAAAGGCAGAAGATTGTTTTGTTTTGTTTTGTTTTTTAAGTTGGTCTCAGGGTCAAGTTCCAGCCCTGCCCCATACTGTCAATGTGATGCTGGACAAGTTATTCAATCTCCCAGCGTCTGAAGCAATTCTGTAAGACTATAAATTACAGGGAAGGTGCCAGTCTGAATTGGTAGAAGGAATTCCTTACTGGGAACTTCTGATAGTAATAAAACCAAAAATCCAATCAAATAATAATAATAACAATAATAATAACATAAAATGATGATGATGATGATGATGACAAATATCAGTCCAAATTTTAAAAAATTTTGCTACAATATGAATGTATATGTGTAGGATACTTGTATTCTTGGATTCATGCACGTTTGGGTCAGAAATAACTTTGTTAAAACCATAACCTCTGCTGCACAATGTGAATAATGTAATTAACTCCATATCAACTCCAAAAAGCCCTAAGAGCCTTCCTCTGCCTCACCAACTCATGCAAAACTATTTCTGGGAAAAAAAAAGGCAGAATGCAATGTAAGGGAACCCAAATGAGGAGCGAGATCTAGGTCCACTAGACCTCCATGGAAAAAAACGAGAGAGACTAAAGAATAAAAAAGCTATGAGATTTCTTTTAACTATTTGCCTTGTCTATTTTAGAGAAATAGGAAAAGAGAGAGACAGTTCCAGCTGAATCTCCAAGTCTGTATTCCCTTACATCATGGAATTTTTCAAGAAAAATGTAGACATAAGAAAGCATAACCCCAGCTATTCCAGGAAGTCTGGTGGAAGCTATCAAGAATCTGTTGCCAGAATGATAGCTATACAAGTTAGGACTGTCTGCAGGATACTTTAATTAACTCTCTTGGTTTTTTAAAAACACTATGTCAACCTTTCATACTTGAACCAATGCCTTCCTTTATCTTTTCCTACTGACAATTATTTCTCCCCCATGCCTCTAAATGTGCTCTTCTCCTTAGTATAAGTGAAGGTATTCTGAAAACATTCACCTTTCATGCGCTACATCATACAGTATTTCTATACTATTTCTTTCATTCAATTCCCCAAGGCAAGAGTAGGTTCATAGTTCATGTAAAGCCCTAATTGGGTTCTAAAACAGCAGAACTCTCTTCAAAGAGAATAACATTGCTAAGTCAACTGGATAAGTTAAGCTACTAAATCATAATCAAGCAAAAAATAGTTCTTATGGAAATTGCCTTAAGCTCCCATGACTTTCCCATCCCGTACCTTGCATTCATAATATAATGCAATATATTTATGTCAGTCCATAAATATTCATACATCGTTAGTGTGAGCTTATAAATGTATTTGCAGATGTAAATTAACTTAATGACTACAGCTTATGGAGCAACCTCACCATTTTTTATGTCAGTGCCCACAGCAGTATGGCCTTCTGCAGAGTGGACGGGCATAGCTAGGATATCAGTTATCCCTGGTCAAGTCCTTGTATGGAAATCTTAGAAAAATCACCCTTGCTGTCCTCTCTGTGGTGTTTCTCCTAATATCTTTCTACATCCACCCTTTCTTCCTTGAACATTTTGCTTTCAGAATTAAGTTCTTTTGCCTAGCCTCCAGATCAGTTGCCTTTGTGAAATTCTGGTCTTCACTTTTCCCATATATGTTACCTTCTCAACCACTCATACAACCATCACCTTCATATAGAGCCTTATCACTTCACTCTTGGGCTGTTATAATCACCTTTTGGTTGATCTCCTGGCTTTAAGCCTCTCCCCACTGCAATCCATTCTCCACTCAACAATCAAAGTGATCTTCCTAAAGCACAGGTCTGACCATGTAGTCTCCCTATTCAATAAACTGCAACCCCTCTCTATAATCTCCAGGATCAAATATAGGATGTTCTGTTGGGCATTTAAAACCCTTCATAACTAGGCTACTTTCTTGTATTCCAGTTTTGTAATTTACTCCCCTCTAATTCAGCTACATTGGCCCGCTTGTTACGTGCCTTTTCATAAGCTGTCTTTCATGCCTAGAATGTTCTCTCTCCTTACATCCACACCCTGGCTTCTAGGACCTCTTCCAAGACTCAGATCAAATCTCACCTTCTCTAAGAGGACTTTTAGACCACTGTCTCCCATTGCTTTCCCTCTGAAATCACATGCCTTTTACACTATATATAACTCTGATATGAATAGGTTTTTTTCGGCATGTTGTCTCTTCCCATTAGAACATGCATTCCTTGAGCTCAGGGAGCATATTTTTGTCTTCTTTTGTATTTCCCATTTTCCACAATTACCAAGTAACATGTTATCTGCTCTTTGACACAGATAATAGCCAGTTGTTCCATCCACCAAACCTCCACCTACAATCTAACACCCCTAAATACTCCTTTAGAAATTCTAGCACAATCGAGCATGTCCCTGTCAGCTGCTCAGACAGTGATGAGAAGTGAAAGAAGCTTCACTGAGCTATGAATGGTAGGAACTGCAAGTCATTCCTCTCTTCAACCCAAAATGTCTCAGTCTCCTGATGCTATATCATGCTAACATTTTTGACCAAAGAGTTTGGGTCAGTTTCCTTCCCACCCCTACAAAGAGATAAAGCCTTTATTTTCACAGCAGGTGAGCTAAGCAGCCAGTACAAGCATTAAACTAGGAATTACACTGGGGATCCAGTTTGTATAAACCAGAACATGTGATGAACCAAGAATTCTGAAATTAAAGCTGAGGATAGAAAGTATTTTGACACCATATATCAAGATAAAGTCAAAATGGGTACACAATTTAGATATAAAGGCTGATACTATAAGCAAACAGGGAGAGCAAGAAAGAGTTTACCTGTCAGATTTATGAAGAACAGAAGAATTTATGGCTGAACAAGAGATAGAGAACATTATAAAATGCAAAATGGATGATTTTGATTACATTAAATTGAAAAGTTTTTGCAAAAGCCAATGCAACCAAGATTAGAAGGGAAGCAGAAATCTGGGAAAGAATTTTTACAGCCAGTGTCTCTGACAAAGGTCTCATTTATAAAATACATAGAGACCTTAGTCAAATGCATAAGAATACTAGTCATTCTCCAACTGATAAATGGTCAAAGGATATGAACAGACAGTTTTCAGAAGAAGAAATTACAGCTATCTAAAGTCATATGAAAAAAAAATCTAAATCACTATTGGTTAGAGAAATGCAAATCAAAACAACTCTGAGGTACCACATCACACCTATCAGATTGGCTAAATGACAAAACAGGAAAATGATAAGTGCTGGAGAAGACATGGGAAAATTGGAACACAAATGCATTGTTGGTGGAGTTGTGAACTGATCCAACCATTCTGGCTTTTTATTTTTATTTTTAGGCTAGGCAATAGGGTTAAGTGACTTGCCCAGGGTCACACAGCTAGTAAGTGTTATGTATCTGAGGCCAGATTTGAACTCAGGTCCTCCTGAATCCAGGGCCAGTGCTCTATCCACTGTGCCATCTAGCTGCCCCTGATCCAACCATTCTGAAGAACAATTTGGAACTATGTCCAAAGGCCTATAAAACAATGCATACCCTTTGACCCAACAATAGCAATTCTAGGTCTGTATCCCAAAGAGATCATAAAAATGGGAAAAGGACCTGCATGCATAAAATATTTATAGCAGCTCTTTTTCTGGTGGCAAAGAATTAGAAATTGAGGGGACACCCATCAGTTGGGGAATGGCTGAACAAGTTGTGGTATATGAATGTAATGGAATACTATTGTACTATAAGAAATGATGAACAGGTAGACTTTAGAAAAACCTGGAAGATTTATATGAACTGGTGCTGACTGAAGTGAGCAGAACCAGGAGAATATTGTACACAGTAACAGCCACATTGTGTGATGACTAACTTTAATACACTTATCTCTTCTTAGCAATGCAAAGATCTAAAACAACTCCAAAAGATTCATGATGGAAAATGCTATCCACATCCATTGCTTGAGAGAAGGATACAAGGGGACCAGCCAAGGCCCAGTATCTTCTCTCTTCCCCCAAGTGACCTCCCCCTGAACTGTGTTGATTGATCTCTGGTCTCAAGTGAGAAGAGAAACCAGACTTTTCTCTTTTGTCTTGTCTAAGGTCATGATTACTACCTCTGCCTTTTTTGCTTCAGCTGAAGCATAATAGATTGTGCTCTAGGCCCTTATTTCAATTCTTTGTGTGTCTTTCTGTTTCAAGTGTGTTTCTAATAAACAAAATATTGTTAGATTCTGGTTTCTAATCTAGTCTGCTATCTGCTTCCATTTTATGGGTGAGTTCATCCCATTCACATTCACAATTATGATTACTGCGTATTTCCCTCCATTCAATTTTATTCTGTTTATCCTCCTCTCTCTCTTTTTATCTTGTCCCTTCTGTAACGTCTATCTTGCTTCTGATGACTGCCATCCCTTATCCACCCTCCCTTCTGTCACCTAGACCCCCCTTTTTCCTATCCCCTTCCCCTACTACTTCCTTGTTGGATAAGAAGATTTCTATACCCAATTGAATGTGTGTATATATTTTTTCCCTTCTTGAACCAATTTAGATGAGAATGAGGTTCAAGTGCTGCCTGCTTCCCCCAACCATTTTCCCCTCCAGTAAAATCTCTTCCTTGAGCATTTATTTTATGTGAGATAAATTTTCCCATTTTTCCTTTCTCTTTCTTCGTTAAGACATCCCTCTTTTTTACCCATCTATTTTTTTTTACATGATCACAACATAATTGACTCACTGCCACACCCTGGGTCTTTGTAGAATCTTTCTAAGTGCCCTAATAATGACAAAGTTTTTAGAAGTCACATGCATCATCTTCCCACATAGAAAGGTAACCAGTTTAATCTTGAGTCCCTTATAATTTCTCTTTCATCATGACTTTTGCTGCTTCTCTTGAGTCCTGTATTTCAAAGTCAAATTGTCTAATCATGTGGTCTTTTCATCAGGAATGCTTAAAAGTTCTCCATTTCATTTTCCCTTGAAGGATTATACTCAAGTTTGGCTGTACAGGTTATTCTTGGTTGTATTTCCAGGTCTTTTATCTTCTGGAATATCTTATTCCAAGCCCTCTAATCCTTAAGGTGATAGCTGCTAAATCTTATATGTTCTTGACTATTGCTCCATGGTATTTGAATGATTTCCTTCCGGCTACTTAAAGTATTTTCTCCTTGACATGGGAGCTCTAGAATTTCACTATACTATTCCTAGGGGGATCTCTTTCAGTTTGGGGACCTCTTTCAGTTGGTGATCAGTGGATTCTTTCAATTTCTATTCTATCCTTTAGTTCAAGGTGGATATGGGGATAGTTTTCCTTGATAATTTCTTGAAATATTATTTCTAGGTTCTTTCTTTGATCATGGCTTTCAGGTTGTCCAATAATTATTAAATCATCTCTCCTTGATTGATTTCTAGGTCAGTTGTTTTTCCAATGAGATATTTGACATTTTCTTTTCTTTTTTTTTATTCTTTTGACTTTATTTTATTGTTTGTTAATGTCTCATGGAGTCATTATTTTCTGCTTGCTCAGTTCTAATTTTTAAAGAATTATTTTCTTCTGTGAGTTTTTTCATCTCTTTTTTCCATTTGACCAATTCTACTTTTTAAGTTATTTTCTTCAGTATTTTTTGCTCCTCTTTTACCAAGCTGTTAATTGTCTTTTCATAATTGTCTTGCTCTCATTTCTTTACCTGATTTTCCCCTCTACCACTCTTATTTTATTTTGAAAATCATTTCTTAGCTCTTCCAAAAATTCTTGTTGGCTTATGTCCAATTTACATTTTTTTCTTTGAAGCTTTGCTTGTAGCTATTTTAACTTCAATCTCTGCTTCTGCATTTGTATCTTGATTTTCCCCATATCATCGTATCATTTTACAATCAGGTTCTTTTTCATTGTTTGATTTTTTTTTCTGCCTCTTTCTTGACTTTGAATTTATGTTTAAGTTGGGTTCTATTCACAGCATGAATGAGTGGGATAAGGAGGTGGGAAGGTCACTGTCCCAAGATTCATGCTTTTTTGGCCCTGTTGTTTTCAGAGCTAGTTCTGGAGGTTTGGAAGTTTTCAGTGCTTCCAAAGTGTTGTGATCTGGGAAGAGGGGTGGGCACTGCTTTCTTGGTCAGCATTCTGGTATTTACCCAGGAAGGCCCCTGCTCCCTTGGTATTGCAATTGGTACTGTTTCTCAGGGTTTCTGTTCCCTTAGGACCAGAAGTGATACTGCTCTTCAGGGTCCCTGCACCCTCATAACCAAAAAGGCTCCTCTCCACCCTTGAACTATGACCCTTAAGTGGGTATAGGCAATGGATTTGCCAAACATCTTCTAGTCTTGATTCTGGAGCCATCGTAGGGGTCTCCTTACTGTCTCTGACTTGAGAACTCCTGAAGCTGCTGCTGCTTCTATCACCACTACCCCGTCCCACCACTGCTGTTGCATCCACACAGGCTCTGGGACAGCCTCCATCCTCATGTCACAGATCTCTCCTTCTAACCTCCAGCAGATTGCCTCTCTCTCATAACCACTTAATCGTTTCCTTCCAATCTATCCCTGCCTACTGGCTGCTTCCCTAGTGTCTACAAACATGCCCATGTCACTTTCATTCTCAAAAAACCCTCACTTGGTCCTTCTATCCTCACTATTGTCCCATATTTAGCCCTTTGTGGCTAAACTCCTTGAAAAGGTTATCTTTGATATGTGCCTCTATTTTCTTTCCTTTCAACTTTTCTTAATCCCTTACAATCTGGCTTCTGACCCAATCATTCCACTGAATTTGCTATCTCCAAAGTTACCAATTTTTTTCTTAATTTCTAAATCCAATGGCCTTTTCTTCAATCCTCATTCTCCTTGACCTTTCTGCAGTTTTTGACACAGCTGACCACTCTTGATCCTCCTCTCTAGTTTTTCAGGACACCGCTGTGTCCTGGTTCTCCTTCCACATGTCTGACCCTTCCTTCTCAGTCTCCTTTGCTGGATCCTTATCCAGGTGATGCTCTCTAAATGTATTGTCCCATAGGGGTCCGTCTGGGGCCTTCTCTTCTTTCTCTATACTACTTCACTTGGCGATCTCATCCACTCCCATAGACTTAATTACCACCTCTCTGCTGATGATTCTCATATCTATGTACCCTGCCCTAATCTTTGTTGACTACCAATCTTTCACCTCCAACCTGCTTTCAGGTATCTCAACCTGGATGTCCCGTAGATATCTTAAACTCAATATGTATAAAACAAAATTCATCTTTCCCCCTAAACCCTTCTCCCCTCATCTCTTCCCTATTACTATAGAGGGCAATACTATACTCCCAATCCCCTAGGCTTGATGTCATCTTTGATTCCTCACTACTTCTCACCCCCCACCACCATATCTAAATTGTTGCCAAAGCTGTCAATTTCAACTTTGCAACATCTCTTGAACATATTCCCTTCTCTCATCTGGCACAGCTGCCACTCTAGTACAGGCCCTGATCACCTTACATGTTAATTCCTACAATAATCTGGTAGTACATTGGTCTCTTCCTGCTCTAATCTATCCCCCATTCAGTCACTAAAGTGATTTTCTTAAATTGCAATTCTGACCATGTCACACCCCACCACTTAATAAACTCCATCACCTCTAGGATCAAATACAAAATCATCTGCTTGACATTCAAAGTCTTTCATAACCTAGACTCCTCCTACTTTTCCAGTCTTCTTCTACTTTGCTCTCTACCACATATTCTTCAATTTAGGGACACTAGCCTGGATACATGAGCAAGACTATATCTCTCAACTTTGGGCATTTTCTCTGATGGTCCCCCATGGCTGGAATGCTCTCCCTCCCCATCTCTACCTCCTGGCTTCTCTGACTTCCTTCAATTCCCAGCTAAAATCCCATCTTCTGTACAAAGCCTTTCCCAATCCTTCTTGATTCTACTGCTTTCCCTCTCATTTACTCCCTATCTCCCTATTTATCCTGTATATAGCTTTTTTGTACATATTTATTTCTTGTCTCCTTCATTAAATGGCAAGCTCCTTTGGAACAAAGACTGTCTTTTGCCTCTTTTTGTAATCTTAGCACTTACCACAGTGCCTGGCACATAGTAGGAGCTTAATAAATATTAATTGGCTGACTGATGATTTGGAGTCAAGAGACACAGGTTCAAATGCTGACTCTAACACTTCTAAGTCATGTAACCATTGGCTTTACTTTCTCCATATGTTAAATAGGATTAAAAATCGTGTGTACCTTTTATCTCATAGTGTTGTATTGGAAAATGCTCATAAATCTTCAACTGCTATCTACTTAGAAATATATATATATACACATATGTATGTATGTATATCTACATACATATATACATATGTATATGTATATGTGTATATGCATGTGTATGATTATTAATAATATTCCCAAAGGCCAAATTGGTCATAGGCCAGAGAAGAGTCTGAGTACACAGGCCTGAGTTTAGAATTAGAGTCAGGCATAAAGAAACAGGTGAGGAACAATAAAGTAAAACCATGACATAAGAAAAAACATTTTAAGATCTAGAATTGAGGGATGAATCCCAATGTACAGTGAATACAGCATTGGACTTGGGGCCAATCAATCAATAAACATTTATTAAGGGCCCACTATGTGGTAAAGTAAAGAAAATTTGAGTTCAAATCCTGCCTCAGACACTTACTACCTGTAAGACCCTGGGTAAGTCATTTAACTTCTCTCAGCCTCAGTTTCTTTATTTGTAAAAAGAGAAAATTGGATTCAATAACTTCCAAGGCCCTTTCTAGTTCTAAATCTATGACCCTATTATCCTAAATAACTAGAGCACAATCATTAATCTCAAGACAAAACCCAACTATCTTCTCCTTTGCTATTTATTTATTCATTCATTCATTCATTCATTTTTCTTTGTTTGAAAGACTGGATCATCCTTATTTGTCCAAGCTGGAAGTTCAGAAGCTACTAATGGCCCAGGCCCACTTTGATCAACAAAGAAGTTTTGACTTGCTCTATTTCTGACCTAGGGCTAGTTCACCCTCTGAAGGTAACCAGGTAGCCCCCACCCATTCCTGGGGAGTTATCATATTAATGACAACCAGTGCAGACATCTGATAAGCTTAGCCACTGCAGAAGTGGCTCAGAAGTCCTGAGCCCAAGGGATCACCCAGCCTCAGAAACTTCCCAGTAGCTGGGATCCCAGGAGAACACCTCCTGCTCTACTTCTCAACAGAAGTCTTCAAGGAGTGTTCTTAGTATGTGTAGACAAGTTCTGGCATGTGTATGCTGCTTTTTAAATAAAAGCAGAGTTAATGGGATCGTACAATTAAAACCAGAGGAGAAAATTATTGGCTGTTTGATTTTGGACAAGTCACCTAACCCTTCTGAACCTCAATTTTCCCAGGAGAATACAAGTGTTGAAGTAAATAACATTTAAGGTCCCTTTCAGCTCTAAATCTATGCTCCTAAAATAGACAACACTAAAACATTGTTAGTTCAGTCATCTAGGGGGAATTAAGGAACAATATTTTTTTTTTTGCATTTCAATGGAAAAAATCAAACTGGTTATCAGACATCATGTAGGCCAATAAAAGACTTCACTTGCCTGAATGCTTAATTCTCCATCCAACTGTACTGGTATTGGGAAGATATGACTTTGTTCAGTAACTACACCAACCATTTGTCCCTTTTGTGTCATATTTTTACAAAACTGTATTTCCCAGTTGGAATCAAGACACTTTTTTTCCTTTCAGGATGTTTAATTCTTTACCATCAATCAGCTTTTTAAATTTTAAATTTTTTGTACCTAAATAGCAAATTCTTTGTTATACAAAACCCAGATCAAATTCCTTAATCAGCTTTTGTTCTGATACTGTTTATTTTGCTCTGCTTTACAAATGCTGGATTTAGCCAATCCATACACACAACAGAATGGAAGAAATGATCTTGTCAGTTTTTCCTTTCCTCTCCTGGGGACAAAGATATTGTTTTCCATATTTCTGAAGAAAAGGAGTAATGGGATTAGGCCATCACTGAGGACAAGAGGATGTCAGACCAAAGAAAAAAACAGCCCTTCGAAAGCATTGCTGTCTAGTACTGGGAATTGTAATCCATTTGTGCTAAACACTTTGACTATGCTCATTATGCAAGAAAATCATCAAAGCTTAGTATTTTGTGACTGTGTCTCTGCCTGCTGGGAACTATAATTAAAGTGCATTTGAGCAAATGCAATTTTATTTGGTATTAAGCAAGCAAAAGTGCAGTCAACCTTACAGATAGGGCATCATTTTAGGATTACAACACAAGGCAACAAAAAATTAAATTGAGTTTATTAGGCCCTCTGTTTATTTGCCATGCCCAAACTGATCTGTAAGGCTGTTCTGATGGTTACAGAAAAATACCAACACCTCATCAGTATAAATATTGGGAAGAGCATAGGTGTCACTACTTCCCAAATATCCTCTACATAGTTTGGGTTCCCTGAGGCTGAGAGATGAACTGACAAGTCATATTCATTTTTGTATTCCTATTTCCAGACTGTGCTTAGTGCCTGTCAACAAGCCTTTATTAAGTCAGTCATTTAATAGCATTTAGTAATTGCCTACTATGTGCTGGCATACTATGTGCCACCTCCCCCCCACCAAAAAAAAAAAGGGCAAAAATTTTCCCAGTCCCTGAGAGGAACTCACATTCTAATGGGGAAGACAATCATGAAAATAAATGAGTACGTGCAAGACATCTTATATGGAGTGGCTGGAAGAGAATCTCAGAAGAAATACACCAGCAGATAGGAGGACCAGGAAAGGAGGTAGTATCTTAGCTCAGTCTTGAAGGAAGCCAAGGAAACTGAGGTGGAAGTCTGAAGGGAAAGCATTCCAGGCATGAAGAACAGCCAATACAAAGGCAGAGACACAGGAACTAGAGTCATAGTTGGTGCTAAGTAAGTGTTTCTTGAATGAAAGAAGGAAGGAATGATTTGATCAAATGCCTGTAACTCAGAGGCATTTTTTTTATGCAGACAACCTATTATTTCATTTTGGTAGAAAATCTCTTCCAATCACTCCAACAACTCTTCTGTAAATTTTAATCTTAGAAAGTATTTTCAGAGAACTGATCACAGAATCACAGAATCTCTGACTGGTCCAAATCACACTGGAAAAAGAATCCCATTACAGCATACCCAAGAGATTGTCACTCAGCCTTTGCTTGAATATCTCCAGTGAAGGGTAACCCTCTACACCACACTCCAGTCCAGGTAGCCTATTCCATTTTTTGGATCACTTAATTGTTAGAAAGGTTTTTTTTTTCTCACATGAAACCTAAATGTTCCTCTTTATGATTCCCATTTTTCTATTTCTAACATTAAACAGAACAAGATTAAACCCTCTTCCACAGTTCAGACTTTCAAGTATTTGAATCACACAGCAATTAAGTTATTACAATGTTCCAGGCACTGTGTCAGATATTAAGAGTTCCTAAATACTGACTGTCCTACACTCAAGCAGCTTACCTTCTGCTTGGGGTTGGGGACAAGAAATGTTAAAAAATAAGAAAATACAATACACATACAGCACCCTCTCTGGCACAATTCTCCAACTTGCACTCTCATTTGTAGGTTGGGTCCCTGGAGAGTGGCTGCTATCTAGGATTCAAAAGGGTGCCCTGTGGTAACACTTTTATAAAACTACAGTTCATGAGCCCCCAGTAGTGTGCTTCACAGTAATAATCAGCCAGTAGATTCAATTAGCTCTTCACAAAGACATTTATTTAAATGGCATAACAAGAATAAAATAATCCTCCCCATAAACCCAGGGTACAGCACTCTCCCACAAATACAGACCCTATCATAAGGAAATCCATTCTAATATTAGAATATACAGACATATATGCATATGTATGTGTGTATATGTATGTATGTATTATGTGCATCTCCTAAAAAGAAGTTACCATCTCCAAAGTACAAATAAAGTCTGAGTGGCCCGTGTCTTTAGATGTCATTTTCTATATACAAATTTGCCCCTAACAAATTGAAAATTTGCCTAAGTATTATAGGAATATTTTACCAGTATATTTACAAGTGATGGGGGGGGGGCTGGCACTAGTAACTAAGGGAATCAGGAAAGACCATTTAAAATAGGTGGTACAGCTAAGGTTTGAAGGTAACCAGGAGTTCCAAGAGGTAGAAGTGAAGGAGAATATCCTAGGCATAAAAAGCATGCTATGCAAATGCATAGGTGATAGAATATAGTGTAAGGATCCTGTTCTTCTCTGGAATTCAGCTTATTTCAGTGTCTGTCTCAAGATGGGGTGCTCAAAATTAAGCATAGTACCACAGATAATGTCTGGATATGACAAAGTACAAGGTGACTATTGCTTCCTTATTCTTAAAAGCTATGCCTCTCTTGGTGTAGACAAATATTACTTTTGCTTTTGAAGTTGCCCTATCACATTATTGATTCATATTTCTTATGAAGTCCACTAAGACCCACAGATCTTTTATCAAATTGTTGTCTAATCATGTCTTCAAAATTAAGTGACTTGCCTATAATCATACAGCTTATGTTTCAAAAACAACATTTGAACCCATGTCTTCTTGACTCAGAAGTCAGCCTTCCATCCATTTTGTCAAGCTACTTCTGCCAATAAGTTTTGTATATTCAACATAAAATAGCTAATTGATATGTAATAAAATATCTACCTCATTTAAGCTGTATAAACCTGGAGCAGTCAGTTAGTTCCAGAAGATCTCTATCCCAGGAGCTAATAATATCAATGGGATAATGAAAAGAATCCTGGTTTTAGAGTAAGGATTTGAGTTGATATTCCAACTGAGATGCTTAATGTAACTACTTAACCTCTAAGAGCTTCCATTTCTCCATCATTAAAATTAGGAATTTGGGCTAGATGACCTTGAAGGTCTGAAGAGACCTTCATCTCTAGGTCTGTGGTCCTCTAACTTTTTTTGGTAATTAATAACTCATATGACTCTAATATTCCTAAGGAGCAAAAAAAAACCCAGAAAAATGAATAGGGTCAGATAAAGGAAATCATCCTCTGTCAGATGCCTCCTTCAAACCTGACAAAGGGGTTTGAAGGAGGAGAAGATTCCTCATCATGGGACATCACTAATAAACAAATGCTATGGGGAAATTTCTTTTTCTTTTTCTTTTTTACTTAAGCCCCAAGATTTCTAACTATACCACAAAGAAGTGGTTTCTGGTAGGATACTGAAAGTTCAGAATTCATTATATCAAGAAAAAGAAAATAGCATTCATTTTATCAACAGAAATTTCTAAGTAAGATTTTTTTAAAGATAAATCTGTAATGCTCTAATGGAAGGCTTAAATATTATAGTAGCTGTATGCCAGAATGCCAGCTCTTAAAAATTAATTTTAACACTTTTATAACTTGGATTTTTTCCTTTTTGTCTTTAGATAATGTCAACTGTTGCTCCTTCCTCACCTTCCAATTTAATATAGATACTGTATATAAATGGAAAAAGGCTCTTGGTTCTCTATTAGCATATAATGCTTAAGGCTGTGATAATCTGTTTTGAGGAAGCTAAACAGGGATGAAACTAGGCAGCTAGGTGGTATAGTGGATAGAGCATTGGGCTTGAATTCAGGAAAACCTGAATTCAAATTAAACCTCAGATATTTACTAACTGTGTGACCCTAGGCAAGAGTATTCATTTCCTCAACTTTAAAAATGAGTATAATAATAGCACCTACCTCCCAGAATTATTGTGAGGATCAAATAAGATGATATTACAAAACAATTAGTACACTAGCTGCCTCATGTAGGTGCTATCCAAATTCTTGTTTCCTTCTATTCAATGGTAATAATGATGAAGGCTAAAAAATCAGATTATGACTAATTCTCTCAGTTTTATACTAACCCAGATTTCACTAAAATACTGTCATGCAACTAAAATATACTTTTGTAACTTCAGTAACTAATCCATTTGTGCCAAGGGTTCTACATGAGCTTGCTTTGTATTAGAGACTCCTAAGAAATGATAATGTTACAGTGAAATGACCTCAGGGTTATCCTTGACTTCTTCCTCAACTCATATATCCATTAGGTTGGTAGATCTTGGGGTTTTTAACCTTCACATTTCTTACATCTGACCCTTTTTCTCCACCTATCTAGTCACCACTTAGGGCCCTCATCACCTCCTGATTTCCACTTGGTCTCTAAATCTTAAGTCCCTACCCTCTGAAATGCATTCTCTACTCTGCACTGCTGACAAAGCGATTTTCCTAAAGCTCAATTATGATTGTCACTCTCCTACTCAATAAATTCCAAATCAATCCAATAAACATTTATTAAGCACCTGCTATGTGCCAGGCACAAGTAAAGAGACAGTCTCTGTCCTCAAGAATCTTATAGTCTAATGGTGGAAAACATCACTCAACGGGAGTTGGAAAGCCAGGGAAGTGGGTTAGGGTGGCACAGATATACATGTATCTTTATGGTGAGGAGATGGGTAATAAGTAAAATCAAGTGCTATGTCCATCAAGGTAAAGGCAAAAGCTTGCCAAAGCCAGGATGGTTTGACGTTCGAAGTCCAAGGTTCCAGTGGGGAAGAAGTAGAGATGGCAGTCTGAATAGAGAAGGCATGATGTAGAGATGGCTACGTAGTGCCATATATGAAATATTAACTCCATTGTCTAACGCTTAAAGCCTTCATACCTAGCCCCAACCTATCATTCTATCTTTGTTATGAATTATTCTCCTTCCTACACTTCGCAATCAAAACAAAATGGCTTTCTTGCTGGTCCTCACATATAGTATTCCATCTCCTGCCTTATGCATATCCTCCTCATCTTCTCTTAAAATCCTTGATTCTGCCAAGACTCAACTCAAAACCCATCTTCTACCTGAAATTTCTCTTAATTCCTCCAGCTACTTGCCACCCTTCAAAAATTGCCTTTATCTGGTTTATATTTGGTATATACTTACATATGTATACTTATATATGTATAGTTTGTCTCCATCAAGAGAATGTAAGCATCTTGAGAGCGGGCACTATTTAATTTTTGTGTTTGTATCTATAATTCCTGGAATAGAAGCCGACACAAAGGCTCTTAATAAATTCTTGTTGAACTGTTTATGTGCAGTGTTAGCATAATACTTTAGGAAAAATATTAAGTGCCCATGTTTTATCTCTGGGGGAGAAAAAGAACAAAAGACATTCAAACTATAAAATTTTAAAAAAATAAACTTGTTTGGCTCCTAAACTTAACATTGATTTTCCAGTGTGATTTAAATGACTACACACTTGGGATACAAAACGAATCTGAGTCTCTGCCACCTGGAGGATACAAAATAGGCAAGGAAATAGTTCTGAGGACAGCACAACGAAAAGGTAATGTTGTCAAATGGGTATGGTAATATATGTGACTGATGGTGCTACAGCCTCCCAAACTCTTGCCTTCCTAGACTTGTCTATTTCTGTTGAGGGCACCACCATTTTTCCAGTCACCCTCAACTCTTCCTTCTCTCTCACCTATGGATTCAATAAGTCACCAGGTCTTGTCATTTTTACCTCCACAATACCTCTTGAATCTGTTTCCTTTTCTCCATTAGGATGGCCACCACCCTAATTCTGGCTCTCACCCGGCCTATTCAAATAGCTTACTTAACTAGACTCCCTGCTTCCAGTCTTTCTCCACCTCCAATTTGTCCTTCACTAGAAACCCAAACAATCTTTCTGGAGCCAAAACTAACCTTATTATTCTCCTGGTCAGTAATTTTCAATGGCTCCCTATTGCAGCTCAGATGAATTCGAATACCCCAGCTTGGCATTTACAAACTTTCAAAAGCTGGATCCAGCATGCATTTCTAGATTTAATTTCACATTGCTCCCTTCATATAATGTACATTCTAGCCAACTGGCCTACTTGTTTGTCCCCAGATTCAGACTTCCAACTCTTTGCCTTAATATAGGCTATCCCTCAGGCCTAGAATACTAATCTACTACTTAGAATTCTTAACTTCATTCAAAGATCAGCTTATATATAACCTCGTTTAGGAATCCATTTCTGATTCCCCATTGTTCCCCCATGGTTTCTGCCTTTCTCAAATTATCTTGCATTAACTTATCTGCATAAATATTGTATTTCCCCTCTCCCACAAGAATGTAAGCTTCTTGAGGGCAGGCAGTAGGTTTTGTGCTAGTTTTTTTTTTGTTTGTTTGCTTGATCCTTATCATCAAAGACTGCACGTAGCAGACACTCCCTTAATAAATTCTGATTGAATTGAATTGAAACTAATTAGATCTAATTATGCCTTTAAGATCTGTAAGCTCATAAAAAAATTTTTTCCAGGTAAGGAAACAAAAAATAAAAGACTATAATTTTTTATTCAGTTCAGCCAGCTGATTGCAGAGCAAAATAAACTATGTGATGGGTAGGGTTTTTTGGGGGGGGTGGGGGAAGGGGGAAGGGAGGATTGCCTAAACAGAAGAACGTATCTTTTAGTGTGTCTTTTCTTTTTTGACCAGATGGCCTGTATTGGAAATGTTTCCTGACACAGGTAAGCCTAATTATTTTAAGCACCATCATTTCTTTAAGAAGGCAACTCTAGCCCCAAAGAAACAAGAATAGCAATCTGGCAGAGTTTATTTGTGAAATGATTTCCCCAAAATGCATGCACCTTTTCAAGTTCTCTGTTTTTCACTCTTTCAGGGGGAGTGGGCTTAGCTGTAACCCTACACCATACTGACTCCCTGCTTTACAGAATGGCCTGCATTTCCTGAAGCATTCTTGCGGACATAGTTGCTGTGGTTTTAAGGTAATCAAGCATGTGGTCCTTGCCCGAAGAGTAATCCATGATGGCTGGTGTATGTAATTCACAAAGAAAAAGCCAGCAATATTTGAAGCAAAAACAACATTTTCCTATCGTGCAAATTAAGTTCTTTGCAAATGCTTATCCCAAGCCATATTTTCTCTTGTGGGAAAAAAAACAGATAAATGGTTAGCCTGCAGGAGGTGAGCCCAGTTTTTAGTAATTCCTTAGGTTATCCTCCTTTTTCCTGTCTATTTGCTTTTTAGAGAAACAATCTCCTTCCACATGAATGTATTAGCATCTTTTTGTCCTCTGTCTGCCATTATCGCCTACTTTGGGAATTTCCACATAGCCCACTTTATCTTTCTACATATAATTGTCTATTCAACACGTTCACTTTGTGAGAAATCCCCATTCTCCTGTTTAAATTATATGAATGGATTCAGAAAATGGTTTTCTTTTTACTGTTTGAGAGACATTAAAGGCTTTTCTAAGAATTTCCTCTACCAAAGGATCCTGAAAAAGGCAAACTATCAGATCTTGCATGTAGTTCAATGTATGATATCTCTGTGTTATCTGTTTTCTTGTTGTTGTTCAGTTGTTTTTAGTCATGTGAGACTCTTGATGACCCTATTTGAGATTTTCTCAGAAAAGATACTGCAGTGGTTTTCCATTTCCTTCTCCAGCTCATTTTACAGATGAGAAAACTGAGGCAAACAGGATTAAGTGACTTGCTCAGGGCCAGATATTAACTCAGGTCAATTTCAAGCCTAATGCTCTATCCACTGTGCCACCTAGGCTGGGCAACTCTCTGCTTTCTAGTTTGTGCTAATGTTTGCTTGATCTATGATTGATAGATTGTCAGCTTATCCTTCACTGATTTAGGCCCCAATTCCTCTGTGCCTTAATTACCAGGGTGGAAAGAATCCATCATGTACTGGCCGTATCACTTCTGGTGATATCCCTCTCTGAAGTTAGCTAAACTCATCCCTAGGTGATAGACACAGCGGTCCCACCTCCTTTCCTATTTGGTGGAAATAGCTAGTAATTTCAAGCATTTGTCATAGACTTAGAACCAGGCTCATTTCCACATCACAACAAGGCATCACAGTTAGACTTCGTAGATTTTCCAGGATAAATTCTAAACACTGAGCTACTCTTCTACTTAGCATACTATGTTTCCCCCACTGACCAGCCGCTGTGTGCTCAGGAAATGCAAATTAATAGCAATATTTTCCATAATACAATTTGACCAGTGAATCTTCTAAGATAAAAATCACATCTGGAAATGCATTCTATCTGAGTCCCATGACTGCTGACCAACAGGCTCCCATCACTTCTGACCCAGGCATACCCAAGAGAATAAGAAAGCATTCTGAAGATACTGCCTAGAATGCAGCTGCTGCTGATCTTGTGACAAGGTCATCACCATAACTCTTTGGTGTACTTTATAATGAAGTTCATGGACAACTATAGTAAAGCACAATACAAATAATAACAATCACACCACCAACAACAAAGCCTTTTCCTAGAAGGACACACAATACAGGAAATCAAGAATACAGTCCCATGGGAAAGCCTAACAGAGTAAGCAGATTCCCTATAACAGCACTAACCTGCCACCGCAAAGTCTCATATGGCTCTTTTGTTTTTCCTCCTGTCAGCACATTATGCCCACATAATGAACAGCTTAAAGAACACTGCCCAGAAGCCTGGCCAACTCCCTGGCTTTAGAGACTGCCTATAAGCATCCTTTTAGCAAGCAAGAGGAGGATGCCCTCATTAGTATTGGCAGTAGCTGCTGCTTTCTCCCTCTCACCGCTCAACTGCCATGCTTCACTGATTAGGGTAAGTGATTCCAAAAACAAATAAAAATTGATTTTGTATTATCTGTGATTTGTGATCCTCCATTTTCTTCCCCACACTAATGTGGATTATTGACTATTAACTACATCATTGTGTTATTTACATGTATCGATATTCAAAAAATCAATATGCTATATGAGGAAATGGCAATAATACTGGAGAAGATGAAGTGAGGAGCAGGGGATGAACCTCACCAACATAATTTTAAGGGCATTCAGGGCACAGTGGAGAAGATCACAGATGGTATTATTGGCATAAGAAAATCAAGAAGGCATCAGAAAATACCAACACAAATGCCTATGTTCTTATTGCTATAAAATCTTCCCTCAACCAAATCTTCATGGTACATCACCATCCCATGGGTACTACCAGACTGGGAAAGTTTCCCTTACCCCTCCTGACTTTGCTGTCCATGGACCAGATGACATTACCTGATTGTTCTAGACTGCCTCAAATATAGCATTTTCTTTTGGCATGCATTTCTTATTAATGTTTTCTTGCACTTTCTTTTTGGCCCTCAATTCTTCATTCTCCCTTGAAGAGATAATCAATACTCATTATTTTATCACGTCTGTGCAGATTATTTCTAAGTCTACATCCTTTCACCTGTGCTCTAACACCATATTTCTATATACATGCCAGTCATTGATCCACCATCATTTCTAATCTGCCAATTCTTCCCTTCAAAAATATCTCTTGGATTCAACCCTCACTTTCCATTCCCACAGCTTCCACTCTAGTATAGACCTTCACCATTTTACAATAGCCTCCTAATTGGATACAATGCCTCTTGATTAAACTTGCAGACTTCAGTCTCTTTATTTTCCCAATCCCTCATGCACACTGCTACCAAACTAGTATTCCTAAAATATAGCCTATATTATGTCACATCACCACTCAGGAAACTACTATGGTTCCCTATTGTCTACTAATTTAAAGCTGAATTTTCTTTTCAAATCATTCAAAATGCTCCATTATCTGGCTCTATATTATTTATATAGCAAACAGTCTTCTATCATTCCCACTCAAATCTCTGGTCAAGTCAGATTCCACCCCACAAATACAAAATATAATTTTTCTTTATTTTTTCTCTCTAGAATGTTTATTGTAGTGGTTTCCCTACCCAGAAGGTCTTCTCCATTCTTCTCTACCTTTCCAAATGTTATCTATATTTCAAATCCGACATATTTACTCCCCAAAGCTTTTCCTAATAACTCCATACAACATCAGTCTTTCCTTTTTCTGAACTATATGTTCCTGTACACAAGTTAGTACTTCATCATATAATCTTTTATTCTCCACTTGTTTCATAGGTGTAAATATATCAATATATATATAAGTTCTTGATCATGCCTTAAACTTTTTTGATCCTCCATACACTCCACCCAGTTACAAACATGCCATTCACATTAACCATAAATCAATAAGGATTTTATCACGAGGAAAACGTCAGCCATTGAATTCTTAATGTACATAGAGTGGCATTTCCCAAGGATAGTCTTTTTTGATCTAGCATTAGTATTAAAGATTGACTTCTCTGACATCTCCATGAGTTTTGGACTCAGCAATGTCAGAGACAGACTAACCTTTAACATCATCTTACTGTACTGCAAAGGTAATACTGGACTTGTATCATTTTGTCATTGAAAGGATCGCTTCAGCATAGAGCCCTTGCAATTGTATCTTTGTGCCTAAAGCAGAGTGTTATCAAAATTTGTACATCTTGCAATATGTCCCAGAAATTCACAGGCTATCATATAAAAACAGCCTTCAAAACCATCTGGTTCAACTCCCCTCCTTCTGTGGATGAGGAAACCATAATCCAAAGCAATGAATTGACATATCTAAGACACCCAGTAGAACCATGGGCTCCAGACTATCAGAGTACTTTATACTACATTACTCTGCCTTCTTTGTGAACCAAATACAATGTTTGCATGTCTTATCCAGTTAAAACTTTCAAAGTTATACTCTCTCTCTGCAAAACAATTTTCCTCCCATGGTTCTTTCCTCTCATATCCAAGAGAAAAGAAAGATTTTAGAACTAATTTACTAAGTGTTATGCCATAAATGGGAGACTTAAGCATAAACAAATACTTTAGAATACTTTGACCAATTTTTGTATACCATTTCCTCAGCTTTGCCACCCACTTGAAGCCTACACTATATCCCTTTCCATGGGTCTCCATAGCTGAATGGTTTACATTATTCTGAAAAAAAAAAAAAGAACATGCTAAATAAAATTCAATCCTTTTCTCACTGACTTTGGGTCACCACCATCATTATTACCAGATTATATGCTTCATGAAGGCAGGAACCATGTCCACATGCCTCCACAGGCAGTTGTATAACATACACAGATCTATAATTAGCAATTTTGAAACCCAACAAAACTATAAAAGTGGTGCCTAAGACAGCTACACTAAATATGTTTTCACATCAGCTGTGGGAGTAAAACCACAACATTAGACACATGGGGTTGATGTTGGGAAAGAAGTGCCTGGGAGATAAGACTGAAAATGACCCTTTGGGGAGGAGAACAAGATTCAGGATGGTTTCACCAACAAGACAAGGCCCCAAGATAATGACAGGTTACTGCTGGGGAGGCCTATCCCCAGTATGGAGGAATTTTTTTTTGTCACTTTCAGTGTATTTCTGTGTAACAATCCCTTTAACCACTATTTTTAAAAATATGTAGTTTCTGATCTATTAATAAGTAAGCAGATAGGCTCTTTTATCAGAGTTGGATGTAAAGTAAGTCAGTAGACTGAGATTGAAGAAGGCAGGTACATAAACTTTGTGACATCTATTTTGGCTGCTCAGAAATATTTTATACTTATATCTGGGTTTTGGCAATTTTTCAAGGTAGCTGAGTTTGCATGGTTAAGTAACTTTCTAATAAATGAGTTGGTTTTATTACAAGAGAGGACAGTGCTAAATAAAAAGTTGCCTAAAGAAAATCTCTCTCTCTCTCCCCTGTGAAGCTTTTCTCAGGGCTAGAGGCTGTTTTAGATATCCCGTAATAACAGCTGCTAATGCCAAGAGGGGTCTATTCTCTACCATCCTCTATGGGCCCAATCAAAACACCTTCTGATGGCAGGAAAGTTTTATAAGTCTTTCACCCTCTGAAATAATATTATGTATTATCTACCTTGACATAAAAAAACCCATACTTTTTCTAGTACAGGCAATGATCTGTATCACCTACTCTAATGATATGACCAATTGTATCTATAGAAGATGGTTTGACTACAGTTTCAAATGGCATTTTCCAGTCTTATGTAAGCATGCTTTAAAAGTTCAGCCCAACTGGAAAAAAAAAGCCAATTTCCTCTCAAACTCAATGTATAGCTCACCTAAGTGAATAGAACAAAAGATTTTTTTTAAAGCCAGTCACAACTGTCATACTTGAACAACTCAATGCATCTGTGGTCTCATTCTTGTGGGTATGTATCCTTCACATATTCAGATAACCATTGTGTATAGGGTGATAAGGGAAGACTAGCACCTCTGGTATGAGGGCTTTTCAGGGCTGCTTATCCACCTTTGGTGTCCACCCAGTTCACCCAACTCTCACCTGTGGCTCCAAGAAGCTGTAGCATGTACAGTGGCCACACCTGTGTAAAAACATTTTGGCAAATGGGCTCAACCAGCTTGAGGGTAACCAACAGGTATCAAACCCATTGATGAGTTAGAAGAGTGTTTACCCCAAGCACGTGAAAGGTTTCCCTGGAAAATGAGTTTATGAGAACAACTTGTTCCCACGGGCCATGAAGACAGCTGAAGCAAGTGCAATGGAGAGCTTAGAGCTTGGTCAGACATTGAAGATACCACTGCACCCTGGGTCATCACCAGCCATCCTGATTTTTGTCTTGCCCCTGGACTTCAGTGACTCTGGAAGAGTGAGGCTGATGACTTTGTGCAACTCTGCCTCACTTAAGTCTAATTTATGCACAAGTTATGACATTACCCCATGATGTCATTTGTCCTCTTTGAAAATGAAGGACAAACAACAATAATTTGGCACCCATCTCCTCATCCTGTGTGATCCTTGGACATACCATAGGGGCCTACCCAAAATGGGGAAAACTTTCTTCTATGTCTCAATATTCTGTGGACAATGTTGTAAAACCTGGGTAACATTACACCTCAGTCTCACTATATGGCCCAACCATGCAGAATGTAAGGTCCTTCAGCATAAGGGATTATTTCATTCTTTGTATTTATTTGTATACGCAGTGCCTGGCATATATGAGTTGATCGTTGATTAATCAAAATCTTCTGGATATTATTTATGTCAATTTTTTTTTATCAGAGCCATGGAATGAAGTAACATGCTTATCCTCTTCCTTGCTTTCAGATTACCAATTATTTTTTCCTGAAATAATTAATGATAATGTATTTAGTTATTTTTCAATCATGTCTGTCTCTTTGTGACCCCATTTGGAGTTTTCTTGGCCAAGACACTGGAGTCGTTGGCCATTTCCTTCTCTAGCTCATTTTGCAGATGAGGAAACTGAGGTAAACAAGGTTAAGTGACTTGCCCAGGGTCACACAACTAGTAAATGTTTGAGGCTGGATTTGAATTCAGGAAGGTGAGTCTTTCCAACTAATTCCAGTCTGGGCACTCCATCTACTAAGCCACCTAGCTGTAATAATTAATAATAACATTTCCTCAATTGACATAGCACTTTACAAAGCACTCTCAGAATCACTGCTTCATTTCCACCTCCCAATGATGCTATAGGGAGAGGTGTAGGTAGTGAGGATTATCATCTCAATTTTACAAATGAGGCAACAAAAGATGGTAGCTTGTTCATTACAGCTGGTAATCAATTAACAAGTATTTATTAAGCACCTATTATGTGTTAGGCACTGGGACTACAGAGACAAAAATAAAGCAAGACTGTTTCTTAAGGAGCTTATATTGAATTGGGGAAGACAACACATACACATATAAGTAGACACACACAAAAAGAAGACACAAAATTAATAAAAGGTAACGCAGGGAGAATAAGGCACTCCCGGCTAAGGGGTGAGGAGGATCAGGAAAAGTCCTCATATAAGAGCTGACATTTGAGCTGAGCTCTGGAAAAGAAAAAAAAAACTAGGGATGCTAAGAGACCAATATGAGAGGAAATTAATTCCAGGCACAGTGAGGCAACCTATGCAAAGGAATGGAGATGGGGGGGTGGAAATGCCAGATTGTTTAAATCCTAGTAAGTGATAGAATCATCTCTTGATAACAGGTCTTATGATTCTGTGCCCATAGATCTTTCCACTGTACCCTAGGGCATCCATTTAGGAGACACTGATAAATGTGTTATTAAATAGGAATGTGCATGTTTATTACACATCAGTTACACAAAAGGGATTCTTTTTTATTCTCCTGTATTTTATTATCTATGGTATTCTTCTGAGTTGTATCATTCTTGATGTACAGAATAAGTTAAAAGATGTTTAAAGGCACCCAAAGTTATTCTGTCTGGTTTTTTCCTTTTGCATTTGTATCTTTTTTTCTATTATAATGAATGTATCATGCTCAAGGCAGAAGTAATGTTCTTTTTCTGATTTGCTATTGGGAAGACTTAAAAATTATTTCAAGGCTCTGATATTTCAAGACAGAATGTATGTGTCTTTGAATTCAGTCAGAAAAATAATGATTAGGACACAGGCAGTCAACACTGGACAACCTCCAAAAAGTAGGCTGAAGAAATTCCCATGATGCTCTGCCACACTGCACAGAATTTCTAACAGCTATAGGACAAGACTATTTGCCACTCTGACCTAGAAAAGAATGAGTACAACAATTCTCCCACAGGGCACCAGAAAATACTGGATTGTCTTTTGAGGTTGGCCACCCCCTAAATTCCTTTGGATTTTGATAATTAGCTTTGAAATTATTTTGATTCTAAAAGTCTTGCTGTCAGTGTAATGCAAGAAGTATAACACACTTTTTTTTTCCTTCTGCACTGGATGTTGGAAAGAATTTTGCTTATTGTAGGTGTTTGACCCATTGTCTGAGATTTGAACTTCAGCTCTCACTATATGGCTTACCTTTCTTTCCTTAGAAAATCAGTAGCACCAGAAACAGAAATACTTGATGTCTGCCAAGTTGTTTTTAGAAGAAAATACAGGGGGAGAAAAACTTCTCTGTGTAACTCCTTTAAGAGAGCACTCAAAGAAATGGCCAGAGAAGAAAAGAGAACCAACGTCTAATATTTGTAAAAATTCATTTTTGAAAAAAAATTTCGAATGGAATTATGGGGAAGTAGAGAATAGGCATTTATTGTGCCCACTGTGCTAAGCATTTTAGAACTATCATCTCATTTGTACCTCATAACAGCCCTCTGAGACAGGTGTTATTATTATCTCCATTTTACAGTTGAGGAAGCTGAGACAGGCAGAGGGTAAATGACTTGTCCAGGGTCACGTAGGCAATAAGTGTCTGATGCTGAATTTGAACCCATGTCTTTCTGACTCAAGGCCCAGTGCTCAACCTCTGTGCCACCTAGCTAATAAGAAAAGGATTTGAGTCAGAAGAACTGGAACCTATTTGCTCTGCCACTACCTGTTGTGAATACCTCCTCATTTCTCGTGTGACTTTACTTCTTTGGGACTTCTCTAACATCACCATGCCCTCAAGTCTGATACCTTCTCCTCCCCTCCCCACTCCAGTTTTTCAGCTTCCTTTTGTGTTTTGTCTTCCTCTATTGGACTGTAAGTTTTACTAAAGGCAATAACTGTCTTTCTTTTTTGGTATTTGTATCCCAGCACTTAGCACAGTGTCTGACATATAGGAGATACTTAATAAATGTAGCAGCAGCAGCAGCAGTAGTAGTAGTAGTAGTAGTAGTAGTAGTAGTAGTAGTAGTAGTAGTAGTAGCAGTAGTAGTAGTGGTAATGTGTGACCCTGAACAAGTCATTTCATCATTTCTAGATATCAGATGAGTAGTCTTTAAATAAGAAGATTAGTCTTTCAACATTGTTTTTATAATGGTGTGATTAAGGGATAGGTTATTGTTCTGGTTCTGCTTACTTCACTTTGAATCAGTTCCTACAAGTCTTCTCAGATTTCTCCAAAACCATTCCTTCCATCATTTCTTATAGCATGGTGGTATTCTATCACAATCATAAACCATAATTTGTTCATCTATTCCCTAACTTATAAGAACTCTGATTAATGCAGTGACCAATCACAATTTCAATGATGAAGGACCTATGACGAAAAATGCCACCAACTTCTGGACAGAGAAGGGATAGACTCAAGATGCAAAATGAGGCATGCATTTTTGGGCATGAATAGTGCGGGAATTTGTTATGCTTGACCATGTGTAATTGTTACAGATTTCTGTTTGCTTTTAATGGAAGGAGATGGGAGGAAAAGAAAATAAGTGCTTCTTAATTGACAAAAAAATAAAATAAAATAAAAAATGAAAGGATGGACAAAAAGACCTCTCAAGTCTCTTTCAGCTTTAAAATTCTGGGATCCCATAAAATTATTGTCTGGATGGAAGTGCTAAATTTAGCAAATTGGTTGCTTTTTGGTTAGGGTTATTATTAATACCTAGCAGATTAGCAAATTTACTTTTGAATAGTGAGGACTTTTGAAGTCTCTCCTTTTTTGATGAATAAGATATGTTTTTCTTGACTCAAAATCATAAATCTTTTGTTTTTTTGCTTTTTGGTGAGGCAATTGTAGTTATGTGACTTGCCCAGGGTCACACAGCTAGTAAGTGTCATGTGTCTGAGACTGGATTTGAACTCATGTCCTCCTGACTTCAAGGCCAGAGCTCTATACACTGTGCCACCTAGCTGCCCCCAAAACCATAAATCTTAAGATGCAAGGGATCCTAGAGTCCATCTAGTCCAACCTTTTCATTTTACAGATGAGGAAATTGAGGCCCAGAGAGATCATTTGGAGGAGATAACTTGCCTAAGATCACACAGGTAGAGTCAGAATTCAAATTTAGGTCCTGAGGCTTCACATTGACCATAGCCCAGCTGCCTCACTGAAGTATATAAAATACTGTGGGCAAATAGCACAGCAACCAATGAGTTAAATTCTACTTTGGAAGGAATTACAAGAGAGTACCAGATTTTTCACACAAATAAGTAACTGGCTTCTTCACTCTCTTAGTGGGAGTGAGCAACCATTTCAATTTTATAATTAGCAAGTTTGTCTGGATTTGTGACTTGTAGAAAATGGATACAAGGGAAGGGAAAAAAAAGTTAATGAATATCACACCCCCTCCTTGACATTGCTGTTTCCAGAAATGTAGGGTTTTGAACCTAAAGATGCTAAATGCCTCCTGTTTGAAGGCATGCCAGCCCAGCTGCAGAAAGCGTTTCAGGCTAAAAGCCTACGAAAGCACTGCAAACAAACTACCATAGCACAGAATTTCCAACAAACACCCACAATAGGCCAGAAATTGCCATCAAGCTCATTTTTTTTTCTGCAAGGGGAAGTCACTACTGACACTATGTCATTTTGCAGAAAGGGACATCAAAACAATATGTTGTTTTAAGAGAATCCAGATACACAAGGCAAAAAACAAACAAACCCACAAACAAACAAAAAAAATTCTTACACTGCTCCCAACCTGCTCGGGGAAACCACCATATAATTATATGGAAAAACTCAAAGCCATCATTTGGGGCCTTACTATATTTAAAAATAAACATAAAATATAAAACATGCAGTAGCCAGTAGGAACCAATAAGGATATTGGCTCTTGACTCTGGTGAAGCTGATGGACTCCTCAGAATTTTTTTTTAATGAATAAAATAAAATACATAGAATTACAAAGGAAGCCAACCGTATAAAATTATATATATATATATATATATATATATATATATATATATATGTGTGTGTGTGTGTGTGTATAGATATATAGAGATATATATAGATAGATGATATAGATATAGATATAGATATAATTTTAAAAAACATTTACACCAGGTTAAGAACACCTGCTCTACACCCTCTTCTTCAATGATCTCAGCAATCATCTTAATAAAGATAACACCAATATCTCTCCCCCTCCCTCTTCCTTTCTCTCTCTCTCTTTCTCTGTCTGTCTATCTCCATATACCTGTATGTATGTATGTATGCATCTAGCTCTTGTCTCCCGTATATAGGAGAGTAAAATTTGGTAGAGAATTATGGAAATAATTATTTAGCAGAAATAAAATATGATTTTGAAAATGTTTAATAGATAAACCACGATACACCATTTCCTTTAAGCTCTAAGGTGCTGTTGACTAACCTTTAGCTTTCTTTGCAGTGCATACCATAGCACTTACATAAAGTCGATTCTTCCTGGTATACATATATTCTAGAGGATTCTTGCAGGCTTAGTAGACTTCCCCAACTAGATTTAAGCATCTTGAGGGCAGGGACCATGTTTCCTACTCCTTCTATAACTTCTACCTCCCTATGCATTCTATGCATATAATAGGTGCCCATTAAAATATTCTAAAATTTAAAGCATTAGATAAATGTAAGCTATTGTTATTTGTTTCAACCATTGGAGCAATAAGATCTTGTTGATTTGGGCAGATGTATGAATGCAGCCCATCTATGTTCTCTCAAACCGTATCACTCTTGTCCATATCTTCATGTAAATGCTGGGGTTCCCTACAATGTGCTAGAAGCCTTCCTCCAAATCTCTTGATGTTTCATAAATATCAGTGGAATATAATAGCCATCCATCAGGTATCCCTTACTTTCACCATACAATTAACTGGTTCATCTTCTTTCTCAGTCATGTATTCCTCTAATGACATCTTTTTTACAATTCTTTATTTGCTAGTTAGATAGATAGATAGATAGATAGATAGATAGATAGATAGATAGATAGATAGATAGATATAGATACATAGATAGATAGATAGATAGATGTATATATATATGCTAGTAATAACAACCTACTCACTATGGAGAGGCTCACAGAGGAATGAATAAACTATTATTAAAGAGGAAAGAATAAAGAAAGGGAAGGAAGGCACTCCACAACTTTTTGAGCTTACTTTAAAATGTAAGAGTTGAATTAAAGTCTCCACCAAAATTTGGGGTCTCATTAAACTTGAAAATAAAAATAAATATAAAAAATACAGAAGGCTGAGAACCAGTAAAAATATTGGCTCTTGAGTATGAGCATGTCATGCCCATACAACTGCAAATACAACCTTTACTTTAAACTGAACATACTCAAAAGGTGATTATAGAGACATGAGCTTTCTCAAAAATTAAAGGAAACAATATAAAAGTGTTAATCGGGTTGTCTAAAGTTTATACAATTTATATAAAGATAAAGTGGAGCTTTTCTAAAGAAAGCTTATCACAAATATGAGTGTTAGTCCAAATGAAATTGAAAATGCCTTTAATCTGAACGCGTGTATGCTTTTAAGAATCTATGGGGTACAGATTGTTGTTGTGTTTGTCCTTCATTCTCGAAGAGGGTCATGACATCAGGGAGATGGTGACATGACTTGCAATTGATGGAGTACAAAAGCCTATATAAAATGGGTAATATTTCTATATATCTTTAAGGTCAACAATAATAAAAGATAATAATTAAAATTATAGCAAATAACGGCTACATAATTTTTAAGGTTTGCAAAACAATATGTTCATATATACACATACATGTGTATGTGTCTCATCATAGAGAGCTTCCAGCACAACATTGTTATAATAAGGTTATATTCTTCCAATGAGTCTGAGAGCGGAATAGTAGAAAGAATTTGGAGGCCAAAGAACTGTGTTCAAATCCTGGCTTCCCCACCTACTACCTGTGGAGCTATGGGCAAGTCACAAACATCCCAGGGTCTTAGTTTCCTCTTTTGCTAAATGAGAAGGTTGGACCAGATGATCTGTGAAGTCTCTTCTAGCTTTGGATATATGGCATGGTCTCATGGTAAGACCACTGAAACAGAAATAGATGGTTAAACAGTTTATTTGCATCCAGCTCAGAAATAATAATTTTTTAAAAAAAGAATTAGGCTACTTTCTTTAGCATTAGAATAGGATAAGGTCATTTTTAATAACACACAATTCTCCTACTAGATAACCTGAGGAAATATGAATCATCACAACCTTAGAGATTTAGGTTGCTTTTAAGCATTCAACTATTTCTCTATGGAGGCAGTGAAGTGTGGTAGTCTAAGCAGCAGGATATGGGGCAGGGCTGAGGAAGGGAAGGAAATAAGCATTTATATAGCATGTACTAGGTGCCAGGCATTATGTAAATGCTTTACAAATATAATCTCATTTGATGTTCACAGCACTCTGCAAGGTAATAGCCCCATTTCACTGTTGAGGAAACTGAGGCAGGCTGAGACTTAAGTGACTCGCCCAGGGTCCCAAAACTAGTGTCTGAGGCTGCATTTGAACTCAGGTCTTCTTGCCTTCAGGTTTAGCACTCCATGTACTGTACCATCTAGCTGAATAGTGTAATAAAAAAAAAAAGGATCGCTAAATCAGCACCAGAGCTTAAGTTCAATGGCCATCTCTGCCATTTACTTGCTGTGATATTTTTAGGATAGTCATTGAACCCCTCCAGACTCCAGTTTTTTCATCTCTAAAATAAGAGAATCAGACTAAGCTTTTCCCTTAGAGTGCAAGCTCTGTAAAGCACAGGCTGTCTTTTGTCTTTCTTTATATCCCCAGTGCTTAGAGCATTGCCTGATTCATAGTAGGGGCTTAATAAGTGCTAGTTGACTGACTAAATGACCTCTAAGGCCTTCTCCACCCTTAATATTTGAAGCTTTCCTTTCTGTATTAGATTGGAAATCTGAAAACTTAGATTAAGTCTATCATCACTTTGCTATTTATTAGTTGTATGACCTTAGACAAGTTACTTAATCTCTGGGCATCAATTTTCTCATTTGCAAAATAACTAAATGACCTCTAAGGTTACTTGAAATTGTAATATTATTGATAGATGATGGTAGTAAATTACTAATTATATTAAATCTTGTGTAAAGAGACTCTAGATGTGGCTCAGAAGAAAGAATGCAGGCTTTAAAGTTGAAGTACCTGGATGGGTAGAAATCTTGACCCTCATATTACCTCTGTGAACTGCCTTCTAGCTCTAAACCTATGATTCCATAATCTCGGTATTTGTCATAATTACAGAATTCATTTCTGGTCCTCCTGCAACAAGATTATCAAAAAGTCAGACTTCTGCTTTATTTTCTTATCCTGGGAAGCTACACAAGGTTCTCAGTTTTTGCGAACCTGTAGAGACTTTCCTTTTTCTTTCCAATTCTTCTCTCAGAGGCAATTTTACAAATAAATTCTTTAAGGGATTGCCATCTTTAATTCAATAGCTCCTCTATTAACTCAGGAAAATAAGAGATGGCAATGTCAATGTTTTTATCAATACACTTTATTTGAGAAGCTGTAATTAGGGCAAAAGGCTATCCAGTATGATAAAATTCAAATTCATTCCTCAGCAATGTTTCTTTGGATGAGTGTGATGCATCAAGAGACCTAAATTCTTTTTTCAAAGAAAGAGGCAAAAAATAAAAGGCTGTACTGCTAAACTGTCCATAAGCTCAAACAGAAATATGCCCATTCACAGAAAGTTCTATCCAAATATTGGAAACCATTTAGGCCTTTCCAAAAATATGAGATCTAATCTTCCAATTTGACCTGAGATTTATATAGTCTTCTTCCTCTGAGTCAAACTAGGTATACTGCTTGGAAAAAGCATTGTATATGCAGTCAAAAGCACTGGTTTCAAATCTTGCCCATGCTACTTAACATTCTATAGGACCTTGACAAGTTACTTTATGCCCCTGGGTCTCATCTTCCTCAATTGTATAAGGAGATTGGATTACATGATTTCTAAGTCCCTTTCAATACTAAATCCTGTGAACTCCTGTCTTGACTAGCAAAGTAAACCACTTCTGAATGTCTTACCAATATAGCTTTTTTAAAGGTAATATAGATTCATTTAAAAATTTTTTTTAAATTTTAATTATTTTATTTTTAATTTATGTAATAAAACAAGCATTTCCATAACAGTATAATAAAAAAGATGATTGCACATGAAATTGCGACTCTACAACTTGCTTATATATTCCTTCTAAATATATAATAAAGTGATCATGTAAATTTCTTTTTAATAGGTTTATTGTAGTATGCTATCTTTGGGGGTGGGGGGAGGACAAACCTATGATTTCATTGGAATAGGGAAGAGTGATGAAAACTTCCTCTACCAAAACAGACTGGCTCTTGCCCTGTAATTGCTAAGAGTTGCCTGAAACTCTGGGAAGGCAAACGATGTAGCCAGTGGTAACAGACAGTAATAGGCAGAGGTGAGATCTGAACCCAGGTCTTCTTCATTTGAAGCCTATCTCTCTAGACCATTCTGCCTCTGAGGCTCTGCTATAGACATTAATAATGCTGGTCTTGCAAGCAAAAATCGTCAGATGGAGGGGAGTAGGAGGAAAGGATAAGATAAAATATCAGTGGCCCAACTCTGGTCAATCTTTATCCATACCTACACATACTTCCTTTTACCCATTAGCAAATAACAATCGGGAAGAGACAGTGTTTCTGCTGGGCAGCAAATAATCTCTGGTTAAACCATGATCCATCCCCTGATTTTACCCTTTTCAATAATTATTCCATTCACTATTTGTATCTCTGAATGTTCTCATGGTATCTTTTACTTGTACACTTTAACAAGGTGTCATCTTGGTGCTGTGATAAGTCAAAAGAGAAGGATGAAGAAACTTCATAATAATTGGTGTTATTGTTCAGTCACGTACAACTCTTCAAGACCCCATTTGGGGTTTTCTTAGCAACAATACTGGAGTGGTTTGCCATTTCTTTCTCCAGTTCATCTTACATATGAGGAAACTGAGGCAAGCAGGATTAAGTGACTTGCCCAGGTTCACATAGCTAGTGTTTGAAGTGAGATATGAACTCAGGTCCTCCTGATTCCAGGACCAGCACTTTATCTACAGAACCACATAGCTGTACCCTCCTAGTGACTACATAATTAGAAATATAAAGTTGGAGTCTTTATCCTCCGGAGAAGAACAGTGGAAGATTCGGTAGAAAGGCAAAGGACTATAGCTACAGAGCAATATACTGTTAAACACAGCCACCATGTTGGCTTATTTCACTTAACTCTCTGTTTAAAAAAAAAAAAGATTCTCTAGATGGAAGTTCACTGGAAAGTGATATCAACATTTTTTAAAAATATCGATCCAACTTCTTTTTTGAAGCAGCATCAGTATTGGAGGTAGAAGAAACAAGGATTAACTAAACACCAGGTTGAGCACTGAGCATATAAAAACACTCAAGGAATGTGCTTACAATCTAATAGGAAGATGTAATTTTAAAAAATTATCCTCTGAGAAATTATTTATTCTTAGATAAAATATAACTACATAATGTTCATTCATTGTGCTTGTGAAGAAAGTGTAGGGTTTGAGTCTAACCTAGGAATTAGCAAGATTTAACCTAACCAATTATTTATTCAGGGGAGGGATCTTGAGTTCACTTTATTTTATTATAGTGACTGATTCCTGGTGTGAGAACAGCAGTAAAAAAGTTTGCAACATAGTCACATGTTCTAGCAGGTATTAGAACTTGTGTTTTAAAACCATCTAAAAAGAAAATGAATTCTCTCTTGATTTGCCCTATTGCTTATCTTAGCACTTTTCTGGTTATTTGATCATTAAAAAAAGGTTTATTTTTCATTTTGTGCTGATGACGCTTCATATAACTTTTTAACATTTGGGAATTTTTGCTTACATGTTGTATAACCAAGGCATTAATGTTTCTCTTTTTGCTCCTTTCCCCCAAAGAGATGAAGTCACTGCAACAGAACTCTGTATTTGGATAGCCCCACTGTGGTACTGATTAAGAGATGACTCTATCCCTCCAATATTTATAATTTTCTGTGTATTAACTCAGAAAAGAACTTTGTTTGACTACTGTTTTCCTCCTTCTAGATTTAAAGGATCCACATTGCATCCCCTGACTGTTGCTGGTCAGTTTCAGCATCTTTGCAATTCTGTGTATCACTCAGATCTCTGGTAGAATGTGAATTCCTTCAAAGCTGCAGGTTCTATATTCTAAATAATGCAAGGCTTTACACATTAGGAGTGTTCAATAAATGCTAATAGATGGTTAAGTTGATATGCTGATAAATCCATGAGCTCACTGGTGTATGTTTCTCCCCCTCTAGCATAAATCCCAACCCTTTCCCATTTTTCCAACCTGTATAATTCCCAGCTGTGTTCTTCTGTGAACCCTCCATAATGCACCATTCCATGTAACACAGGTTTGCCTCTGGGTCCTTTAACATCTCAGGGTTATCTATACAGAAAGGCAGTGTGGGAAAATAGGGAAAATGCTGTGCTTGGAGTCAAGAATACCTCCTCTCTCACACTTCACTGTGTGACCCTAGTCAAGCTATTTAACCTCTTCTATGTGCCTCAAATAGTTTCCTAGACTCTAGAATTAGAGATGAAAAGGGTTATTAGAGTTCATTTAGTCCAACCCCATCATTTTAGGTGATGAGGAAACTGAGGCTTAGAGAAATTAAATAAATGGCAGGATGTTATCTATGAAGAAAAGATGGCTAGTGATCTACATTTGTGGAGAGGATTCCCACACTGGGGTGTATGCACTCAGCATTCTAGCCAAACTACTGTATAGCACTTACTGTTTCTCATACATTATATCCAATCTCATATATTCATGCTTTTGCACAGGCTGATCTCTATGCTTTGAATGCACTCCAACTTCTTGAACCCTTAGATTCCTTCAAGGATCAAGAGCCATCTATTGCATGAGGCCTTTCCTTATCTCTTCAACTTCTAGTACCCATCCCCCACATTATCTTGCATTTATTTTGCAAATTTTTAAAAATTTACTCATATGTATAACTGCTGTTTTCCCAGATAGGATGTAAGATCCTTAAGGGCATATATTATTTATTTTTTGTCTTTGTGTTCCCAATGCCTGTTATGGTATCTGACATAAAGTAGACATTTATTAAAATTTTTGTATGATTGATTAAAATGGAATCTTTCCATTCAAACTCTATAGCGTAGCCTCCAAGACATAATTTATTAGGTCTCTATATGTCTCTCTGGGCAGCTAGGTAGTCTTATAGAGAGAGTGCCAGGCCTGGAGTCAGGAAGTCTCAACTTCAAATCTGGCCCCAAATGCTTACTAGCTGTGTGACCCTGGGGAATTCATCTGTTCATTGGTAAAACAAGCTGGAGAAGGAAACGGTAAACCACTCCAGTATCTTTGCCAAGAAAACCCCAAATGGGGTCATGAAGAGTCAGACATTACTGAAAAATGACTCAATAAAAATATGTCTCCCTATGGTATGCCTTATTCAATATCATGCCATTACTAAGTTACCCATGTATTCCTATTTATGCACAATAGACACTTCATTTAAAGAGAACACGTAAAGCAGAATTCTGTACTACCAAGTCAAATGCTTTCTTTAAAAATTAACATAAAAAGTCACATTGGTATCTCACAATTACATATTTCTGACATGAAATACATTCTCAACATATTATATTCTTTGCCTGTTTCAGGTATGTTGCTGATCAAGATATATTCTAGTGTAGAAAATTATTTATGAAGGCATGTCTCTTCTCTTTTCATTTTTTAAATCAAAGATATCATCACACTAATCCTATGCATGTCCCATGTCCTACATTATCCTAACCCTGCACAGTCCCCTAGCCCTGGACAATCTCTTCCAAAACAGAAGACGAGCTCAGAATCACTTGGATTCCATTATGTCATACAAGGCAACATCTAAGTTTGAAGCTTTTCATCACCTCTTTCTCCACTGGTGTCTACAGTGCAGGGATACTAGTCAATAGTCACTGATGTCCTTTAGATTGTTTCTTCTGCTTAGATCAGGGGTGGGGAACCTGCAGCCTCAAGGCCACATGTGTCCCTCTAGCTCCTCAAGTGTGGCCTTTTGACTGAACCCAAATTTCACAGAATTCCCTTAATAAAAGAATATGTTCTGTAAAACTTGGACTCAGTCAAAAGGCTGTACCAAGGACCTAGAATGCCAAATGTGGCCTGGAGGCTAAAAGTTTCTCACCCCTGGCTTAAAGCATTACAGGTGATCTTCTCCATTCTTTTAGTTAATGTTTGTCTTAAAAATGAATCCATGAATGCCTTTAAAAATCTGTGATCTCCAGCATGTCTCTCTCCTGTATGTATTTGTTCAGGTCTTTCTTTCCAAGCTCATGTCAAATGTTGTTTTCACTTCCTCATAAAGTACATGGTTCAAAGTACAAAGCTCATAGATCCCAAATTTGGGGAAGAAGAAGAAAAGAAGGGAAAAAAAGAAAGAAAAAGCAGAAGAAGGAAATAGGAGGGGGAAATAAAAGAAGAAAAAGGAGAGCAGGGGAAGAAAGAAAATGGAAGAGGAAGAGAAGATGGATGAAAAAGAAGAGAAGAAAGAGAAATTAGAGTTGGATTTTTTTTTCAAGACAGCAGAGTACTGATCCTAATTAAGCCTCACATTATCCCCAAGATGCAAGTACTTCAGATATCATTAGCTCCATTTTACAGATGAGGAACTCAAGAATCAGAGAATCTAAGTTACTTTACCAGGGTTATGCAGTTAGAAAATATTAGATGTGGAATTCAAACCCATGTCTTTCCACTTCAACTCTAGTATTCTATTCATTGTGCAGTATTGCATTACTATGACTAATGCCACAGTAATGTTATAATTCCAGGCCTTCTAAATATAGGTTGTGAACTTTCTATAGTGAAATGAGTAAACATTACCAAACTTCCACTAGGCTATGTCTGTCTAGGCCCATGCAAGGCATAAATACAGCACCCACTTTTAGTTTCTGCTTATTCCACATGGCTTTGGAGTCTACAGCTGTGTAAGTATCATCAGAAACCCATCACTCTCTGTGGCTGTCTCCCAGCCTCTGTTCCCTCAGCTCACCAGTCCAAACAGAGCAAGAAAAAGGGAGCAAGACAAAAACTAAACCACAAGTTCTTTGGGCTTCAGCAGGTAAGGAGTATAGAACCAGGCAGAGGCAAAACTTCCCAGCTTGACTAGATCTTTCTGAGTTTGTGCTCCGCTAGGCTTGTCTTTAAGACACCATATCACTTCTATGAAATAATGAAGCATCATAATGGGATTTTATTAAAGATATCTCTATATATAAATAAATCTTCTATAGAGAGATTTTTAAAACAGGTTTTATTTTATTGTCACATAGAACTGACCCAAATGAAGAGATTGTTTTGGAGAAGCTCAAATGAGTTTCAGTAGAATATTCTAAATAGACCTACTAGATGGTTACATATCTCTGATCTCACCATCACCTAAATTTTTCCCACCTCTGTACTCAAATATTTTTAATTTCTCTGTCTGACCATAACCTCCTGTCCTGACACATCTCTTTATGCCTCATTCCTCTAAACCTAGTCTTCCTCTTTACTCTGACCTCCAGTCACTCCACTGGGTGCTTTTCCACCCCCCCCAAATCTGGCCTCACTTTCCTAGTTTTCTAAACTTGACTCTGTCTTTAAGGAGTGTAAAATGTGACTATATCCTCACCACAATTCTCAAATCCCCTTCTTTTCTGTCTTACCCTTGCTCTTACGCTGACAAATCCCCTTGACAAATTTCCACTGGTGAAAGATACTGTAGAAAGTTACACACCATTTTTTTTAGGACAATCCTTTTACTCTTCCCTAATTAAGTCTCTATTGAAGTCCCCTCAGTGACTGTTCCAAACTTTCTTTTCTCTCCTCAAGCCTCCTGCACACCCTTTTCTCAATGCTTTACTGAGAAAATACAAATCATCTATTTTCATCCTCTTCCCCCTTGTTCTACAGCTCAAAACATGTCAACATCATTCCCCATTTGTAGTGCCTTTTTTCTAGTCACTGAAGAAGAGGTAGCCTTTCTTCTACCCTAGGTGAACTCCTCTGCTTCTGTCCTGTATCCACTTCTTCTCCTTAAGGTTCAGTTCTCCTTCCATAGCCTATAGGAAATCTTTCCTAGTTAGATCTCTCCCTTCTCCTCCAATTACTTTATTTGTCTTTATCTGCATATACATTGTATAATCCCGTAGACTATAAGCTCTTTGGAGACAGGAACTCATTTACTTTGTTGTTTTTATTCTGTCTCTGTATCACCAAGCAGTCAGTCATCTTAGAAGGCCTGAAATAATAACATTACTATGACCATTAGTCATAGTAATGCAATACGGCAGAGTGGATGGAATTCTGGAGTTGGAGTGGGACAAGATGGGTTTAAGACTCATCTCTAATACTGGCCTACAAAATGCCAGATACTGGACTAAACTCTGGAGAGACAAAGAAAAGCCAAAGGCAGTCACTTCTTTCATGAAGTTGACAGCTTAATAAGGGAAACATCATTCAAACAAATACATACAAACAAGCTATGTAAAGGATAAACTGGAGATTATCAATAGAGGGAAGGTACTAGCATTATGAGATATGAGGAAATTTCTCATTGAAGGGATTTTAGCACCTAGGATAGTTCCTTATATATATATAGCAAGGACTTGGTTAAATTCTTGTTTTGGTTTTGAAAAAAAGATGAAGGAAAAATAGACTCTAAATTTACCTGCCTGTACTTCAAAGCAAACTTAGGATTTTTAATTATACTGATGTTAATTTTTTTCCTTTTATTATTCATTTTCTGACTTAGGTTCTAGAGGATCTGGGCACTAAATTGCTTAAATCACATATGTAAAAGTATATGCATTTTAAAGTCTAGAAATACTTGTTTTTCAAATGACAAAGTAATCTTTCCCTATTTTCTCAGATGACCTACTAAAAGTTAAACATTTCCTTAAGCCTACTATTTTATCTCTTAATTACGTTTCTGCCTGATTTAATTTAAATATGTAATTTTGTACCACCTCCATATCTCAGCTTAGCATAAATGCTTATTAGTGACTTTTTTCTTTCTAATCAAAAGCCCATTTTAGCTGGTTTGTAAACTTTGGATCAATTAGCAATGGAGAGTGGGGATGGGGGGGAATCCCAAAATTTCACAGGCATTTTTAATGCCTCTTTGTTTTATATGATTAAAGAGCATACATTATCATCCATGATGAGATGTTCTTTCTGATTACAGGTAGCATTCCACACAATGGAAGTAAAAAGCAAATCAATTGTTAACTGGAAATGTCAAGGGTGGGATGTTTTTTCAGCCTTTAAAATGTATTCCCACCTCTATCAAGGTGATATATCATTTGGAGATTATATTGTTATTTTATGGAAATCACAGATGATTGAAATGACAATGTAAACATAAATAATAACTTGTATAATATGAAGCATTATGTAAACACATTACAGCTAACATTTCTACAATATTCCATCAGTGAAAACCACTCTGTCTGCCATTTTTCCTGCTATGACTTCTCCAATTGGGTTTTGGACTCTAATTGTTTCTTAAGAAAACATATGGATAAAGTAAGTCAAGATTGAGAAAGCTAAGATTTTCAACCATCCTCTCCATATACAGTTTTTTTGTTTCTTTTTTCAGTGAAGTGATCCCTCTAAGGGCCAGTTAAAAGGAAGTAGTGATGTGTAGAGGAAAGAAACCTAGATTTGGAGTTGGGATACCTAGACTCAAAACTCATCTGTTACTTATTCATGACTTAGTAGCTTTACTTCCTTGGGCTTGACTCTTTTGTCCATGACTTCATTCTTCATCTATGTATCTACTGAGTTAGAGTATTTCAAAAATACTTTCTGGGCTTAAATTTTATGGTTTGGGAATTAGACATTTACTACTCATCAACCAGCTACTGACTAGGTTCTTGAAGGCTAGGCCAGCAGAGCAAAAGCACTGGATTTGGAGTCTGAGGACCTGAGTGCAAACCCTGACTGTGCTACTTACTTCTATGTCATTTCATTCTGGAGGCCTCACTTTGCTCACTTGTAAGAGGAGGGAGCTGGGCAAGATAAATCAAGTCACATGTACTTATGAAGTGCTTACTATATGCTAAGCACTGTTCTAAGCCCTGGGAATAAATGGAAGAAAGAACAAACACAGTCTCAGCTCTCAAGGAGTTTTGGTTTTAGAGCTTTGGGGTGGGGGATGGAGAGTATAAAGAGTCCTAAAGACTGTCTACTAAAGTAGGCAGTGCTTACAATGCTCATGGATGATGGGGATCCATCTATCGTGAGGATACAGTGTGGAAATAGCCACACTAATGAAATCATGAGCCCTTGAAATATTAACTCCATTTAGTTAAAATGCTGAAGTTGATAAGCTTGTCAATACAGCTTAAGTTTGTGATATTTGAGAAGCAGTGTGGTGGAGGACAGAGCACCCAACTTGAGTTAGCTGGACCTTCATTCAAAGGCCTCTTACTAGTTGTGGGACCATAGGCAAGCCATTTCACCTCTCCGAGCCTCAGTTTCTTCATCTGTAAAGTGGGAGTAACAATATCTCGAAGTACTGACCAAACAAGGCTATTGTGAAGATTAAATATATTAAATTATATCATATCATTGTAACATAACATATCATTGTTATATAGTAATAATATTATAGTAAAAATTGAGTAGACTTTCAATGGTCAACTTATGGGAAGACACAACCAAGAATCTCTCAGGGTGGGCAGGTATGGATTGTCTGTGGTCTGAATCATAAGAGGAAATTTCTTCCTCTATGAGGTCACAGATCTATTGAAATATTACAGAGGAATGCTTAAACAATCAGGAAAAAAATAAATAAAGATTAATGCATTACGGTTCAATTTAACAAACATTATTAAATCATCTTCATTGTGCAGAGCACTGTGTTGGATATGGTGGGAGTGGGGGGAGGGAGATACAAGATAAGTAAGAGGTCATCAGTGACGTTTTCAATTTGTCCAGCAAAAAAATCATTAACTGTGAAACCAGGCATTTCGAATTCATGATGGTCTAGATATAGTCTGTGCCCAGTTCCCAACCAGTTTTCTTTCATCATGCACATTTTAATTACACATGTGCTATTGACTTTTTAGGGACTCTGCCTAGATTGGCATTATTCCCTAGAAGACAATAGCAGTTTGGAGATTTGGAAATGAAGAACCTGGCTTGGTTCATAGTAACTTCAAAGAAATAAGCTTGTCTAATCCATTAATACTAGAATAGTGCTTACTTGACACATTTAAAGAGATTAATAAATTCTCCAGGGGAAAGGAGCTTCCACTTATAACATAGATTTCATAAGGCAAGATCTTAAGCAAACATCCTTAAATGGTAGAAATCAATCTACAAGGATTTATTAAGTACCTACTATGTGTCAATCATTGTACTAGGCACTGTGATTATTCAAAGAAAAATGAACCACTCCCTGATTTCAAAGATCTTACATTCAACTGGGGGAGACAGCAGGTAAACATATGTGTGTGTATGTGTATACAGAGAAAAATAATAATATACAGAACATATCCAACATAGACCAAAAGAAGGTATTCACTAGTAGATGAAATGGATTAGGAAAGATGTCAGGCAAAAGGTAGCCATTAAACTGAGCTTTGAAGGAAACTAGAGATTCTAAGAGCTCGCAGGGAAGGAGAGTATACCAGGCACCAGGGACAGCCTAGGCAAAAATGTAGAGATTTGAAATGAAATGTCATGTGTGAGGAATAGCAAAAGGGTCAGGTTGGCTGGACCATAGAATGCATGAAGGGGAATAATGTATACGGCTGAAAAGGTAGGAAGGGCCAGGTTATGAAGCACTTTAAATACTGACAAAGCTTGTATTTGAGCCTAAAAATAAGAGAGTCAGAGGAATTTATTGAATAGGGAAGTGACATGATCAAACCTGCATTTTTGGAAAATATACTTTGGCAACTATTAGACGGCCATGGTACAAGCACAGAGTGTCTGGCCAGTAAGAAAAAATAATAAGAGAAAGAAAGAGGCAGAAAGTGGCTTCATGTTGGATTTCTTTAAACAGAAGAAACAGAAATAAGGAAGAATAAAATACAAAATAAAATTTCTCATAGAAACCAAATGAATATAACTACTGTTCACATTTGCAGAAATATGGCAACTGCATATGTACACACAATATATGCACATATTTTCTTTCTTTCTTTCTTTTTTTTTTCTTTCTTTCTTTCTTTCTTTCTTTCTTTCTTTCTTTCTTTCTTTCTTTCTTTCTTTCAGCTAGGCAATGGGGTTAAGTCACTTGCCCAGGGTCACACAGCTAGTAAGTGTTATGTGTCTGAGGCCAGATTTGAACTCAGGTCCTCCTGACTCCAAGGCTGGTGCTCTATCCATTGCACCACCCAGCTGTCCCTATATGCACATATTTTCATACTGAACATAAAATACCCCTTACAAGAAAACCACACATACCTAACAAGTTTGTACCACAACAGGTAGAGACTTATAAACATCTTGCAAAAGCAAATTACTTTCTTCCAGCAAAATAATGTGTGTATATGCATACACACATATAAAAAAATGTGCATACATTCATTTCACATATTTGCTAGAAAATTTGAACAAACAAAACAAATCAATAAAAATAGAAATAGTTTAAGAAAAAAGTATCATGCTCACTTAAGCACCTCTGGCTCAAATCCCAGGCACAGCAAATGACCACTTTGACTATGGTAGTTAACAGTAAGAGTACAAGAGTCAAAGGAAACTGAGGAACTCAAATTCAGTAGGTATAAAAGGTGAAAGCAAAATTAAAGGTCCAACTAGGTGGTACAGTGGGTAGAGTCCCAGGCTTGGAGCCTAGAAGTTGTTGTTCTTCAGTTGTTTCAGTCACGTCTGACTCTTCATGACCTTATTTGGAATTTTCTTGGCAGAGATACTGGAGCGATTTGCCATTTCCTTCTCCGTTGTTATATAGTAATAATGTTATTTGGAACCCCCTAAAAATTGAGTAGACTTTCAATGGTCAACTTATGGGAAGACACAACCAAGAATCTCTCAGGGTGGGCAGGTATGGATTGTGTGTGGTCTGAATGAGGAAACAGAGGCAAACAGGGTTAAGTGACTTGCCCAGGGTCACACAGCTAGTAAGTTTCTGAGGCTGTATTTGAACTCAAGCCTTCCTAACTTCAGGCCTGGCACTCTATCCATTGTACCACCTAGCTGCCAGAAGACCTGAATTTAAATATTACCACAAATACTTATCCAACTGTGTGATCCCAGGCATGTCATTTAACTACTTTCAGACTCCATTTCCTCTAAAATGGGCATAATGATAGTACTTACCTGACAGTATAAGGTTCAAATGACATATATGTAAAGAAAGTACTTTGTAAATGTAAAGTGCTATATATAAATGCCAGCTACTATATTATGTAGGGTAATCCAGTTTGGGTTTTTTCTTTTCTGGCCCGAGTTTCAGAGGAACACATCCTCTGAAATAGGAAAGATAGATTATTGGAACTATTTAAAATTATATAGAGATAATTCCTAGATTCTCTCCCCAAGTACTATGTGTTCAAATATAAATCACCCAAAGTAGGTGGTGGTTTTCAGATATGAGAAGTCTCAAGAATGTCTCTATTATTTCCTGAAGACAGCCTGAGAAAGCAAGAAATGCCTTCCAATTGTTTATACCACATCAATGTATGGGCACTAGCTCCCTTCGGCAGGAAGTGTCCAAGCACCAGAACTTTTCTCTTCTTCCTCTGGTTACTCTTCGATGCTTCATTTCTCTTCTGGAAGCACACATGGATTCTAATTACCATTCCTGTCCCTGTGACTGGCTGTGCCACTTAGTGACTACATGACTTTGGGACAGTTAATTAAACTCTCTGGGTATTGGTTTCCTAGTCTGTACAAACAGAAGGTTAGGCTAAGTGACCTCTAGCTCCAAATCTGGGATCCCAAGATCTTATGACTTGACTTTTCTCAACAAACTGAATCTCATCTGGCTTAATAGCTCACATTTAGATTGCTCTTTGTAATCAACAGATGTTTTCCTCACAATTCCAAGAGGCAGACCACACAAGTATTATTCATTACCCCAATTGTACAAATGAGCAAACAGAGACTTGGAAAAGTCATAAGAATTACCCAAGGTCACTCAACTAATAAGGAGTGGAGTAGGGTTCCAAATCCACATCTTCTGAACCTAAGTCTAATGCTTGCCTCTACTTTCACTCCCCGCAAAGAACTGTAACTAATCTATCAAAAAACAATTTTGTTTTGAAAATGCATAATGTTGACATAACTTTATGTGAATTTAATATTTTTAAGATGACAATTTTATCCAAGTAATTTCCTGGCATTTGTTTGCAACTAATAATTAATGTTTTAATTATACATAACTTCTCTCTATTCATCACAGCATGTCCAATCTAGAATATACTCAGCAAGGTTCTGTTAGTCATTAGTTACTGTAAGAATTTGAAAGCTTTAAAACTTAGTTCCAAATAGCTTATAATTCAGATTTTAAATTCATTCACTCAACAGACATTGATTGAATGCTTATTATATATAAGGCAGTATATTAGGTGCACAGATATTTGCTAGCAATTTTTGCTCCAAAGGCAAGCAACCCAAATGTCTCATGGGACAGCCAGAGTGAAATGTAATTCCCCATTGACAATAATACTAGTAGACATATTTAGTTGATTAGGAGGAGGAATTATCTATTACAATGGCTTCTGGCTACTGAGCAAGTATATAGGTAACTTTTTTGCACCCTCTAAACTTTGATGCCTTGAGACGAAGTAACCCATTACCCTGTCCTGGTTATGGCTCTACTAGGTGCTCTGTGGAATTGAAGGAATCATACATCCATTCAACAACTATTTATTAAGTGCCTTCTATGTGCAAGGAACTCTGCCCCACGTTGTAGAGAAAGATAAAAAAAAAAAACATGACTCTTGCCAAGATATGACCACAACATTTTCATTTATTACCTTGCTAAGTAGAATTTGAATTCTAGCCATATTGCATCTTTTCCTTCTAGAATTTATTACTTTAGTTTGAGAAAATGTTTATTAAAAGGCACTTTCACCTGATATTTCCTTTGAGTTTCAGATTTACTGGAACTCCCACACAAATTCAAGATAATACATATGAAACCACAGACCTGCACTGTCCCACTTTCATAGTCAAAGACATGAGGCTGCGGCAAAAAGAGAACAGATCAGAATTCAGTAAAATAAAGTCACAGTTCTAAATTGAACATATGCATTTAATATGAAAACCCAATTGCAAAACATGCCTTGGGGTTTAAGTATAAATTAAACTTTCCAGAGAGAAGCTGCTATCACTTCCAAATCTGTTGCTTCCAATTTTGGCTAAATTGTACATTTTACTTAGGAAAAATGAGACGTGATAGCTTAATATCATATGTATCATAATACCTATCTTAATTGCCTTGTTCTCTTCACCCTATTTAAACCCTATGGCTCTATTAAAAACCAAGAATACTTCATCTGTGGAAGAGATACAATTCATAGCTCCATGAAAATAAATGTGTTGGGGGAAAGCAGTGACTCTAGGCATGGAAATTAGCCTTGTAACTTGAGGATGGGTTTTGCCATGAAATGCTTTCATATGATGTTTATTACTAACCTGTAAAGGGGATAGCTCTGGCAGACATCTCATTCTGTATAGACCTGCCCAAGTGAGGCCCTGGCATCTGTCAGATCAATATCATAGAGTGGAAAAAAAAGGTGTAAAACAAATCCTGGCATGAAGATCTCATTACATCATCCCAAATTTTGTGATACTTTGGCTTTTGCAAGTAACATGTATATATTTCCGCTGAGGTACTTTATTCTATAAATACTGGTTGCTAATGTTTGTTGTATATTTGTATTTCTATAATAGTTTCCCTCAAGTAACGGCTATTCCCACCTATTTTCTGCATCCTCATTTGGGAATGGGGAAAAACAGGTCACGAAAAAGGTTAATTGTCTTCTTGGTAAGTGGTAAGTACAATGATTGGCTCTATTTGGGTAAGTTTTCATCAGATTCTCTATTTTTCTGATGTTTGTAAGCTATACATCTCATTATATACCCAAAATAATAGCTAACATTTATATAGTGCTTTAAGGTTTGCAAAAGGTTTTATATATCTTATCTGATCTTAACAACCCTGTAAGGTGGGTTATTATCCTCATTTTACAGAAGAAGAAATCAAGGCTCAGAGAGGTAGTCTTGCCCATGATAACACAGCTATTAAGTGTCCTGAGTCAGGATTTGAGCTCAGGTCTTCCTAACTCCCAACATGCTATCAACTGCACCTCCCTACAAGAGGGAGAAAGGGGAACATTTGTTAACAGTAGGAACTACCAAAAACTAAAAATTTCTAGGGACAGAGAAATCCAATGATCTATTTAGCTTCTGACCCTTCATTCTTTTGAAGCTAGGCCCATTTGACCACACTTTCTAGATGTAGCCTTGTCTAGTTTCTGAGGACCAACTATCTATCTAGACAGGCAAGGTTAGGGACAGGGTGACTTAAAGAACACAGCATCAAAAGCTCTGGCAACTTAAGTCACTGTTACTTCTTGTCCTGTTCAGCCCTTGTACCTTAATTCTAAAAACTGGGTCCTGGCTTCTCCACTTGATTCTGAGACCTTGTGTGAGCAACCTGTTTCTCTACAGATTCCTGCCTTGCCTCCCCTCTCCAGTCCTTGTAGTGACTAGGCTCTTACCATTAAGCCTAGTGCTAGGGGTGGGGAACCTATGGCCTCGAGGCCCGTATGGCTTTCTAGGTCCTCAAGTGTGGCCCTTGGACTGAATCCAAACTTCAAATTGTTCTGTGATTTGGATTCAGTCACAGGGTCACACTTGAGGACCTAGAGGGCCACACAGGCCCTCAAGGCCACAGGTTCCCCACCCCTGTCCCTAGTCTTTATGTTTGAATTCTTGATTCCTGACGCCCATAGCCCTATTACCACGCCCCACCCACCAGGCTGGCCCTCCATCTTCCATTTATAAATGTCCAATGCCACCTTCATTGCTATCTGCTTAGGCTGTCACTAACCAGCACTTTGCTATTTTCTACCTAAGAGATCTTCCTATTTATAGAATAAGAAGTTTAACAAAATGATCTCTACAATCCCTTCCGGCTGTAAATCTATTAGTCTATAATCTCGTCTTTGTCCAACCTAAGCATGTCTCAGTACTCTTCATATCAGCCTTCTCTGGTCTAGTTTATTGACATAAATGACTGAATTTTGATTATGACAAGGAACTTAAAATGATAATTGTATCTGCGTTTGTAAAATGTTTACCTTTCACAGGATCCCCTCCCCCCACCAGAAGTTTGTTTATTTCTTTATTTTTTGTTAAAACTCGATCAAAACCTTGCTTTCTTCAAGAACTGTTACTTTGAGGAAGTATTGTCTAATGGAGAGATTAGTGAAAATGGGATTGGGTCAGATGGCCCTAACAATGGTGCTGATTCGGGTATGATTCTAAACAACATGCCGTGATTAATTACACAGCTCCATTTTCAGAAGCTTACCTACACTGGTGCTATTTCTGCTAAGTCACAGCATCTAATGTCATATGTGGCTTACCTTTCTTTACAACTCTTTCAATCTCTTGTATTTTTCCTATTTCAAATTGAAATGGAAAACTACTGCTCTCTAGACCTAATGTGAAGAACTTCACAATAATTTAAGGAATGGTCAGCCATCAACAAGTGACCAAGTTTGTGCCTCACACTCCCCCATACCTGCTTCCAGTCTCTCCTGAGTCCTTCCTCCACATCTGGTCACCCAGCAACCAGGCCCTTCATACTCTCCCTACCCTCATTCTTATCAAAAATAGTTCTACAGAAACTCATTCACCCTGACATACAAATGAGGGGGAATGGTGTTACCCCTCCTAATAACTCTAATAGTTGAATTTCAAGCTAAGTCAGAACAGGGACCTTCCCAAGGTCCCAGAAATCACCCTATGGCAGTGCCTGTCTATTGCTTCTCTTTAGGCTGATCTTGATTGCAGATAATATCACCTGACCAAAATACTCTATGGAGTATAGTCATCCTAGCCTTACTTACTCTGCTTCTAATACAATAAAATAAAAATGTCTATTAGTATAAAAATCCTTGAGAAGAGTTTTTGAATATGACATTTTGGAACATGAATTACAATCTGCAATTGCAGGAATCTATTACTTTTTCATCTACTTCGAATAAACCACATATTCCCTCAAGGTGTTGTGAGGCGACCACAGGATTTGGACTCTAAAGGACCAACTTGTATTCAAAACCTGGTTCTACTACTTATTATCTCTTTGACCTTGGAAAAGTCACCTCACCATAATGAACATTGGTTTCCTCTCCTCTAAATTAATGGAATTGAGTTAGATCATCTCAAAGATCCCTTTCAGCTCAACATCCTATGATTTACTTGATCATTGCCACCTTCTGTAAATGCAGGATTTTTTCCCCAGCCTCTGTAACATATTATATTTTAGACTATAAGATTTCTGATTATTTTAGATCCTACTGAAAAGAAATTAATATGGGAATTGTGCATAGGGACCAACAAGGTTTCCTAAGCAGGAATCACAAGGTAAGATTCAAGATCTGAGGTGAAGGCATGGATCAGGAACTGAAAATTGGTAGGGTTCTACAAACTGCTAGCTCTTCTGGGGCCCCTTGCTCTCTTTCAATTTAACTGAACTTGATTAACAGTTATTAAGCACCTGTTGTGCACAAGGCAATGCTCCACATACTGAGAATTAAAATGTTGTTGTAAAAATGAACATAACCACCATTTTTGCTATAATTCAGTCTGTAGTAGTTCACAAGATGTCCTTTCCTTCAGTTGCCTGACCCTTTCATTTTTATCTATATCAAGTAAGACATAAGCTGAGGAGGAGGAAAAACAACAGATTTCCAACAAGAAAATCCAAGGAATTCTCCAGGGTTCTTGTCTGTCAATAGTTTTAGGAACTTTGATCTAGATTCCTTCCTTTATCATGTTTTCCTAGAAGAGATGCAATGTCGTTCTTGGTCTGGTGTCCATGGTTTATTTTTTGGATCAGTTAGAGGTACTTCTTCCAGCTCATAGTAATTTTCTGTCTTGATTCTGTCCCCTGTAAACTGGGGCTTGATGAGGGTCACCGTGAAGGAGAGGCCAGACATTTTGGGCAGAAACTGTCTGACCCCTAGGTGCCAATGATGTCGCCTGACAAGTTATAAGATCATCTTCCCATGAAGCTAACTCACAAGTGGGATCACTTAACAGTCTATGGCAGAAATGAACAGAGGGAATTGTAGGTTTTATCAACCTGAAGTCATGAGGTAAGATTCAGGAACTAGGGCACAATCAGGAAATGCAAATTAATGAAGACCAGACAGCTTCAAGTTTTTTATTCCTCTTGTATCTCTTCCTCCTTAGCAATTCAACAAATATTGATTAGGTGCCTAATGTTAATAAGGCATTGTGCTAGGTGATAACAAATATGGAATTGTATATATCCTTATCCTCATGTTGCTTGTCATCTAATACAGAAAGATAAGATTTGTACAAAAATAATTATGATACAATATAGCAAATGCTAAGTGTGAAAAAGAGATCCCTATAATAAACTATGCTATGAGAATTTTGATAACACAAGACTCATGACAGGAATCAGCATCAAGGATTAAACATATACTTCCAGGATTTCAAAGTAGGTGTCATTCTTATCGAGTATAGTCAATTTACAATGACTCTTTGAGAGACAAAAGCAAGAGAGTTAAGATTACAAATTATACCTTAGCCAACAACCTGTTTTTGTTAGAACTCACCATGTTTCATGATTATACTGGGCATTGTGGGGAGTACCACGAACACAAAAGATATTATCCCTGGAATCAGAGTATATTCAGTATAATTAAGGCAGAGTATTTACAAGGCAACATTTCACCAAGTGTGAAGCACTGGTGCCAATTGACAATGTGAGTATTTCTGGAACACAGGGTAAAAGAGTCAGCCTGATAAAATAGGTTATGAGTAATCTGGGAAGGCACCCTCTGGGTACTCCATAGATATTAATTGATGATGACAAGGTCAGAGAGGGAAAAAATGGGAGCCTGAGGGTATCTTGAAGGAAAAGCAACAATGATTTGCAGAAAAAATATGGAGAACCACTGATCTAATGGAATGAGAAGGGATCTAAACTGAGAGGGATGATTTATCTCTCTGCTCCAACTCTGTTCATCTCTCCTACTCCTTTTCATCAGACACTATCCCTTAATTCTTTTCTTTCTTTTTTTTCTAAAAAAATATTTAAGAATCTATGTGCCAGGTATTATGCTAAGCATTTTATCTCATTTAATCTTCACAGTAGTCCTGGGAGATGGGTGCTGTAATCTCCATCCTACATTAGAGGCAGATAGAGGTTAATGATCTGCCCTGCGTATCAAAGCTAGTTAAATGTCTGAGGTTGGTTTTGAACTCAAGTCTGTGAATCCAGGCCCATTCATCTATCCACTCCACTACCTAGCTGCCATTCATCTATAAAACCATTTCGCAAAGAGGTAATAAAGATAAATGGAATACATATAGATGACATTCATTAAGATTCTCAAGAGAATACTTTTTCACCAATTTAAGGTCTGACAAACAATGCATAGTATTAAAGCTTTGGGGTAAGAGCCTGGGTGCTTTCTAAAAGGAATTATCAGAGGTCCAATCTGACTGGCATCTTAACAGGAACACAAAATGACTCATTTTCATCTACTTTTACCTTGGAGTACTTCCCCAGTTTGTTTTGGGTTAACCCCTCTCCCCCCAATAATTTCGTTTACCCGAAACAGAGTTATGGCATTTTGGCACAAGAAGAAAACCTTAGAGGTCAGCCAGAATAATCCATCCCCCTGGTAACAGTTGAGAAAACTGTGACCAAATTGAAGAAACTATGTCTGAAAGACAGCACAGCTAGTTAGTTCAAGCTAGAAGAGATAGGACAAATCAGTCTATCAATAAACATTTATTAAGCACCTAGTAGGTACCAAGTATTGCACTGGGGATTTAAAAAGGGCAAAAGACAGGCCCTGTCTTCAAAGAGCCCACAAGCTAATGGGGGAACACAAGCAAATAAATATGTGCAAACTAGCTATGTACGGGATAAATAGGAAATAATTAAGTCAGGGAGGCATTAGAATTAAGATAGATTCAGAAAGGCTTCCCGTAGAAGATAAGATTTTAGTTGTGACTGAAAACGAGCTGAGGGGTTGAGTTGAGGAAGGAGAGCATTCTAGGCACAAAGAAAGCCAGAGAAAATGCCCAATGATAAAAGATGGGCTATCTTGTTCATGGAATAGCAAGGAAGTATCATGGTAGAAGAGTATGCATCAGGGAATAAGAAGACTAGAAAGGTAGGAGGGGGGATATAAGTTATGAAGTGCTTTGAACACCAGACAAAGATTTGATTTGTATTTGATCCTGGAATCCAAAGGAAGCCCCTAGATTTATTGAATGGAAGGGTAACAAGGTCAAACCTAAGTGTTAAGAAAATCATTTCAGTGGCCAAATGGAGGATGCATTGGTGTGGGGAGAGACCTGAGGCAAGTAGACCCATCAGCAGGTTATTCAATAGTCCAGGTGTGAGGTGATAAGGGCCCATACCATAGGGATGGCAATGGGAGCAAGGTATTGCCCTCCACACTAATAGGGAAGGACAAGGGTTGGAGGGAAAGACAGTGAATTCCATTTAGTACAGGTTGAATTTAAGACGTCTACTGGACATACAGTTCTAAATGTCTGAAAGGCAGCAGGCAGCTGGAGATGGGTAAAATGCTGGGCTGGACAAGGATGCTAGGATCTAGATTTTCAAATGTTTTATCCAGTACTTTTTCCATTATTCTTCACTGATTTCCTGCTAGAATTTCTGTATTCCACATACTAGTTAATACTAACAGTACAGCTGGAATGATTTTAACATAGAACTTATCTTGCTGCCATGATAATTTAAAGGCAGACCCTATAAAGAACACAATGGGCCTTTGACTGAGTTGATTATACTAAATATCAATGGAAGAAAGTTCAGATTCTAGACTATGTTTAGGTAATGCCAAATACAACCATTTTTAAATTTTTGAAAAAAAAATTACCCAATAATGTATTTTTTTGTATCAGCGACACAAAGGCAAACAGCAAATTTTAAAAACTGAATCAACAGATTGGGTTTAGGCTTTCTTTTAACTGAATAGATTGATTGGTTACAGAGATATAATGGCATTGTGGATAGAGTTATGACTTTGAAGTCAAGAAGACCAGAGTTCAAATCCTACCACTCACAGCCTGTATGATTCTGAGCAAGTCATTTAAACTCTATGTGTCTCAGGCAATTCCCTAGGACTTATTATAGTCATAGATGGGGTAGTGAAGGGAATTCTCACAGGGAGAATTCCCTTCACTGATGAAAACAGAGGTATTTCACGTATTGTGGTTACTTAGTTGAATGAATTGTAACCAATATCAACAAGAGCCAGTTTCAAACAAACCTTAAGTTTCATGCAGGCTAGAATTTTTGAGTCCTTATGTGAACTCAAAAATGGCCCAGTTCTTAAGTTCTAAGTTTGCTTTCATAAAAGAAATTTTACATTATTCAGATGGATGGGAATCCAAATAACATTCACTTTAACTTATTGGAAGGGAAAATATCTAGAAGAAAAAAATAAAAGCAAGTAGAAGTTCTACCAATGCAGAGAAGACAAAGTTTGCCTAGGGCCATATTAGAAGCACCAGCATATCATGTGAATTATAATATGAAGTACATCCAAAAAATTCTTCTAAGTCCATAGGGAAAGAAGGGAAAAAAATATTTCCCTCTGATGCCAGAAAAGGAGTATCTTAGAATTAGGTAAGCAATTTGTGGAAGGAAACAAATGGCAACAAGTTACAGTGGAAAGAGCCCTGGATTTAGAATCAGAAAATCTAGGTTAAATCTCTGACTCGGCCATTTCCTACATGTGTGAACTTGGTCAAGTTTCTTAACTTCTCTGGGCTTCAGTATCCTCATCTGTAAAATGAGAGTGTTGGACTTAATGACCTTGAAGTTCTCCTTAAGCTCAAAATCTCAGTCTATGATTCTAAATATTTTGGTGTATCTCAGTAATGACAATTCTTGGTATCCAATATTCTTAACCAAATTAAGACAGTTAAGACATAAAACAAAGGAGAAAAAGTTATGATATCAATGAAAATTGAGTCACTAGAGCATATAGTTACCAGCTGTATTGCTTCTGTGGTCATTTATCTGCCCATCTATTCATCAGTTGGGTATAACCCAAAGAAAAATATGGTAAAAGAGCTAAATTTCAATTCCATAAGTCCAATGAACTAAAATTTCAGCTGTATCATGGGGCCATCAGTTCTTATTTCTTTACTAATTACAAGAACAAATATGGCCAACTTCCCACGAGAACCCAAGACAGCATTAGGAATGGACAAAGGAATATGTACGGCATGACCCAGACAGATCTGCCATGGAGCCCACCAAAGATGAGAAGCTCATTTGATAAAATAATATTAACTTACATTGATATGGTATTTTGCAGTAGATAGAGTGCTTTCTTTGCCTGTGAGGTAGATAATATAAGCTTTATTATTCTTATTTTACACATACCTGAGGCCTCCAAAGCTCAAGTGACTAATAAAAGGCTACTATTAGTGCAGAAATTAGAATTTTAATTTTAATACACGAGGATATTAATACCAAAGATTTCTGACTCCAAGTTCTAGCTTCTTCTATTACACCATGATCTCTCCAACATAGTTCCTGAATCTTAGAGATATACATAAAAACTTCAACTTTTAAGAAATCACATTTATTTATTGTCATTTTAAAAATGTGTGTGTTTTAAGTTAGCTGTTTTGTAACTACCATTGTTTTGATTAGCATTTTCTTTGTCCTATTTGTTGTTGTTGTCATTTTTCAGACAAGTCCAATTTTCTGTGACCCCATTTGGGCAGAGATACTGAAGTGGTTTGCCATTTCTTTTTCCAGCTCATTTTATAGATGAAGTACTGAGGCAAGCAGGGTTAAGTGACTTGTCCAGGGTTACATAGCTAGTAAGTGTCTAAGACTCAGGAAGAGTCTTTCTGACTCCAGGCCCAGCACGCTTTCTACTGCGTCACCTACTGTGCTATTCTTTGTCCTACAGGAAGCCAAATAACTGGTTTGACTGACTTTTTTTTTTACTTTTCAGCCCATTATTTTGAGCCCACATAAACATGACTTCCATCATTTAGCCATCTAATATATCAATATGATTCAATATTTTCTTGCAGAAGTGATATGTATAATTTGATAAATTATATGTTCTATGAAATTTCAGACCTATTAATTTCAAGAAACTTCCTCTGATTTTTGAATTATGAGATTGAGTAGGAACAACTGATCTGTCTTTACCAAACCCTCCACAGCTCCAAAAGTATTTTAATGTCTCTGTCACATTTCATGAGCTCTTTTAGCAATGCTACCGGTAGAAAAACTCCTACAATATTATTATTAGCAGCATTTGATTTAAATAGCTCAATTCTCCCATATTTTCAATGGATTGTAATTGTGTGTGCAAAGATAAAGGGACTTCAAAAGTCATTTAGTGCAGACTTTTGCACTACACTAAGCAAACTGAAGTCCACAAAGGTAATGTGGCAAATTGGTGGCAGATTTGAGTTTAGAACATAGACCTCCTGATCCCAAATCCACTTTTCTTTCCACTTCACCATGGCCACTTCAATCTTGCTCTCCCAATTTTGAATGAGTACAAATTAAATAGCCACCCCATCTTTTTCTTCTGCCTCCTCGTCTTCCCTTCCAGTTTATATTCAGTCAACCAACAAATATTTATTAGGGCTCTACAATGTTCTAGGAATCCTAAGGGACACTGAAGTATGATATATGGTAAGCATAAGATAGAAAACAGGATCACTAAAGAGTATGCTAATTTCCCCTATTGCCTTGGTCAAGTCACTTTACCACATCTATTAAATGAAAATATTGGACCAGATGAATTCTGAAGTCCCGTGCAGCGCTAACATGCTACAATCGATAATCTAGTAAAGTTGAGAGCATACTTTTTTTGGATCAAGGCAAAATCTCCGTTCTTCATCCACTTAGACCTACTCAAAGGGAAAAAAAAATAGATCCCTTGGTCCTCACCCATTAACTTAGGGAACATTGCTTTCTCCCATACTCCAAGAAGCTCCCTAGCACCCCAGACTTACTCAGAAAAGAGGGACAAAGCTTTGTGAGCCTGTATTCACCCAAGAAGATGTGTCACTGCCCACCAACTCAGACTCAGAATGGGCCCTTTAAGATCACACCAACCAATCTCCAGCTGGGCCAAGCAGGCTTGTAAAATGTTTCACTTTTCAGAGACATTTTGTTGGTGTAAGTTGTTCACCATTGTCCAACTGTTTCACTTTAGAGATGAGGAAACTGAGTGCCAGAGATATTATGAGAGAGAGGGAACACTTGTCTACTATGTGCCAGGCAATGGGCTAAATGCTTTACGAAAATTGTTGTATTTGATAAGATTAGGTGACTTGTACAAGATAATACAGGTTGTAAGAATTGAAAGCAGATTTGAAACTAGATCCTCTGACTGGAGAGACAATGCTCTTTTTTGAAGGTCTTTAACCTTCAAATTTTGTAAGAATTGAAGCCTTTGGAAGTATTTGAGATATCCAAGCATTAGAATACAGGGAAAGGACAGAAGAGGATAAGGCTAGAACCTTGTGAAATAATTACATTCAATGGTATGAGGAGGAAGAGAACAATGAAATATAAAGAATTAGTTGTCATCCATTTATGTGACAGGTCATAACCCTGGGTTTTATTTTTCCATTTCTGAAACATAACAGTTATAACTCCTTTCTTTAAAATTAATGATGGGGACACCTAGCTTTTATACCATGAATAAGTGGATTATTCACAGACAGTCACATGTCATGGTACGAGATTTTTTAAATGGTTCCTCTATTATTGTTGTGTATTAATAAGGACACTTTAAAGAAGGTAATGGAAAATGTGCTTCTGAGAGCTCAGTCATGTGTTACAGTAGGCAGTAGACATTTAAATGACATTATTTGCCATAAGTAACACACAACTGACTTTTTTTGGGGTCGCAGATTCTGATAACATGGACCAATAAGTCTATATGGATTTATTTTTTTAACTTATGTAGAAATAAATGGGTGTCTGACTTTTGCTTTCTATTTTTTCACACATTAATGTTTAGCTTGATTCACTCACTTTGAAGGATGTATGAGTTCATCTTTGTCAAATAGCACAAAAGTGAAGTTTTATTAACACATGCATTTTCCCTCTGTTCTCTTATATCATTAACTATGACCTAGTTAATGGAAGATACAATCTCATGGGCTTCCAAATTATGTACCTTGCAAAACAGGATGGAATTGAGGCACCAATAACATTTGAATCTCATTAATAGGACTCATATAGCGTGGGTCACTCTTTCATCTTATACCAGATAGTTTAATTATTAGTAGCCTCAGGAGGACATCCTTCTAGCACAGACTCACCTAATATGGCTCCACAATATTCATCCTACTCACAATATTAATTTTGAATATTAAGATGAGTGAAGTTTGCTTGGATAGTAAGTAAAGAAAACTGGTGAGAATGTTCCACTCTGTAAGAGAATGAGTTAATTCCATGAAACAAAGAAACAAACTGTTATTAATTCAATTTCACTGGCTGATAAGACAAAGAGTTTTGGTAAGATGTGATCATTGCCTTTTGGGAGTTTACAGTCAAATTAGGAAATAAGAACAAAGCAGGGATGAGACCATACTATACATCCAAGTGATCTCTGTACTAATATTCCCCAGTAGAAACATGGAAATGATTTTACTTATGGCTGAACTGGTAAACCATGGTCCAACACTACATCTATCTCACGGAGCAAAGGCAAATCTCTTTACTGGAAAGGGAGGAAAGGGAGCTTTTCACCTAGCATCACCTTCATTTTAAAGCCGTGTGTACAAATTTTTTGGCCCCTTATGGCCAGTGTGCCAGGCAGGAAATAGTACTACAGCACCATTCATAATTAGCTCCCTAATGATAACAAACATAATTTCTTCTCTTGAAAAATGTCAATAGGCACTTTCTTTTGAATAAGTTATTTTTAAATGCCAGTGCCTTTGTTTGTAAATTAGGCAGACCTCCTCATTGGCTCCTTCCTTGTTAAATATTAGGCAACTCTGAGGCTAATGCAAATACCCAACTGTCCATCCCCTCATCATTATTCACTTTATGTTTTGTTTTATCTTATGTTAATTTAGAGTAGTCAAATATGTGTGGTTCTTCTACCACTCTGATCATCATCATAAATCAGAAAGCAAGAGCCGCAGTCTCCCATTACTATTCAGAATAGATACAGGAAGAAAATTAAAGCTTTTTTCTAAATGGAAGAAAGGGCAATTCTAGAGAGCTTCCTAAGGGGAAGTGTACTGTGCTGAATAGTACATTATAAAGAAAGATAAGCAATTGTGTTATGTACAGTTGCCAACACTTTCTAGTCTTCCAATCTCAGTTCTAAATGCTTACAAGGAATAACATCTCTACATTTTTCAAAGGTTGCTACATTAGCCTCAGACCTTTAAGGGCAGAGGGAAGCTTTTTAGATTCATGAGTATTGCAAATACAGCAGTTGTCATTGTTTCAAACAAAGACAGTGAAAAACTCTCCCATCTTAGCTTGCACAGGGTCCAGAGACATCACCAGGAATGATTCCAATAAAATATGGCACCTGGAGCCAAGCTGATGTGCCCAAAGGCTCACTGACTCCCTGCCACCTCCCAAAAATCAAATCATGAAAAGAAGAGAACTCTTGCATAGACACTTTTTAAAAGAAAGGCACTTCTCAGGTGATGTTACCAATGGAAATTACAGCCCAAACCTTAGCCATCAAATTACATTTTGTCTTTGGCAGTTTTTTTTCCTGAAATTGGAGAAAGGAATTAAACCACAGAATTTGCAGAGATAGCAAGGTCTGAGAGGTCATCTAGCCCCAAACCCCAACCAAAGTAAAAATCTCCTTTGTAAAAATCTCTCCTTCCCAGCAGAATATTAGCTCTTTAAGGGAATATTTGGATTCTTTATTTTTTTTCCTTTGGATGACCAGGGTCCGACATAGTGCCAGGCACAGTGTTTATCAAATTGAATTGAATGGAATTGAATATCCTTGACAAGTGATTATCTAGCCTCCATCTGAGAAAAGTCAGGAGTGAAGAACTCACTACTTCCAAAGCAATCCATTCCATTTTTAAGCAACTCTGTTTTCCCCATATTTCCCAGAGTTTGAGTCTCTATGCCGGGCCTGCACAACATATGGCCTGCAGGCTGCTTGTGGCCCACCAAAGGATTTTGGGTGGCCCACAAAAAATGTAGAGGATGTAAAAGAAAGTAAAGATGTACCAAGTGCTGAACCCGCCTTCCACTAGTCACTATTGTGCCCTTCACGTAACTTGGCAGGTGGGTCGCCACTGTGCACTCTCTCCTCTTTCTCACGTGACCCGTAGCAACCAACCGTTCTCAGTCTGTCTCTAGTCTGAGAGGGGGGAGAGTCATGTTTTTTCCCTATGCTTTTGGTTGTTACTAAATGTAAATAGCAAGAAAACCTGAAAAATGTATTAAAACTTGTACCACTTGGCAAAGTAATTTTTTAACAGTAATGTGATTTCATGATTGATAAATAAAAATCTTAAGTAATAAATGTAATTAATTGATATTAATTTAATTTTCCCTTTTTAATATGGTTTATTTACAAAATAGTTTAATCATTAATTATACCTTTACTTGGAAAGTGAGCCACTAAAAATCTATCTGCAACCCAAAGAAGTTTAGCCTGTTTAAATTTTGGCTTCTACCTACTGCGAAGTTGTACAGGTCTGCTCTATGCCTCCCATTCTTTTATCCTAGTTCTATAAAATCAGATCAATCAAAATAAGTCTAATTCCACTCTCATAGGACAATCTGTAAGATGTTTGGAATCACCTACATCTTAGTTCTTCAAGCTAACCAATCCCAGACTCTTCCATTGCTGTTTTCCTGGCTTAACTTATCACTTTGACACTATTTTTCTAAACCCTTACCATTTTTCATTCATACGCACTTGCCCGTCCTCTTATTTTATATATTAGTTTTGAATTAGACATCACAGATGAACTCCCTATTCAGCCATATAGAATTATTTTCTTTTTCCCTTTTGGGTAGATAAAATAGTTTCCTAATAGGAACCTATAGGTTCCTGTATTCCTAATAGCCTTCATTCATTCTTGAACCAACTTCCCTTCTATAAACTAAGGCCAAAGGATCCTTCCTACCTGTTTTATTTCTATGCTTTTTGTAGTCTCTTATTCTGAACTCTAGAGTAAACCACACCCAGGATCCTCTTCCCTATCTGTTATGAACTCTAATCAAATGCCTTCATAATGTCAAAGATACCACTTGACCAAATGCAGTGCAAGTTGAAGTCAAATTAACATGGGGAAAGTCAAGCTAGCTGTTTCATTGATTTCATAGGTCAATTCTAATCAAAATTTTGGTCTTCCAGCCCAGTGTAGTCATGATCTAAATTATGCATTCACAGGTAGAATCAGAGAACCTCAGATTTGTATGAGTTCAATCAGGATCTAAATAAGAATCCCCTTTCACCTACTGATAGCTCATCATCAGCTTTTCCCTAAAGAGCTCTGGTGAGGGGCAGCTAGGTGGTGCAGTGGGTAGAGCACTGGCCCTGGCATCAGGAGGACCTAAATTCAAATCCGGCCTCAGACACATAGCACTCACTAGCTGTGTGACTTGGGCAAGTCACTTAACCCCAACTGCTTCATTAAACCACCCCCAAAAAAAACAAGAGCTCTGGTGAGAGAGGATTCATTACCCCCTAAGGCAGCCAATTTCAATTTTAGATAGCTTGAAGGGTTAGAAGTTCTTGCTCAAACCAAGACTAAAAAGCCCACATTGGCTTTAAAAAATCAGACTTTATATGTCAATAGAGCACCCCTAACTAGTTACAGTTACCTACCTATATAGCCTTTTTAAAAATTAGTTGAATTTAATCAAACTGACAAAATGACAATTACGTTTGACAATAATTATCCTTTCTCAAAGGAGAGAACGGGGGAGGGAAAGAGCAAGGCGAAGGGAAAAGGGAAGAGGAAAGGCAATGGAAGGGAAAGAGCAAGGGGAAGGGAAGAGGAAGAAGAAGAGGAAGAAGAAAGGGAAGAGGAAGGGAAGGGAAAAGAAGAAAGAAAGTCTAGAAACGAAGTGGATACTCATTAGTTATAGAATACTATTACATTATATTATAAGAAATATTATAAGAATTATAATTATGAAAAAATAATCATTTATAAGAAATAGAATACTATTACATCACATTACAAGAAACAAGAAATATGAAGAATTACAAGAAGCACAGAAAGACTCGAATGCCTGAAACCATAAGAAAATAAGTATAATTACTATAACAATAAAAATGAAAACAGCACTAATAGATAGCTGAACTCAGATTAATTACAGTTTCCAACCTGTCTCACCGAAGATGATGAAATACATTTCCCATCTCTTGGTGGAAAGGTTGTGAAAATATGAGTCCAAAATGTTACATATGCTATCATATATGATCTCTATAGTGGTTGGTTTTATTTAACAGTTCTTTGTGAAAAAAGATAGACCAATGGCCCAGGAGGGGGGAGGAGCCTTTTGGTAAATAACTTTGATGGAAAAACCAAAATCAATGATAAAATTTTAAATAAGTAAGCCCATGAGCCCATGTGTACATTTAGAAAGCTCAGTGTGGAGTACAATGAAAAGCTGCTTCCCCTTTTCTCACTTCTGTGAGCCACAGTCTGGAAGAGATTTCAGAAATCATTTAGTCCGCCAGAAAAGGAAGCTAAGATTGAATAGAAGTAGCTTGCCAAAGGCCACCCAGCCATTTGGTGGCAGAGTTAGAGCTGGAATTCTGGTCCTTTTGCCTCCTGGTTTAGCAAACTCTTCCTTGCATACTGTGCCTTCCTTTCTCCTGTTCTTACTCAGTTTACACTGTTAATCTTGTGGGTATTTGAGGATTTTTTTTCCTTCCACATCCTGCTTTTATAATCAGACTCTATGCTGATGGCACAATATGTGATCCAGATCTAAGTACTTATGCGTTAGACAACTTCTACTTGGCAGCAATGTTATCCCTGCACCAAGCATTTCTGACTCTGCTGCTGAGGAAATAGCTTGCTATCAGCCAATTATGTATTAATTCATGGCTAACTTTGTATTCAGGGCTTTCTTAGAGATATCTCATTTGTTATGCTCCTTGCCTTACATGCTGTTTCTTTTCCTGGACATAAAGGTCATTATGGATATATTTAGATTTGGAAATTACTCATCCAAAATCAATTGCCATCCAAGATATGATCCCTGGACCACTGGTGAGCCATAGATTCTCCGAGTAGTTAGTGGACTAGTCCAGTATTCAAGTCACTCAGAAACACAGGGTGTCTTTAAAAATAAATAATTTTCTGCTGTAGGCTAGAGTTAAGCACCAAAATGAATTTTTGAAAAAAGTTAACCACAGTAAAAGCAGCTTTTGCAGTTCAGATTCCCACTACAAAATTTTTGGAAGGTAGGTAAAAAAAGTGGACAGGGAGCCAAATGGGGACAAATAGATCATGTGACCACCAAGTGCTTGGTCCCAAATAAGTAAATCCCATTGATAGTTAAGTGAAAATTTAAACAATTATTAATACAGAAATTTCAATTAATTCAATGTTGTATCTCTGAACCACAGTCACATTTTAAAACTTTAAGCAAATCATACCATCTAGTACCATGCCATCTTTTATTTCATTGGGTAAGATTCTGTACATTTCACAGCTTATACACAAGCTGTGTGAAAACACTAAAACTTGTCCCTTGAGCCCAGAACTTTTGCATGTGCTACCTTTAGTGAGAAAGTCTGTGTGGAGTAGAGGAAAAGATATTGGATCTGTTAGCAGAAAACCCAGGTCCTAAGTCTGGCTCTATGGCTGCACAGGACCCAGGTTTCCCAATTCTACCGCTAACTAGCTACACAACGTGGCACAAACCACTTAATTTCTTGATCTTATTTCCTCATCTGTAGAATGGAGACACTAATACTTTTTATTATCTATCTCACAGGGTTGTTGTGAGGATCAAGTAAAATAATATATGAAAGCATTTTGTAACTGTCAAGTCCTATCTAAATGTATGCTATTAGTAGGGGAACAAAGGCTTCCAGCCATGTGGTACAAGCTCTTCTGAATCCGAAGGGCTTACGGGAAAAACACATCAGATTAATGTACCTTGCCTTCCACCTTAATGTACTCAAGCTAATTTTTTCTTTGTTGCACTTATGGGAAAGAAGTACTTTTTCCCTCCATGACCGACCCTCCACCCCACCTCACCTCAGCCACAGATAAAGATGGTCATATTCTTAACCTTGCCAGCACCCATGAATGCACTACCTCCATGCCCAAGAATTCCAAAAGCCCCTTCTCTGATCATCATCCATTGGCTTTTCACCTCTCTCTCTCCCTTCACTAACCAAATGTTACTCCTCATCCATTCCTCAACCTGAAATCCTTCAGTCCTCAGATCTGTCCAAGAATATCTCCCCTGTGCTAGCCACCCTCTCTTTTTGTCCCCATTTTGACCTGTTGGTAAACCATTTCAATTGTAAACTACCTTCTTCTCTTGAGTGCCGGCGCCCTTATCATTACAAGACTGTGTCCTGACAACTCTGTCTTGGATGACTCCTGCCATCCACCACCTTCACTTCTACACACTTCCTGCTGAATGGAGATGGAGAAAATCATGCAATTGCTCTAACTGGTTCCACTACAAATTCATGTTATGCAACATCAGCTGGGCCCTCATTGCTCAGTTCCTTCAACTAGAAGAAGGGAAATAAGCATTTATTAAGCACCTACCGTATGTCAGGCACTGTGCTAAGTACTTTACAAATGTTATCTCCTTTGATCATCACAGTCGAGGGACATGCAGTTAATATTGGCATTTACAGTTGAGGAAACTGAAGAGAAAGAGACCCATAATATCAATTAGTTATCTCTGGAGGAAAGCCACTATTTCCTGAAGGAACCCATTCCACTTTTGAACAACTCTTATTCTAAGGACATTTTCCTGACATGTAACCTAAATTTGCTTCATTGCACAATCTACCCATTGCTTCTGGTTCTCACCACTGGGGTGAATAGAATAAGTCTAATCCTCTTCCTCACAACAGGATTTAGAATGCAGGATGGCAACTATGATGTCCCCTAGAGTCTTTTCTTCTCCAAACTAAAAATCTCCAGTCCTTATTCCTCATATAACATGAACTCAAAGCAGTTCACTATCTTAGCTGTCCTCCTGGACGATATTCATCTGCTTATTGATGTGACTGAGAACATAGAAGCCCAGAACTGAAAACAATACTGCACATGTGGTATGACCGGGAGTAGAGGATGGAGGGATTATCTATTCCTTATTCCTGAAAGCTATGCTTTGTGCTTAATTCAGCCCAAAGTTGCATGAGATTTTTCAGCTGCCACAGCATACTGTTGACCCCTTTTAAGCCTGCAATAAATAAACAAACAAATAAAGCCCCCACATCACTTTCTGACAAACTGCTAATTATGCCACCCCTGTCTTGTGCTTAAGAAAGTAAGCTTGTGAACTCTCTGAATTTCAAACTATCTTCTTTCTGTTACTTTTCCATTGCCTGTTTTGTGGATGGTTTTTATGCTTTTTAGGATAGCACTGAAATGGTTACAATTGTTATGCTTACTGACTTATATTGTTAGCTTCTTGTTGTGGCTAAACATTATTTTAAGTCATCATTAATATATTAATTCCAGCACAGCTCCGGCTGCTACCAGGACTATTTTGTGGTTGTGCACAGTGAACAAATGCCAGAGACCCCTTTGCAAGGCCTAATGAAGTTGAGGATCACTTTTTAAATATCCAAATTGGCTTTGCTCCATCTTCTTTTTTGTTTTGTTTTGTTGAACAGGCCTTTCTTTCTTCTGATATTAATAATACTTGGTCACATTCTGGAACCCCAAACAGTATGCTTATTTCCCCCTTAGGTTTTCTCGCTATTCATTTTACATTTCAAAGGGATTGAAGCTCAAAAGCAACAGACTTTGATCATTTCATCAAGTAAAAACTGTAAAATTGGATTCAGGGAGGCAGACCAAATAATTTCTCTCTCTGACATGAATTTCAAATTTTAAACGTGCAGTCATATCTCACTCAGTGTTTGCACAGTTCTGTGGAATTGTGTTGGCTTGTTAGTTTGAGGCCCTACATAAATAATGGCCTTGCATATGGATTTTCAAATATCCTGACATCTCGGGATATTAAAAAACGTAAAGTCTAAGGGACATGTTATAAAATGATTTTGTAATTTTCCTGAGCCAAGTAATTATTGGAAATACCTCAGACTTCAAAACATCTCTCCATCAAGAAAGGCTATTTCAAGATGGTGACACTAAAGTCATCCCCCAAGGTTTCATCAAGGCCTGACAATGAAGTTGTGCTCCTGAAAGCCACATCATAGGAATACAAACTCTACTAGGTCCTATTGGTTAAGGACTAGCCTACCCAAACTCAGAAAGGTTCATCTATGGAAGGGTGATCAGCAAATGGTGGTATTTTTGTCGATAGAAGCAAGTCTATCTAAGATTGAAATATGCATCAGGGAAAAAAATACGTGCAAAAAATATCAGCACTGATGAAGTCACAGATCTTTTGCAATATTGAAGCATTGATACGTAAAAGTATTTTAAGAATGGTTCTATGCACAAATAGTTTTTGAAGAAAAAAGTTTTAAAAAAGTGAAAAAAAGTTTTTAAAAAGTGAAAAAAATTGACTATTTTGAAGACAAGCCATTTGTAATCACTTGTTTGCTAGAGCTCATAGAATCATAAAATCTTAGAGTTGAAAGGGCTATTAGTTCTCTCTTCCAACCTCCCACCTAATGCAAAAATCCCCCCCCTATGTGATCTCTGACAAATGGTCATCTAATCTATGCTTCTTTGACAGTTCTACTCCCTTATGCTACTTATGCTTTCAGGAGCAATAAAGAAGTCAACTCAATCGTTGATATAACTGCCCCTCAGATATTTGAAGACAGCTATAAGGTCCCCTCTAAGTTTTCTCTTCTCCACTTCCCTCAGTTGTTCCTCATACTTTCTAAATCCTTCACCATTTTCATTAACTTGCTCTGTATGCATTCTAGTTTTGTTTTTGTATTTTTAGTGTCTCTCTTAAGATGTGAGCAGATCTGTATGACATATAATGAGACTCTCTCAATTACTACATTTGATCCTACAAATCAATACAAAATCTTCTGGCATTCAAAGCACTTCATACTCCTACCCTTCCTCATCCCCCCCCATCTTTCATGAACTCTTCAATCCAATGACACTGGCATTTTTCCTATTCTTTGAACAAGACATTCCATCTCCTTACTCCTAGCACAGTGCCTGGCATACTACAAGCATTATATAAATGTTAGCTATTATTGGCATTGGTATTATTATTATTATTTGGTCTTGGGTAAGTCATTTAACCTCTGACTGACTCAATTTCCTCAGCTGCAAAATGGGGATAATAACAGCACCTATATCACCAGGTTGTTGTAAAGATCAAATGATATATCTGTAAAGCCATAGCGCATGCCTGTAGTAGGCACTATATAAATTCTTGTTCTTGTGTTACTGTTGTTATTGATATCTGGCCACGACATTATCTCCTTGATCCTGGGATTATCATGTGCTGACATTTGAGGGGAAAAGGAGAAAAGGTAGTAAACACAACTTCATTTACCATAGTCTCCTTCACCATATGTGACAGGCCCCTGTGGTAGGTTGTATCAAATCTCCTCCCATGTTTTTATGCTTATTTAAATACATCATTAAATCTGGTTAGGGCATATTTCCTTTTCTCCCATGTCTGTGGAGTGGAGTGTCTTCATCATGAAAGAGTCCTTCATAGACTCGAAGGTCGATGGAGTCTCCCTTCAGCCTTTTCTTCTCCATGGTTTAGCATCATAACCTTTTTTTCCCCTAGTCTTTCCAATGAGATTCTATTTCTCAAGCTATTAATCACCTTAGTAGCTTTTTTCTGAACTCTGTTCAATGTTGCCACATTGGGCTTGAGCATGTTTAACAGAAATAATACATAGAATGAATCAATGAAATGGATCAATGAAAATGAATTTTAAAAAGCTCTTCATATGAAGTACTTATTATGTTCCAGGTACTGCACTAATCACACGGCAAAACAGGCTGTAATAGAAACCCAGCCTTGATTCTATCATTCTACCAATTCCCAAGGCCAAAGGAAAGCTACTTACTGTAGACAGATTTTTAAAATATCAGAGCAGTGAGTCACAGAGTAATTCACTCCCATATAAACCCTGGACACATGCATTGATAGAGGAGAGCCCATTAATAATGGAAGCTAAAATCACATGTGTAAACACATTGCTTTTAATCCATTCAATTATTTCCCCATAAGCACTAAACATGCATCACAAATTATGCTGTCTTGAAGACATTCCACAATGACATGTAGCTAGAAAGATTCATTGCTATGGTCTAATGGAAGAGTTTTCTGGGGAAATGAAACTTCTGACTCTCTAAGGAATAATCTACTATTTCTTTATCTCATTCAAAGAAGGGGTAGACAAGGATTAACAGCACAAAAACAATGTGCAAATTCTTTTCAATGTTTTGCACCAGTTCCATATCAGTGCATTTTCTTCTCATTTACTTAGAGTTTGTTATCACTAAGAAAAAAAAAAGATCTATAGACCACTTGATATATGGCCTTGGAGACCACACAAAAAGAGCTTCTTCAGTGAAGATTGTTCAAAGAAATGGTAAAGCATAGTGCTACCATTACCCTACCTTACACACACACACACACAACACACACACACACACACACACACACCCTTGATCAAAACCTGAGTCCTGCTTATTTTCCTTACACTCGGATGCCAGTGCTAGGATTAAAGCCTGAACTATCTGAACTACCTAGTTATAGCTCTGAGCTAACCTAATACCTGAGAGCCCTTCCACCATTGCTGATGCACCTTGTTTTGAGGTCTCTTCATTGACTTTACTAACACTGCATTCAGCCTGCCATCCTAGTATCTCACTTTCTAGTATGTATCCCCATTGAATGTTTTGAATACTGTGTTGTCTTGGTGCCTTAGCCTCCTCATGTCCTTGTTTAGTTCAACTGTCATTCAGTAGGTTGGGTTTATGGATATTGAATTATGTTACCCCTGCTGGCATTTCTAGGTTCTGATTGTGTGTAACGAGCCTGGCACCTGCCTAGTAGGCCACTGCTACCTTCTGCTAGCCTTGGTGACACCACTCTTTCAACTCCTAGCAAGAACTGGACGATGACTAGTAGAGATTTCCCAGAACCATCAGTACACAAACCATTATGAGTACTCCAAACAGCTAACGCTGTGTCTGTTTCAAACCCCCATCCTATTATTTTCTGCTTCTATGACCTTGCCAAATCCCTTAACTCTTTTGTTCTTAGGTTGGTCATCTGAAAAATGAGAGTGTGGACCAGATGGCCTCTGAGCTCCCTAGCTCTAGACTGATAATCCTGTGGCCATGGCTAGGTCACAATTAGCCAGAATCAGGGCTCAGGAATGGGGATCCTATTTGTCAATTCACACACTTGCTCTCCCGCTTTTAGGTGGGTGCAAACTGCCTCACTCAACCACTCATGGACTCCAGAATCTCTAATATGGAAAGGACCTTAAAGGTCAGCCTATCCTAAGTGTGCCTGAGAATGAATCCCATCTACAACATTCCTGATTTAAGAATTAAGGTCATATAGCCTCCATTTGAAGACCTCCAAATATGGGGAGCTCACTAATGACCACATAAAACCACACTACTCTAAGACAGCCCCAGTCATTAGGAAGTTCTTCCTTATATTGTCTCCAAATCTGACTTGTAGCTTCCACCCATTACTCTTAGCTTTGCCCTATGCAAACAGAGGTCAAGCAGAGCAAATCTAATCCCTCTTCCACAGAACAGCCCTAAAATATTTAAAGCCCCAATCATTCTCTCCCAAACCTCAACCAATAGTCTCTTCTCTAGGCTAAATGTCCTCTATATTTTTACCAGATGCTCATATGACATGGCCCTGCCTTCATTTCCTGTTATCCCCTTCTATTCCTTTCCTAAACCTAATCCCAAATTCAATTCTGCCTTCTCCTTACCAAAGCCCAAAGGGGAAAGTTTTGTAGTTCCCTACCTCAAGTACTTTTTTGGAACTCACCTCTTTTGGAACACGTTGTAAAACTAGCCAGAAAGTCAGAAAATTTGGTAGGAAAACCCAGTGTTGTGACAAGGAAGCCTTTACCCTAACACAAGTCAAAAGTTAAACTGATTCTCATCCAGGAAAGTACCATTACCAAGCACACTTTGTTATTGTTTTCACTGTCTCCCCCAGCAAAGCCCTAGAGCAGGTTGTGCAGGAGACAAAATTGGTTTAGGGGAGGAGAAAAAGGGACCTAAAAATAACACAAGAGCAAAGCTCATAAAACTCTGCATTTTCACTCAATTCATTCTAAAATCTCAGAGATAGGATGCATGGGCTGGGTGGAGTGTAGGGGTGGGGGGAGAATGAAGAATAGAGTAAGAGATGTTACAGCACCCTTTGAGAACCTATCTACTTAGAAAAGTGGTTTGAGAGGTTTCCACTTCCGGGAGCCAAGATGGTGGAGTAAAAAGGTAGTCGCTCTCGCTCTCCCCTATCAACCTCTGAAAACCAGAAAATATCACCCCAGAAAAAAAACCTGGAACACATGAACTAGAAGAAAGACAGGGAGCAGTACAGTGCAGCAGCCCCCCAAAAAAGTCTCCCAGTGCCTCAGCAAAAATAAGAGAAGTAGCACTACAAAAGGCTCCAAGCAAAAAGTACCCTGCAGCATTCATCTGAAAAGAGCTGAAGAAAACAAACTAACGTCTTCCTAAAGTCCCAGCCTTGCTGATTCCAACCCAACACCACGTAAGCTGGCAGAACCTCCAACTGTCAACCAGGAAGAGATGAGTGCCTCAGTGAGGGCAGGGGGAACCAGTGGAAACCAGATCAGAAAACCACCAGGTGCCTCAGAACTCTACCACAAAGGAATCTCCCAGTGCATTAGCAGAAAGGAGGGAGACAGCACTGCAAGGGTCCCTAAGCAGATAAACACCCTGCAGCACACATCTAAAAGGAGCTGAAGAAAGCTAAAAGAAAGGAAAAGCAGGCAACCTAGAATTGCCTGAAAGTTCTAGCCTTGCTGATTCCAGCCCAACACAAGGTAAGCTGGCAGAACTCTCCAGCCTCCAATTGCCAACATAAGAGACCCACACACACAAAGCCAGTGACCAAGATCTAGGCTCCCAACACAAGAAGCTTGGGTCAGTGCCCTCTGTTCCCCAGCAGGAGAGCTCAATCTCTTTAAAGGCCAGGGAATAAAGAAACCATGAGTAAAAAGAAACGTACCACAGATTCATATTATGAGAAGAGTGAAGATAAAGGCACAAAATTCTGAAGGGGACAACATTTTCAACAAACCCACATCTGCAAGGGAATATGAACTGGTCTGAAGCCCAAAAAGCCTTCTTAGAAGAGTTCAAGAAGGTTTTTAAAAGTCTAATGAGAGAGGTAGAAGAGTCCTTGAAAAATACAATTGGCCAATTGGGAAAAAAGTACACTGAAGAAAACAAATCCCTTAAAAATACAATTGGCCAGTTGAAGAAGGAAGTACAAAAACTAACAGAAGAAAATAATCTGTTAAAAACTAGAATTGGACACATGGAAACTAATGACTCTATGAGAAAGCAAGAATCAGTCAAACAGAAACAAAAAAACAAAAAAAATGGATGAAAACATAAAATACCTCATCAGTAAAACAACAGACCTGGAAAATCGATCCAGGAGAGACAATTTAAAAATCATTGGACTACCTGAAAATCATGATGAAAAAAAGAGCCTGGACAGTATCTTTCAGGAAATGAAAAAGGAAAACTGCCCTGAAGTCCTAGAACCAGAAGGTAAAATGACCATAGAAAGAATACACCACTCACCACCTGAAAGAGATCCCAAATTGACAACGCCAAGAAATATAATATCAGAATTCCAAAATTACCAGATGAAAGAGAAGGTGCTCCAAGCAGCCAGAAAGAAACAATTGAAATATCATGGAATCACAGTCAGGATTACACAGGACCTTGCAGCTTCTACATTAAAAGACCGCAGGGCGTGGAACATGATATTCCATAAGGGAAAGGAGGTTGGATTGCAGCCTAAGATCAACTACCCTGAAAAATGAGCATGATTTTCAAGGGAGGAGATGGATATTCAATGAAATAGGAGACTTCCAAACCTTCCTTATAAAAAGACCAGAGCTCAACAAAAAATTTGATCTTCAAGTACAAGATTCAAGAAAGACATAAAAAGGTAAATGGGAAAGAAAGATACAAAATGTTGTTAATAAGGGCGAACTATTTATGTTCCTACAAGGGAAGATGACACTTGCAATTCTTGAGAACTGTGTTGTTATTGCACCATGTTAAAGGAGTATACATAAAAGGGGTCGATATTAGTTGACTTTGATGTAATGATAAAAAAAATCTAATCAAGTGGGTTAAATGGATCCAAGTAAGTGGATTAGTCTGATCTTAGAAAATGTACTGAGAAAGGAGGAGGCAGACAACAGTAAATTACATTACAGAAAAAGACAGAAAATCCTATTACAGCAGAAGGGAAGAAGGGAGGGGGGTGAGCATTGTTTGAACCTTGCTCTCATCAAATTTGGCTCAAGAAGGGAATAACATAGTAAGTTAGGTATGGAAATCTAACTTGCCCTATGGGAAGTAGGAGGGAAAAGGGGAAAGAAAAGGGAGGGGGGAAGGAAGAAGTGGTGGGGGCAGAGGGGAAGAGGGGAGGGGGATAATAGAAGGGAGGAGAGACTGAAGGAGGCGGTGGTCAAAAGCAAAGTACTGGGGGGGGGGGAAGGGAGAGAGGAGAAAGAAAAGCATAACCAGGGAGAAAAAAGGATGGAGAAAAAGACACAAATAGTAATCATAACTGTGAAAGTTGAATCCCTATCTTTTTTTTTCCTCTTCTGTTGAGTTTTGTTTCCTCTTTCTGATGGTTCCTCCTATTGGTTTTAATTTTTACTCACAACTTCACTAATGTGAAAATATGTTTAATAGGAATGTAAATGTATAGCCTATATTACACTGTGCACCATCTTGGGGAGGGTGGTGGGGAGGAAGGGGGAGAAAAATTTTAAACTCAAAAGCATATGGAAGTGATTCTTGATAAATAAAAATAAATTAATAAAATATGCAAAAAAAAGAAAAAGAAAAGTGGTTTGATCATAAGGTTTCCTTTTAGGCATTTCTTCCTCAGGTTTGTAAACTAAAATCACTTGTTTCAAACCCACTGCATGTGCCAATGAGATAGTTAGGCAGGTTTACAATCTTCAGAAATGAGGTCTAATATATGTTTTTGAAAAATCACTAGAAAAGATATTAAAATGGAATATATTGGCACAACTATGTTTTAGATCAAAGGAAAGAGTCCAATAAAGAGAATTGTACTTTTACTGTGGGGTCAGAATCTTCTTAAATACAATAGAAAGCTGGACTTCATTGGAAAATCCTCTATCCTGATTTCTAAAGCACCAGTTTCAAAAAACCCAGACTTCTATGAGACCAATGACATGTGCATGTATCTAAGGAAGGATAGAATAGTACAATGCTGAAGCAACTTGTTAATTTAGACTGATTAGCCAATTGAAAGTAAAAAAAATTACTTAAATCAATGGCTTAAATGAGTTGTCCAGTGAAGGTACCAAATTGTTTGCTATTAATTCCATGCTTAGATGTATCCTGTATGGTGTTTATATTATTTATTTAGGACACCTCTGGCCAAGTGATCCTCATCCCCCAAGACCCAGTTGATGAAACTACATAATGTTCAGGTAACAAGGTGTTCTTGTGTTAAAGTTTAAAGATCTGTCCATGACTTGTTACCCCTTTACAAAGTTTGATGAAATATTCCATGATAGAATTAGAAAGGGGGCGGCTAGGTGGTACAGTAGATAGAGCTCCAGCTTTGGAGTCAGGCGGACCTGAGTTTAAATCCAGCCTCAGACACTTGACACTTACTAGCTGTGTGACTGTGGGCAAGTCATTTAACCACCATTGCCTCACCAAAAAGCAAAAAAAAAAAGAATTAGGGCAGCTTGCTACTGGTGGCTAAAGTTTGGACTTGCCTCAGGTTGCCTTTAAAGAGCTATATTGCCAGTTGTGGAGAAGGAGAGGGAGATTAAGAAGGGACTGAAGGAAAGAGAGAAAGAGAGGAGAGAGGGAGAACATTGTGAAGTAGAAAGCCTTGTAACAAAGCGCTAAGTATGGAGGAAAGACCAAGAGGAGCATTTTTGGCCTGAGCTACCTGACCAGTAGGAAGCAATGCACTCATCACAGAGTGGGCCTAAGAAATAGACCAACTAGTCTTCAATAACTAGGATCCCTAGCATCTGGGAAAAGAGCTAATTATTGATTCAAAACAGTATTTGCCCTAGCAGTTAGGCGTTGAGCTGTAAAGAGTAATAACCTGAGGTAACCCAATTAATCCTACCCAAAAGGGAGGCTGCACCCAGTTGGGGGGGTAGGGAGAGTGGGGATCAGCATGAGGCCATCACAAGAAAAATAGGAAAATTAGGACTCTACAGTGCCAAGGCATGGATTGTCTTTACCATATGTGTTCTCTATGTGTGCTAAAGAGCAGGGTAAGTTTCTGCCCACTCTTCTCATTGACACTGTGTGTGGTTGTGTAAGGGTATGACTCCAGTTTAGAGAGGAAATGTTTAGTAGCTACTATTTGGACTATATCATCCAAGTAAATGTCTTTAATTTGAACTAATTGTGTCTCCTGGCTAACTATTAAAGGGAAGCACACCAGTGGGAAAACATAAGCCATACTTTTAAAAGTGTGGACCCAAAGAATAACCTAGAACTTATGGTAATGGTCACACCCTGGACATCCCATTTTTAAGTGCTGACCTAGGGGAGTAGCACCAGAGTGGACTTTTGGATAACACAAAAGTATATAGTTTGTAACATGTATAGAACATTATGTATTATTCAAAAAAAATTTACTAAATACATACGATGGGCCTAGTGCAGGGCCAAAGACTGTGGTGATATAAAAAATGGACCTAATCTCATAGAACCTATTCATCATCTTAGTGTTCAAACCCATTTATTGTCTAGCCCTATTTTTCTTATAATTCAACTTCATAATAATACTAATAACTCACATTTGTATAACACTTAGTCGTTTACAAAATTCCTTTACATGTCATCTCTTTTCATATGGAGATTGTATGCTTTTTGAGGTCTGGGTCTGATTTATTTTTGTCTTTCTGTCTGCACTAACTGAGGCTCAAAGAAAAAGTTGATAATAAAGCATTAATAAATGCTTTTTGAATGGAATTGAATCTTTACAGTCACCTTACAACATAGGTAGGGCAGATGCTATTTTCCCCATTTTATATATGAAGAAACCAAAGCTGAGAGAGCTGAAGTTATTGCCTACAGTCACACAGTTTACTCATAGTTCATTGTTCTTTCCCTTATGCTATGACTGTCCCTATATTTCAACCAATCAATCAATAAATTCTTATTGAACACCAAAATCAGTGTAAACTATCTGCTCTGGGTGCTTTAAGGAAGATGAGGATGTGTAACCAGATTATAGATGTAGAGTACAGAGGGACACTAGAGTTTATCTACTCCAACCCTTCAACCTCCTCATTTCTAAGGTCCAGAGAGATTAAGAGACTGACTCAAGGAAATACAGGTAGCAAAAGATCTGAAATTTGAATCCTCTAATTACAAATCCAGAGCTCTTTCCACTATATCAAGTGGAGATGATATCCTCATAAAAATAACATCAATGCATGCTTCATATTGCTAATATATTAATTGTAAAGACAATAAGTGATACATACAGGCCTTCAGAAGAAGAAGACAGGCCAAAGGGAAGCTTCTAAACAATAAAGATTTCAGCCCTGAAGCAAAAACAGATTTGGTGGCAAACACAAGTGTGTGCATGCACACAAAAATGGGCTGGAAAAAAAGAAGAGGAAATATGTCTAGCCTTTCCTTAGCTCTTTCCTTAGTTCAATTCAGAAGTTGTGTCCCTGGAGATCAGTAAAGCAAAATTTTGTTGCAATAGCAGAAAGTTCCGAGTCTTGAGATTTCAGAGTCCAGAAGTCAAGAGAACAGGAAGGCTACAAGTAACACATTCCTTGGGGAAAGTGGGATGTGGGAGAAGAATGAATGGAAAGAAGCTATTTAACCCAGACAAGTTGGGATGAAGTTCTATCCTTATATCTACGTAGCATGTTTGTCCTCCAAGGTTCTATCCAAGGATTACTTTTCTCTCTCTCTCTCTCTCTCTCTCTCTCTCTCTCTCTCTCTCTCTCTCTCTCTCTCTCTCTCTCTCTCTGTCTCACACACACACACACACACACACACACATCTCCTTTGCTCCCATGCATCAAATAATCTATGCAAATAGATTACAGAATTATATATCCAGCCTTATCAGCTACCATTCTGCTTGACGTCTCCATCTTTATGTCCTGTCAACACCTCAAACTCAAGATGGCCAAAATAAAACAAAACTGTAGTATACTTCCTCCAAACTTTCCTATTTCTGTTGATAGCAGCACCATTCTTTAGTCACCAAGTTTGCAGCTTTGGAGTCATCCTCACTTCTTCCCTTCTCCCTCAATCCTTGTGTCCAATCAGTTGCCAAGTTTTGTCTATTCTATCTCCACAGTATTTCTCACATCACAACATTCTTCCCAGCCACAAAAGCTCTACTCTGGTTCAGGTCTTGATCACTTTTCACCTGGACTATTACACTAACCCTCTAAATGGTCTCCTTGTCTCCAGGTTTTCCTCTCTCTAATCCATCCTCTAAACAACTACCAAATACATTTTTCTAAAATGATCTCACACCACACACATACATACATACACACACATAAATACATCTTCAATGGCTTCCTATTGCCTCTCAGGCAGGTGTTCTTATCCAGGGGTCTGTAAACCCCAAAAAGGTTTTAAGGGGTCTGTGAACTTGGATGGGAAAAATACATCTTTATTTTCACTAACCTCTAACTGAAATTTAAGATTTCCTTCAATTATGAATATAGGTAACAAATTCCATTCTAAGGAGGAATCCATAGAGTTCACCAGATTGCCAAAGGGATACAAAAAGAGGTTAGAAACATCTAGGGTAAAATATAAACTCTTATACCATACACTTAAAATCGTTGGCGAACCTAGGTTCTACACAACCTTCCAATATGATTTCATATTATTGCCTTTCATGTGCTCTCTATTCTAGTCCAATTGGCCCATTAGCTGTTTCACATGTATGGCATTCCATACCCCACCTTCATCCAATTCCACAAGTCATTCACCATGTCCAGAATTCACTGTTTCCTAGTCTTTATCAGTTTCCTTTTAAAGGAATGTTCCAGGACCCACATATACAAAAATATTTATAGCAGCTCTTTTTGTGATGGAAAAGAATTGGAAATTGAAGGGATGCCCATCAATTGGGGGATGGCTGAACAAGTTGTGGTATATGAATGTAATGGAATACTGTTGTGCTAAAAGAAATGATGAGCAGGCAGACTTCAGAAAAACCTGGAAAGACTTGTATGAACTGATGCTGAGTGAAATGAGCAGAACCAGAAGAACATTGTACATAGCAACAACCACATTATGCAATGACTGACTTTGGCAAATTTAGCTCTTCTCAGCAATGTAAGGATCTAAGACAACTCCAAAAGACACAATGGAAAATGTATCCACATCCAGAGAAAGAACTTCAGAATCTGAATGCAGATGGAAGCGTACTATTTGCTCTCCTTTTCTGTTGTTGTTTTCTTTTGTTTCGTTTCTTCTTTCTCATGGTTCCTTCCATTAGTTCAAATTCTTCTTTATATCATGATTAATGTGAAAATAAATTTAATATGAATGCGTGAGCAGCAGGTTGCACACTGTCTGGGGGGGCAAGAGGTGGAGGGGGAGAAAATTTAAAACTCAAAGTCTTATGGAAGTAAATGTTGAAAACTAAAAATAAATAAATCGATTTTTTTAAAAAAAGAAGGTTCCACATCCTGCATGAGACCTTTCTTTTTCTATCCAGCTAATGGAACATTGTCCTTTTTGAAACACCTTTGTATTACTCTGTGTATCCTTTGTATTCACTTATTTGCACATATTGTATTAATATTATATTGTATTCATCCCAATAGAATTAAAAAACCCAGTTTTATAAACTGATGAAGAATAAAATAAGCAGAACCAGGGGAACAATTTACATGAGAAAAACCACCCTGTAGAGAAAAACAATTTGAAAGCTCTAAGGACTGTGCAATGCAATGACCAACCATGTTCTAAAGGAGTTATGATGAAACATACTATCTACCCCCTGACAGAGAGGTGATGAATTCAGAATGTTGAATGAGAGATAATAGCTTTTGAATACAGTGAATGATAGAATTTCTTTTGCTTGGCTATGCATATCTGTTATAATGAATTTGTTCTCTCTCTCTCTCTCTCTCTCTCTCTCTCTCTCTCCTTTTTTGTACCAATGAGGCTATAGGGTGAGAGAGAAAGAAAATAAATAAATATTGTTCATTAAAAAAAGCACTTAAAATAGAGAGATTGGGGGAGCTTCAGGTGTGGAATGTTGCATACACTTTCCAGATGAAGTCATTGCTTTTTCCGTTTTGCTTAATTGTTTTACTTTTTGCTACCAGAGAAGTGTCATGGGGGAGGGGTAATCTGGAAATGTTTGTAATTCAAACTTAGGTCTTCTAATTCCAACAAAAAAACTGGCTGATATGGCACAAGCAAGATACAGATATGAAATAACAGGTCACCAAAAAGAAGATCAAGTACAAGAGAATGACACAATCAAGCTCAGGCAATATGCTTCATTCATTTACTATAGTCCTTTTGACTGACAGCAAGCCCTGGTCATTCATGCTTCCCCATACCACTAGATAGGCGATAGCTGGAGGCAGTCTGACATTTGTTTTACTCAATAGTGTTACCTCATGTCCTCTGTTCCCTCCCCCATTTTCCAGTCCACAGATGGGTCAATGGTCATTTTTCACTTGAGTGTGAATTTGTTTCAGAGCATGGGCTGCTAGAGGCACATTTTAAGAAACTGCTGTGGGGTAGAGAGTATGGATAATGTCACCTTTCTCCAAGAGCAATATCAACCTGACTGGTCATAGCTCTCTCTGTCTTGATTCCTCTTTCCCCTCCACTCTTTTTTCTCTGCTTCTTTTGCTTCAATACTCCCAAATGCCTGAGATCCCAAGCTCATACTCAGAGTTCTCTCTGCAAACTATGTTCAGTTTCACTTCTAGTGCCTGTGATTGTGTTGGGTTAGACCATTTATCCATAGTCTCCAACCCAAGAACCTTCCTGGCCTCCATTTCATGGCATTCAGAAGTGGGATATACAGAGCAGGAAACAGATGGAACTTGATATGCTTGCTAAAGGATCTATTAAAAGGCTACAGATAAAAATTAATAAGACTGAGATATCATGGCAGAAGGATAAGGGTGAGACACAGGGCTATAGGAAGCAGAATTATAGGCATACCTTCCTAGTGAGGAGTTGGAACCAGACTCTTTATCTTTAAATGTGTGTTGTTGCACATGTGGAGTGAAGATTAAACTGTTCATCACATTAGGGGAAACTGTCAACATTGACATTATTCATTTATAGATACCAGAAAGCTAACAAAGACCAAAAAAAAAAAGCTAAAAACACAATTGCACTGGGTAAAAGTAATACTAATTACAGTAATTTGTGAGCACTTCTTACCACTTATGGCTAATTACCATGTGTACAATAACTATTATGCATATCATTAATGTGTCATTAATCTTGTAAGCTTTATTTGATTCTGACACTAAATTCTTTTCATGTATGCTCAATCATCAGTTGCTCATAGATTTATTTTAAAAAAATGCAGAGACTTTTGGGAAGAGCCAAGTTATGTTTCTCTTGTATACTCCTCAGCACTTCATATATTGAGACATCTAATAAGTGTCCAGAAAGTATTCATTGAATTGGATTAGAATCCAAGTGCCAGGAACAGATATTTATATATAAAATAACATCTTGTTGTTCAGTCATTTCAGTCACGTCCCACTCTTCATGACTCTACTTGGGGTTTTCTTGGCAAATATACTAGGTTGGTTTTTCATTTACTTCTCCGATGAAATAGCACGAAAAACATCAAATCAGAGCCAGCAGGTGCATCTATGGCTGGTCCCCTGATAGCCACAGAAGAGACTCAGATTAGCAGTCACAGGGACTAGAAATAGCTACCTATAGTCCAAGTAGGGACCAGCCTCCAGGCCTGAAGCTTCACCCTTCCTACCCCAGCACAAAATACTGTTCTGTTCTTTTTATAAAGAATCCTGGGACCATTCAAGTTCAGAACTCCTGGCAGTGTCAAGGTTGGTTAAAGCCTCCTTCACATGGTGAGTTTTTCCCTCTAATCAAGTGTTTTAGGTTCTTGTCTGTGGGAGAAGGAGTGAATAGAAATGGAAAAGAATAGGTCCAAATTTTTGTGTCCCTGGAAGAATGGAGGTCATTTGTATATCTCTGGGTATTTCTCTCATAAGGAGTCCATGTTCACAATGAGTCCAATTACCAAGAGTTGAGAGACACTAATGAAAGTTACCTCAACCCTGTCACAGAATAATTCATCATAGGATCTCTGTTTCAGAGCTGGAAGTCATCTTAGAGATCATTGAGTCCAATACACATATTTTACAGATAAATACATTGATGTTCAAAGCAATCAATTGTCTTTTCCAGGTAAACTAGCAAGTAACAGAGCTGGGATTCTTACTCAGGTATTCTAATTCCAAATCTAATATTCTCTTAACTACATTTCATTTTTAGATTCCTGTCTTAGAGTGAGACGGCCAATTTCTAGCAGTATAAGGAAAAACAGGGAAAGACAGAGGACCCTCATCAGAAACCACATAATTTTATACCTGAAAGGGTCAACTAGTTCAAAGTTTCTTAACTTGGAGTCCATGAGCTTCATTTGTTTTATGAATTTAAAAACATTATTATGAGTAGTCCATAGCTTTCACCAGACTGCCTAACTGGGCCATGATATGAGAAAGGTTAACAATCCCTGACCTAGTGCAAGAATTCATGACAATATGTAAAGAAAGATGAAATAATATGATAGAGAAAGATGAAATAATATGATAGAGACCACTCACATAAATGTCATGGAAATTCAGAATAAGAGAAAGGTCATTGTAGGCCAGGGATCAAAGCATAAGCCATCATGGAGGTCTTGATTAGGCCACAAATTAAGAGAAACAGTATAAGCAGAGACAAAGCTGTTTCGCTTGACAAAAATCAAAGAGGTTAAAGAAATTTTGCACTTCATGTCAGTGCAGAATGTTTTAATGGACTAAAACAGTCTTTGACTGAGCTCATATTAAAGAGGAAATAACATATCTATTTCTTATTTATTAGCAGTACAGTATCTATCTTGGTTATCAATATCAAACATGAAATAAGGCACTTGGAAAACTACGTTCTCTATAAAATTTAAAGAACAGGGATGATTTACTACCATGATATGATAATATAATCAACAACAACGGACAAGCTACCTAAATCATAAAATACTTCTTCACATCAGAGAGTGGCGAATGCCTATCTATTTCTTCATATTCAGTTAGTGAATTGATTAGCTTTAGCTCTGATGGCTGCTCAACAAAATAAAAATAAAATTAATAGCAGGAGCCATCACATTGTTCCACTTACGAAGTCTATATAGACTATCTTTTAAAATATGGACAATGAAGCACAATTTACCTTTAAAAAAAAACTTAGAATGAAGAATGCATCTATCCTGACTTTTGGAAATCACTAAAATATTCCAGTTCACCCAATTATATTGAAGGCATAAAAGCACAGTGCTTTTTAATGTTGGAATATAAACTACTTGAGGTCAGGGGCTGTCATTTTTTTTCTTTGAATCTTTAACGCCTGGCATATAATAGACATTTGTTGACCTGCTTTGAATTGAATTTTTCCATCCTAGGCCAGGTAATAGGAATATCTCAAATATTCTGTCCAATGTGTACAAAAAGTTTTATGTTGATCCTACTGAATTCTGCCCCAAATTCCCTAATGGAAGTATTATTCTTCCTCATTTAATTTTTGATAAAGGAAAATAGAGTGTTCAACACGGGTAGGTCAAGTGTTTGGGGGAAATAAAAACTCACTAATTTAAGGATAACTAATTCAGACTTTGGGTACTTAGGTGGCACAGTAGATAGAGTGCCTGGCCTGGAGTCAGGAAGTCGCATCTTTGTGAGTTCAAATCTGGCCTCAGACACTTACTTAGCTATGTGATCCTGGGCTAGTCACTTAACCCTGTTTGCCTCAGTTTCTTCATCTGTAAAATGAGTTGGAGAAGGAAAACCACTCCAATATCTCTGCCAAGAAAACCCCAAATGGGGTCGTGGAGAGTCAGATATGACCAAAAAACAACTCAATAAAAATTCAAACTTTATGAGCATTTAGAAGAGTACTGGTCTGAATTTTGCCACTGTATTGCCTATGAGCCCTGAGCTACCTCTACACCTTGAAGTAGTATGATGAAAAATGTGGGATGTTTCATAGACTTGAAGGTCAGTATTACATAAGCCTATGCTAATCTTTTCTGTACCTTCCAATTTTGGTGAAGTTGGTCTAGCAAGTCACACAAGAGAAACTATGAGGATAACAAATATATATTGACCAGATTGTGATACGCAGATAGAAGGGCAGCCCATTGAATTAGTCCATCAGTAAATATATCTTGAATGTATACTGCATAAAACCAACTATACATGAGCAGAGTTGGATATTATAATCAAACAAAAATTTACTATAAAATTAATCAGATATATATTGAATGACAGACATAATTGTTGCTATGCTATATCATAGGCAAAACTGATAAGAATCTCACATTGACTATTTATAGTAGTTTTATACAGCCCAACCAAATATCTGTGGGATCAAGAGGGCAGGGAGGAGTTGGTGAAGGTTCTAGGTCAGAGGTGGGGAACCTGCAGCCTTGAGGCCATATGTGGTGCCTTCTAGATCTTTGGGTGCAGCCTTTTGACTGAGTCCAAGTTTCACAGAACAAATTCTTTTATTAAAGGGATTTGTTCTGTGAAGTTTGGGTTCGGTCAAAGGGCCTCATTTAGGGACCTAGAGGGCCAAATATGGCCTTGAGGTTGCAGGTTCCCCACTCCTGGACTAGGTAGAACACAAAGCCACCATGAGTTCTAAAAACCCTTCAATTTAATAATCCTTGGGATTATAAGGAGCTGAAACTCCCTTCTCTGTAGGATAAAAATAAGATTTTAGATTTATAGGTAGAATGGACAATAGACGTTATCTAATCCAACCCCATTATACAGATGAAGAAACTAAGGCCAGCCTAGAGAGGTTAAATGATTGCCCATGAGTACACAAGTGGCAAGTGGCAGAGCTGATTCAAGACTAAGTCCTCTGTCTGACTCCCACTGTGCCTGAGACAACATATACATTCCTGAAACTTGCAACCAATCTATGCATTTGAGCCTGAAGAGCTATCTAATTTGGATTAATTTGTCTTAACCCAGAAAGGAACTTGTAGGGAAGTAAGGACTAAATGCTTTCCACTCCCAGGGTTGCCTTTACATGTAAGAAAAAAAAAAGGAGGCTGACTAGCATATTTAAGGGATTTGGACACTCCTGCCTCAAAATCTCTCACTCCACAGTGCCTGGAGTTCTGTCAGTCAAAGATTTGTATGACTCAATATTCAAATATACCCAGAATTCTCTCCTACAAGAAGAAAAATATCACCTTGATTCAAGTACAGTCATTTTGCTAGTTCATATTTTTATATTTACTAGTTTAGCAAGACACGATTCATCAATAAGTTTTAACTGCCCTATTGTGTGACAGACAATCACTAGGCATGGGGGATGAAAGTATAAAGAATATAAAGACAATTCCTCCAGGCAAGGAGTGTATATTCTACTGGGAGAGACAACAAATACATATAAAACACATATGCAACGTAAACATACAGTTAACAAATATTTATATATACATATATTACATATATCATATATATTATATTTAACTTTTCTTTGTGTGTGTGTGCTCGCGCGCGCGCGTGTGCGCATGCACACACATGGGTATATACAGCTATAAGTTTCCTGAACAGAGTTCAGATCCCCTTCTTCACCGACTTTTTCCTCCTCTATCACTGCCAGCCCTACTTCCTTACTTTCCAAGAACAGCAAGCCACAGAACCAAAGCAAAAAAATGGGAGCTTCAGCTACAGGAAACAACAATTTCTTGGAACCTGGCATTTCCCCCAATCTGCCATCTATTACAGGCAAGAAGGATTAGGGAAAGGATGAGCTCCATGGCCAATGCACTTCGCTTCAGTAATGGAGCTTTGAAAGGCATACGTGCTTCTCCCTTTGGGACTCCAAATGGGGTCTATTTGGAATTTTCTAAGACAATTTAGATTTTAAAGGTAATTAAAACAATCAGTTTGCAAGCAATTGCCTGAATTATGTATATATAGTCTTTCCCTAGGAAGCCATATTTAAAATTAGGCTTTAGTTAAAAGTCAAGAAGTTGCTTTTTAAGTAACAAAGTTTGGCTTAAAACCCTATGCCTCCTTTGGAATCTCATTTTGTATGAGAATCTCTTTAAATACTCTGCCTAGCAGGCTGCTGATGCTTAATCAATATTTCGTTAGTACCAACACCAATATTCAGTACATTATCATCCCTTTTAATAATACTTTTCACTATCGCCTTAGGTATGTGTGGCAAAGAAATGGATGGCGGAAGAGAAAGTCATGCTATTTTAAAAGAAATTTCTCTTTCCTCTCTCAATTTTCCTTTTTTTACTTTTTCTCTCTCTCTCTCTCTCCCTTTTTCTTTTTTCTTCCCTCTAGCATCCTCTCTACCCATCTTCCCTGTCTTTCTACTCCCTTTTCCCCTTTCCTTTCCTCCTTCTTTCTTCTACTCTTCTTTCCTTGAGGGAGGGGAGGAAAGCAAAATCTACTCACATAAATGGACAAAGTTGGCTGTATCCAATCTATATCCTTTTTCCCTTCTTACTGAGGTTAACTAGTATCTCTGAATTCCTGAGGAATGCAGAAGTCAGAGCCGATAAATGCTGCGGGGCAGGGAGACGGATGTAAGACAGAGGACCATAGTATTGAAAAGGACTTCTGAGCTGATTTAATGTAAAAAGTAAAAAAAAAAAAAAAGATAGACAGGGAAGCTAAGGAGCTCCTTATAGAGAGCTGGGATTTTGGAAGGACTGAGAAATATTTTGACACAAGGATTAAAATAAAAAACTTCAAAGTGTTTCTTACTTTAAGCTTCTATTAAGCTTCTACTGTATGCAGAGATAATACGAAATAAGGCTACATCAACTAGGATGTAGGCATTTAGGCAACTATTTATTTAGACAGCAGGTGAAATGTAAAGGGAGCTCATCCATCTCAACTATGATACTCATAGGTTGTTATCCTGGGCAAATCTTCTAAGGAAATTTTCTAAGACCACAAATTGTAGTCAGGGTGGCAACCTGCACTGGAAGTGATAGTTTCCTCATATGGGAGTTACCTACATTAATGAAATCACAGATCTAGTCCCTATCCCATGTGCCATGGACTCGAGATATAAAGACAAAGTCCAAATGGTTCCTTGCTTAGAAGAGTGTTGATTCTATCAGCGAAGAGAGAGAACATGTACATAGAAAAACATATATAGAATAAATACTAGGTAAATTATCAGTAGGGCACTGGTAGTCAGAGGAATCAGGAAAAGCTTCATGTAGCAGGTGGCATGTGAATTGAGTTTTGCAAAAGCACATGCAGATGAAGTATAACCTGTGAGAAACAGAAAGGTGGGGTTGACTACACTGTAAGATACAGCGTTGCTAGATTGTGGTGGCCTTGAATGCCTGAATAAGTAGTTTGAAGTTTCTTCAATAAATATAAACAATGTTGTTTCTGAACATTATAAAATATTGTGGAACTCCTTATGCCTAAGTAAGTAGATTAAAAACTATATCAGGAATATGTTTTAGATTAATAGAATAATGCTATGCAGAGAGGTAAACATACTTGGAAAACAACTGAGAATAACATAAAATTATTTCTGAAACAGGAAAAAATCATAGGATTTTTTTCCTTCCTTCTTTCTACCTTCTTTTTGTCTTTCTTCCTTCTTCTTTTCCAGAATTCAGTGCCTTCTTGACAGTCCTTATTCATTGTCCAGCTGTCTGCTTTAATGGCCCTCTTGTTTACAATGGCCTCAGTAATGGTGACAGGAAGTGATACTAGATCATGAAGCAAGAATTACAGAGAGTGTGCTCTAAAATATATTTTAAGGGAGGAAGGAGAGTATAAATAAGACCAACAAGTTGTGAAAACAAAGTTGTGTTAGATCGAAACAAAAATCTTGATTTGTTGGTGTCCTCTCTTCTAAAAAATAAAAGGCCTTTTCCATCAGCAATGGTGTTCACCAAATAGGAGAAGGCTTCAAATTAACACTGTAAAAAACAGTAATTCCACTTCCTTCTCATCTGTTAAAAGATTACTTGTTCAACTATCCTTGGCAACAGGGAAATGATGAGTCAACCTATTACCTTCTACTATCTTGGAATGAGGTAGTATAAACTCTTTCTTCACCCCTACTTCATACTAAGACAGTAAATTTCAGAAAAGTGGACAGTAAGCATGGTTAGATCTCCATAATTTAAAATCAGCTTATTCTTTATGGACAACACTTTCACAGTGACCCTTTTCACCTGACATAAAGCTTGGAATATAGAAGGTGCAGTATGGCCTCCAATCTTCAGGGACTACTGAGAAGTAATCAGAGAGATTTTAATAAAAGGAAGTTAATTACACAAAAATCATAAAATCATGGTCTAGAACTCAAAGGTACCTCAAAAGGCTATCCATCTAATTCAAATATCTCACAAATAAGGAAATTGGGATCAAGGCAATAAAATAACTTCCCTAAGGTCACAAAGCTATAAAATAAACATTAGATAATGTAAATATAAATATTAGAGGGAGGATTTGATTCTAGCTTCTTAGACCCAAAAATTCAATGTAACCTGTTGTCTCCTGACCTGACAAGTCTGAAAATATGGTAGAAAAGGCTTAGGTGAGCTCTCTCTCTCTCTCCTCTATATCTCCCCTCCTTCCTTTCCTCCTTTTTCCCTCTCCTGACTCTTTTCTCTCCTCCTCTCCTCTCTTGCTTCTTCTCTACTCTCCTCTAGTTCTCTTATTTCTCTTCTTTCCCTTCCCTGTCTTCTCCCTTTTCCTGTATCTCTCTCCTCTTTGTTTCAACTTGAGAAACTTGCATGATTTCCTGTCAAGGTACATCCAATTGGGCTAGCCCCAGAAGAAACCACTTAATTCTATCCTGTTTGTGGAAATGCTGTTATGCCTTGCATATTTAAAGTTACTTTTAAAAAACTAAAGCCCCAATGCTTAGAAATTGTTTTTAAAGGATTTACACATTTTGCTGAACTAGAACTTTTCTCAAAATCCACCCACTTGTCATCATTAAAATCTCTCTCTCTCTTTCAAGCAAAATTGTTTATTCAGTAAGGTTTAGTAATCCAAGGAAGTGATTGTTATCTTCCTAAAATCCCAAGAGATGTTGTCTGAGAAGTGGCATGGTTAGTTGCCCACTGAGATTCCTTCCTGAAACATCACTGTTAAAACACCTTTGGCTGCTATTCTGTCCCAGGACCAATCAGATGCACATACAACAGGGAAAAAAAGAGTGAAAGCCCATTCTTTTGCACTAGACTTTTCATGAAAGCAAAGTTGGTTCTTTATTTTTTGAAATGATGACTTTCTTCAATATTTCTTCAGCGACTGGATTCAGTTTGAGATCTAGTTGAGGGAGCAGAGACATATACTACAATGAGACATGAATTTGGAGAAACAGTTACCGGATGGAGGAAGTAGTTTCAAAGAGCATGACCCTTGGTAGCTGAGAATAAAGCCAGTAATGGACTCAAAATAACTAGCCCTATATTTCAAGAAATTGGCTGAGAAAAAGGACTTCAGGAAGAGAGAAAGCCCTTCTATATCATGCACTTCTAAAGTTGTGCCTTGTCTTGGCACATGTCTTCCTTTTAAGTGTGATTTATTACCATGATAATCTAAGATTATCCTCACTCTCCCCATAGACATTATATTTATCTGTCAAAGAATACACTTCAGGTTTGCTTGGTTTGGGGGGAGGGGAAGTTTTATAGCTGTCTTTATTATTCCATCTTAATAAATAAATGCTTTTGCTAAGAGTTAATTGTGACTAGTAGCTTATTGTTGAGAGAAGCACCCCAGTGGAGGCTTGTGAGCAATAGTGTTTAGAATGCAGCCTCTTAGATTACCCCTAGGACCCAACAGTGGTAGTTGTCTTCTGAAGAGGCAGCACAAAGAGGCTGCAGCATTAGGACAGACAACTCTCTAGCACTTATTTGCATATTATCTGCTTTGTAGTGAACTTTTAAATTCTAACCTGTCATTCAAGGAATTACACAATGCTCCCTCTGCTGTAAAGATTTGCCTGGTCTCCCACCACCCCTATTAATAGAAAATGATCCTTCCTTTCTCAAACTTCATTTAGCATTCTGTTTATGCCTTTGTTGTACATTTAACTTTTTTATATTTTGTTTATGTTTTCTGTTTTGTTTGTTTGCTTATGTCTTATGTCCCCATAGCAGAGTGTAAGCTCCACGAGGACATAGACTCTGTCTTAGTTGTTTTTGTATCTATCCTAGCTCCTGGCACCACATACATGAATACATGAAGAATCTATGATTTTATTGGTGTAGGAAAGTCTGACCTAAGAACGCCCTACACCAACTGCAGACCTATCTATAAATCAATGAGTATGTTTGGGATAATTGCCCAAGACACAAAGAGGTTATGTAACTTGACCAGGGCCACACAGCTAGTAAATTAAGGGGAGAATTTCAACCCAGGTCTTTTTGATTCCAAGCCAAGAACTCTCCACAGTTCAATGCTGACTCTTATTCTGCCCATAAGAAGTACTTAATAAATGGTTTGTGAATTTGAAATTAAATGTAGACATATATGTGGGCTTTCTATCCTCAAAAGTCAGGGACAGAAATTATAGAATTAACTTCAAAGTCAAATATGATAGGAGAAAAAAAAATTACTGCTCCAAACGTTAGTATTTGATATTTGATATAATATAGATAGGACCCAAGTTGACGTTTACCTGGGCAGCCAGAGAATGTTAGAATGTGCTAAAAAGCTCTGATAGATCACTTAGAACAAACCCGTCAATTTCCAAGTGAACATGTCGAATCCTAACAAATGAGGTTATTTGCTCAAGGAAATATAATCAATTAATTAAACATATGTAGATTTCAGAAGGATTTACCACCTCAAACATCACCTCCTCTCGGACCTCAGTGGAAAAAGCTCAAAATCCAGAGTCCAAAAGCCCGACCAATTGCAGTGCCTTCCAGACCTCACCCCACATCCTACTCAATCACCTATAGTCATCATCAAGGGGAGCAATCCTTGTGAAAAAGGAGCCCAGAATCCCCATCAACAACAAACACCAATCAACTACCATCAATGGACAGGCAAGCCCAAGAGCTCTGAGAATAGCAAGGCAAACAACCAACACTGCTACCAGCCTGGACCCCAAAGATATCATCCAGGGACATAACCATGCGGAAGATGTGACTTGTCAACTACCCCCTGAAGGTGCTGGAAAGCAACTTCTCAGCTGCCACAGCTACTAAAGATCCAAAAAGGAAAGCTCTCCTTACCAAAGTCCTTGGCATTGTAAAATGATCTAAAATATCAGAAATAGCTAGGGTTTTTATCAGTAGAAATGACATTAAAGAAGATGCATCACTGTCTGCTTTGCTATTATATCCTAAGGACTACTGCATCTTTTCATGGACTTGCTCTTGAAGTCCCCAATAGACATTGTCTCCCGCATTAGAATGTGATCTCCTTGAGAACAGGGGCTATCTTGCTTTCCTATTTGCATCTCCAGTGATAAGCACAGTGCTTTGCACATAGGAAGCACTTAATAAATGCGGCTTTTATTCATTCAGCTGGATTCTACAGAAAGCCTTTTTCAAGGCTTTTTTGCTCATTATATGCTTTTTAAAAGTTCTTCTTGTTCTTTAAAATTAATTTTACTGAACTGTGGTTTCAGTGGGCCCACCAGTCCAACCTGAATGACATTTATTAGCACTCTGTATGGATCACTGTAGGGTTCTTTAAAAATGTTCTATAATTCTAAGTTTATATTAGCTCTGACAGACTCTTCCCACCTACTAAACATCAACTCTGCCAATTAGAAAAAGATTAGAATCATTACAAATTACTGAGCTCTCATTGGAAGCCAGGCAGATAGGCAGCAGAGTAGACATAGATCTGAAGACAAGAAGGCATGAATTCAAATTCAACTTCAAGTACTTGTGACCCTCAACAAGTCACTTAGCTTCTACCTACTTCTATTTCCTTGACTATATAATGGAAATCACAATACCACCCATCCTGTTTGTTATGGGGATCAAGTGAAATAACATTTGTAAAGTTCCTAGCACACAGTTGTTACTTAAATAAATATTTAGCACTTATTGCTATATTAGGGTTAGGTATAACTACTATTGTTGTTGTTCCTTTCCCCATTAACAAAACTTCTCAACTGATTAGATCAGTAGACAGAGGGAACACAAAGGGGTAGAGGCTTAGTTGGAGGTTGCAAACCTGAGTGGCTAAGAAGGATGTGGTTTCCCAGACACTTATTAGTTGTGCATTCAATCTTTGCCTGACTTGTTTTCTCAATTGTAAAATGGGGATAATAATAACAATAATATCTGTTTTCCTGGGTTGTTGTGAAGATCGATGAGATTACATATGTAAAATACTTTGCAAACCTTAAAGCACTACATTATTATACAATAATAAAGTTACTCATTATTATTGAAAGAGATGTATGAATAATCTACAGTTTTAGATTATTTGTGCCACTATGCCCTTCCTATAATTAAGAGAGAATAAAATGTCATTGTCAAATAAGGCAATCTAACTATAATCTAGATAAATGTAAGACAAAATAACAGGGAACAGGACTGTCTTGAAAACATTCTGCACAATCTGAATAAAGCAATGGCATATGAAAACATAAAGCTACTTCCTAAGTGCACTTGTAGCTGAAAAAAGTCTGGACATCTACGGTCTAGTCCTCGCTATGACTTAAAGGAGTTATCTGCTCTTGAACAAATCATTTCTTTACCTCTCTGCCCCTCAGTTTCCTGATCTGCAAAAGTATTGAGGTGAATTAAATTATCTCTAAGGTTCCTTGCCACTCTAAATCTGAGATCCAATCAAAGCATGGACGGAATGGTTTCTCATGGAGTAAGGGTACTGGGTCTTTAGTGTGAAATTCAAACAAATGAGATTCAAGCATTCTTTTGAAAGATAAAAATAGATTCATTTATTAATGACTACAAATATCCTATAATCAAGGTACAGTATCTTAGCGAGAGAAAAAAATAATTAGTGTTCTTATTTACAATGGAGACAGGATAATTCCCAAATTCACTAATTGCTCTTCCCTGTTGCAGATGCCAGCTGGCAATCAGTCTTTTGCCACAAGACAGAGAGATTATTCAAAAGTACTCAGTATCATTTCAAAGATTTATCCAAAAAAATAATGTGTTACTCTCAGCAAGTAGTAAACTTTGCTACATATTTCAGGAGGAGCAAAAGAAGAGAAGTCAATGTGGATTTTTAGATAAGAAATTCAATAAATAACATAGCTCTCATGTGGAAGCTGGAGCTTTGACTTAGAATTGCTTTGGCCCTGCACTTGAGTGAGAGAATTCAAAACTTTTCCTTCTATAAACTCTACTGCCCTTGACACAGGTTGCAAAATAGTTATTTTTTTTTAACTGTGCAGATGTGTTAACCTTCTTATCTGCCCTTATAGAATGAAGGGAGAACCCAGAACTTCAAATATCACAAATATGATCTTCTGTTCATCACTGACCTTTTGAGTTAAACATCTAATGGATTTCAGACTACATGAACCCAGAACTGAAAGAATTCCAGGAAAATAACAAACTCAAGATCTGGAGCCAAATATTGACCCCATCTCAATCTTAAGTCAACTGACCTTTTCTTATCCCATTGATTTCAAGTTCACAAGCACCAAGTACATTGCTCTAGAGTGGTCTTATAATAATTCCTTGTATTTATGTAATGTTTGTCCTCCAAATTGAAGTACATTCCCATGCTACATCTATGCCTACATCACAGATCTATGATTGGATCAGTGTAGGACTTTCCACCTTGGGAAATTACATTTCAGGTCTATGATTTAGAAGATAATCTCAAAGAGCTGCCTTAGGCTAAGAGAGATTAAGTGACCTATGCATGGTCAGGTGTCTGAGTGTCCAAGATACAATTTGAACCAGGTCTCCCCCTCTCTGAGCCACTTTGTTCTTTAAAAGAGGTAGGGCAAAAATAATTTCTCCATTTTACAAACAGGGCATTCGAGGCACAAGTTAGGCAAGTAGCAGCCCCAAGATTACACAAAAGATAAAAGCATACTCGTTGCAATTTTAAATCGTTTCCATGATTGTTTTTAGCCATGTGTTATCCAAATCTTAATGTGTATCTACATGCTTCAATGTAATTTCATTAATGTTTCACTTTTAAATCTGAAGATATATAAGAAGGTCTGAACAAATAAGCTCTGTTGTTGTTCCAAGTTCCCAAATTAGCAGGAGAATGTATTTTTCCACATTCCATCTGCAAATTTTATTTAAATTTAGTGCCATTTCAAGTTTCATAAGCAAAAGAAAATCACCATTGTGACACCTTGTGATAGAAACAGTCTATTAAGTGAAGTTGTATTCTGATCTCTGCAACTGCCTCCCAGGAAGGCTGTCATTGCAAATTCTATAAGTAGATGCACAAATGAAAGCAGCAGGATTCAGACAGAGAAACATTTTAATTCCAAAACTATTCAACTCATTGCTTCTACAGCATCCAACCACCTCTCTCAACTTTGAGCCCTTGGCCAAAGACTTAGGTCACTCTGTGGGACTCAAAGTTAAAAAAAAAAAAAACTAATCAAGTCAAGTTTAACCTGACTCATAGAAACCCTAGCTTCTTTCAAAGCTTATCTCAAGGTGTCTAGCTGCATAATAATTGTAAAATTTAAATAGAGCTTATGGGGGCAGCTAGGGCTAGCTTTAGGGCACAGCGGAAAGAGCTTTGGGTCTGGAATGAAGAAGACCTGAGTTCAAATCCAGCCTCAGAGACTTTCTAGTTATGTGTTCTTGGGCAAGTCACTTCACCCTGTTTGCCTGTTTTCTCATCTGTAAAATGAGCTGGGGGAAGAAATGGCAAACCACTCCCATGTCTTTGCCGATAAAATCCCAAATGGGGACATGAATCAGACGCAACCGAAACGAATCGACAACAACAAATATATAAACTCATTTGATCTTCAAGGCAATCCAGGGAGGTCAGTCCCATTTTATCCTCATTTAACGGAAGAGGAAACTGAGTCATTAAGAGACTTGCCACAACTGGCAAGTGCCCAAGGCAGAATTTGAATTTGGAACTTACTGACTCCAAATCCATTGTCCTACTTATCCTGTCAAGGTGCTTCTCTATATGAGGCCTTCTTATCATCCCAGTCTCTCCCCTTCCCAAATTACCTTACTACCTTGCATTAACTTTGTGGTTTCTTGTGACAAAATATGAACTTCTCAAGGTTGAGGACCGGATCATTTTTGTGTTGTATCCCCAGAACCTAGCCTAGGCCCTGGAATACAGGAAGTCCTTAAAAAATGCATGTTAACTGTTCGACTAGATGCATAAAGCCACATCACCCTGTGTTTCAGAATAGGAACTAATTGGAATCCCTTTTCAGAAATGAACATGGAAAATTCCAATCTCTCTTTATTTACTAATCCTAGAGCTTAAAGTAGGCAATCAGAGGGGGTTGAATCAAGGGGAGCGATGCTTCTGGTTTTTTGAAAGCTTTATGTAACAACTACACGTATGTGTATAACCCTTTAAGGTTTGTGAAGTGTTACCCTCACCACTACCCTCTCACAAATGTAATAGCAGTTGTATTAGAAGCAATAGCAGGAGAAGGAGGAAAATGAGGAGAAAGAAGAGGAAGAGGAGGAAGAGGAAGAGAACAAGAAGGAAAAAGGAAAAGAGGAGGAGAAAGAGGAAGAGGAAGAGGAGGAGGAGGAGGAGGACAAGCAATTGTGCCACCCTAATTGTAAGTATTTGAAAATTACTTTAGAGTACTCCTTCCTACCTTTCCCTATCCCTTTCCCCTGCCTCTTCCTCTTTCTTCCTTTTCTGCTCCTTTACTCTCTTACTACCTTCCTAAACCCAGAGTGAACTGGAACAGTCAAGTGAACAGGTCAAGAAAAAAGAATTTAGTCAGAACTGCCAGTGAGGATGGGAAAGCATATTGTGAAGGAAAGAATCTTGTTTTTCTCCGTCATAAGACTGACATCAAGACAAGGTACGACACTACACAACAAAGCAGGGGTGTCTGGATCAGACAACTCTGAGTATGCAAAGGTTTATTGAAAGCTCACCTGCTGGGAAGCGTCTGGGGCAAGATCTGAACTCAAGACTTCCCGACTCTAGGGACAATGCTCTATCGCCTATACACCACGCTGTCTTAATGAGAAAAAGGAGGAAAAAATAAGGGAATAAACATACAGTGCCCACAATGTGCCAGGTGCTTTGCTTGATGCTTTTGCAAATATTATTTCATTTGATCCTTGCAACAGCCTTGCGAGGTAGGTGCTCTTATTATCCTCCTTTTACAGTTGAAGAAACTGAGGCAAGAAGAACTTAAATGACTTGCCCAAGGATGACACAGGTAATAAATGTCTGAGGTCACATTTGAAATTAAGTCTTCCTGACTCCAGGCACAGTATCACCAGCTGCCTCAAAAAAAAAAAAAAGCATCCCAATCAATCACTTGCCTGAAAGTTCTCAGACTTGCCTGGATATATTATGGATGAAAGAAGAAACATTTTATCTGTCACTCTCATCCATGCTTAAGGATAGACTATAGCAAATACCAATGAAGAGGTCCTACTGGCATTTGGACAGATTCTCTGCAGCTGTGCAACTGTAAAAGACCCTGGACTTGATCCCAAAGACCTGAGGTTGAGCCCTGGTCCTGAAACTTACTAGTTTGCAAGGGCAGTACTATATACTTCTCTGAGCCTCAGTTTCCTCCTCTATCAAATGGAAATAGTAATATTTGAGGTATTTCCTCACAGGGCTCTTTAAAGGAAAGAGTTTTGCAAACCATAATGCACTATATATATGCATGTTGTTGTTGTCAGAATTTAACTGAGCAATAATCCTGAGGTATTTTCCCTAGGCAGTGAGGCTAAACCAAGGAATATTGGGCAACCCTGATGGGATTGGCAATTTTCCTTGAGTGGCCTATTCAAATACATCTAGGCCAAGCAAGGTGCATCCAATAGGCTAAATACATTGTCTGCTTTATAACAGAACAAAAAATAATATCAAACCACTTATAGTTATTAAAGAAACTTAATTTACTCCAGAGATCATCCTATATGAGTATGTGTGTGTGTGTGTGTGTGTGTGTGGTGTGTGTGTGTGTGTATACACACATGCATACAGACATACATACACACACAGAAGTAGATTGGAAAGTATTGTTAATAATTGACCTCTTAAATTGAGAGAGGGCAGTTAGGTAGATAGAGTGCAGGACCTGGAGTTGGCAAAACTCATCTTCTGAGTTCAAATCTGGCCTCAGACACTTGCTAGCTATCTGACCCTGGGCAAGTCACTTAACCCTTTTTGCCTCAGTTTCCTCATCTATCAAATGAGCTGGAGAAGGAAGTAACAAACTAATATCTTTGCCAAGAAAACCCCAAATGGGGTCAGAGAGAGTCAGACACAACTGAAAAACAACTGAACAGCAAAAAATTAGAAAAAGTTGAAATAATATTTGGCTTTTACTATACTGTGGGAGAAATACCTCAATCTAGCCTACTTATGCAATCTGACACTCAGGCTCACATGAAAGCCCACCAGTTAGCTGTTTTCTGCCGTTGCTGTCATACATCCTCAAAAGGTGTTTAAAAAACTAGACATGACAAGAGAATAAAAACTCTGGGGGATTTCAGTCCCCAGTGACTGCCTTCAGAGGCTATGAAGCAAATTTTCTGACAGCCTTCCAAACTGTCACCTCTGAGCTGGACAGGAAAATGCAACCAAAAGAAGAAAATATATGTATATATAAATATGCCTTACCCATAGTTGTGGACTAATATATTCTTTATTTGATAGTGATATGACTTTCAGGATGCAAGTTTAGATCTTATCAGAAATATTTTCTGTGATATGTTATATGTTTATTCAACAGCTTATATGAAAGGAGTTTATGTGGATGAAAAATAGAATGCTAGCATTTTCTTCCTCATTATTAACCAGCATTGTCAAAGGTGGATTCTCACCCATTTGACAGACATGCAATATTTTTTTTTTTGCTGAAGAGAATAATGATGGAATTTAAATAGCTAATTCATTTTACATAGAAACTATTTAAAAATTTTTAAAAATGAGTATTTTTGAAGAGTGGAATGAGGTGATTATGAGAAAGTCAAAAGAGCTTGAGTGTCAAGATGACAATTTAGGGTAGGTGGAAGAGTTGTAAATCGGATTTAGTTGTAAAAAATGGTGTGTGTGGTTTGTCCTTCATTCTGAAAGAGGACTATGACATCAGGAAGATGATTCCATAACTTGCAATGAATTGGATTTAAATGAGGGAGGGCTGTGCAAGGTCACCAGTCTCACTTTCTCCTCCAGAGCCATCTGGGTCCAGTGGCCAGATATCAATCAGGACAACTGGAGATGGCCCAGGGAAGGAGAACAAAGGGTACAAGCATGCATTAAGGGCCTACTATGTGCTAGGCACTGTATAAGTGTTTTACAAATATCTCACTTAAGCATTACATTTGGAGTCGAACCTGGCCACTCTCACAAGTCACTCATCCTCCCTGGGCCTCAGGATTAGTCCACATGGTCCTTAAAACACCTTCCAGCTGTAGATTTATGATCCTATCATTTGATGACATGCTTGGATCTTTTCCCCTTAAAAGTTGGACAGATATGTTTAAATTAAATTTTTAAACAAAAAATATAAATTTAGACATTGGCCCAAAGTGCTTCCCAGTAATTACAGAAGCAAGATAAAAAAATTTAGTTTTACTGGAATTTACAAATAGTCAAATGGATGAAGCAGCCTGGTATAGTAGAAGGAATATGGAGTTGAGAATTAGAGTAGTAAGATGAAGTTAAGATCCCAACTCTTCTACCTTGTTCTTTGATTTAATCATGGACAAATCATTTAATCTCACTGTGCCTCAATTTCCTCATCTGTAAAATGAGAAGTTTGGACAGAAAAAATTTCTAAGTTCATTTCAATTGCCACATCTATGATCCTACTACTTAAGGGGTAGTTTTGTTTCTGGTTTTTCCAAACACAGGTGTAATTTACTTCACACAGTAGCTGTGTTATGGAAAGTTAGGTGTAGATGAATTTTTAAAGATTTAAATCACACTTTAAATGAGAAGGTTCCTATTTACCTGCAAATGGTAATCTTTTATAAAGCAAAGAGTTCCACTCTCCCATCTCCAACTGCAGATATCTCTAACTGGATGTCCAGCAGACAGCTTAAACTCAACATACCAAAACAAAATCCATTATCTTCCCTGCCTCCCAAAAAACAAACAAACAAAAACCTCTGCTCCCCTAATTTCCCTGTTATTGTCAAGGGCAGCACCATCTTCCCAGTCTCTCAGGCTCACAACCTAGGTGTTATCCTCAATTCCTCACTATCTCTCACTCTCCATGTGCAATCTGTTGCCAATGCCTTGTTGATTTCACCTCTGCAACATTTCTGAAATACATCTCTTTCTGTTCTCTGAAGGTACCACACTCTTCTGCAGGCTCTCATCATCTCATGCCTGGACAACTGCAATACCTTGTTGGTGGGTCTGCCTGCCTCAAGTCTCTCCCCACTCCAATCCACCTCTCCTTTCAGCCATCAAACTGATTTTCCTGAAGTGGAGATTTGATCATATCACCCCCTTATTCAAAAAACTCCAGTTTGAAATCCTCAGTTTGAGTTCAAAACCATTTTTAATTTAGCCTCCTACTATCTTTCCAGTCTTCTTATACCTTACTTCCCCAAGGTACTCTTCAATCCAGTGACACTGTTCTCCTTGCTGTTTCACACCCAAGACATTCAATCCTTTAGCTCTAAGAACTTTCTCTGACTGTCTACCATGCCTGGAATGCTCTCCTTTGTCATCTCTGCTTCCTAAATTCCCTAGCTTCCTTCCTTTTACACAAAGCTTTTCCCAAACCCTCTTCATACCAGTGCCTTCTCTTTCTTAATTGTTTCCTGTATATAGGTTGTTTGTACAGATGTGTTTGCTTGTTGTTTCCCCCATTTGATTATGAGCTCTTTGAGAACAGGAACTGTCTTTTGATTGTTTTTTTTTTTGTATCCCCAGCTCTTAGCATAATACCTGGCACATAATAGGTTCTTAATAAATATTCATTTACTGAATTGCTGACAACATAATCACCCCTAGAATGTTGTTTTATAAGATCAACTTTCCACATATTGATTTTCTTAAAGTAGGTCTCACCTGCACATACCTATATTTCCTAAATTTTCCATTGGCTGAGAAATGAAGCAGAAGAGGACTTGTTGTGATGACTAGGACCCTAACAGCTGGTGGATTCTGCCTTAAATCATCTTTTGCTTCCTGACTAATCAGGTATGAAAAAAAAATGAAAGCAAGGAGAAATTATATGGTAATAATAAGAGTAAATGCATTAGTTTTAATCCATTTACTCTTATTATTACCATATCATTTCTCCTTGTTTTCATTTTTGGACTCCCCAAAACTAAGGCATAATAGTAAACACCTAACCATAGCGAGAGTCTGGATTATGTCTATGCACACACACTTTTATTTTTAATGATCAAATCCAGTCAAATTAGTTTTCATCTTGAAAACAATTGATTGTGTTCTAATGTAGTTCACCTAGATTTTACCTGTTGCTGTCTGACCTTCGTTTTCAAAGATGACCAATGACATCACTGGTGATATCTTGATTTAAGCATGAATTGAATTAAGTGAAGCAGAGTTGCACAAAGCCATCACCCTCATTCTCTCTTCCAGAGTCATTGAATTCCAGTGGCAAGACAAAAGTCAAGATGACTGGCAATGGCTTGGGGTACAGTGGATGACCTTAGCATTTTTGATTTCTGATCAAGCTCTAAGCACTCCACAGTACCTGCTTCAGCTTCCTTCTTGGCTGTCGGAACAAATTGTTCTCATCTACACATTCCACCCGGGTGAATTTTTCACAAGCTTGGGATAGATATCTCACCAACTTACGGATAGGTTTGAGGCCTGTCAATTACCCCAACCTGGTTTAGCCTATCTGCCCAGATGGTTCACCTAGGTATGGCCACTGCACATGCTACAGCTTCTTGGAACCACAGATGAGAGCTGATTGCCAGGTAAACACCACAGATGGATAAGCAGCTCTGGTTTAGCAAGCCCTCACATCAGAGGTATTAGTCTTCCTAGAACCTCTGATAAAGTATCTCATAATATTCTCATAAAGAAAATTTCAAAATACAGATTAAACAATAATACAACCAGATAGAAATCTGGTTGAGTGGTTAGACTAAAAGAGAAATTGTTAATGGCGCAATGTCTATAAGACAAGAGGTCTCCAGGGAAGAATTCTAGTACTGCACTTGACCTTGTACTGGGACACCTTGTTCCTTGGAGTTGGAACCAATGAGAGCTGCAGATATAAAGTGGAGTGAACTGAAAGTCTAATTTCTGCCCCCTATAAAAAGAACTTTGGGAGACACTTAGTACTCCACCCTCTAGCCCTCCAATCAGAGGTGAGAGGAGACTGAAGGAGGTGGGTAGGAGTTTGAGTATCCAGGGCTGAGTTAGCAGCATGTTGATGAGAGTAGGAGTGATCAGCTTACCATGGGATGGGTGTAGTGTTCCTTGGAGTTGAACCTAGGCAGAGCAGTAGATAGAGAATGGAGTGAGTGAGTTCAGGGAAAAGAAACAGAGATGGGGGACAGAAGACAGTATTGTTGGAGAAAGTGGAACTTAAACTGGTCTTTGAAAGGACGGGTAGCATGGAGAGGAGAGAAGAAGATATTAGTCAGGAAGGTGAATACATGGGAAATAGCATAAACAAAAGCCTAGAGCTAGGCATGGCATAGTAGATCTAATAAGTAGATTAACTTGACTAGAACAATGATCTACATTGGAAAGTAGGGAAGAGGAAGGACATTAAGTAATAGCCAAAAGGAGTAGAGGACAAACCAGAGTCCATAATATTTGATCAATGAAGCCTTTTCTTTCCCTCTGATTCACAACTTTTCTGTTCTCTGTGGGCAAACAGCTGAAGGCATTTGGTTGAGATGGAAAGCATGGGGACAAAGGATTAAAGGAAATTTATGGTTACTGATCCCCCAAAAAGTAGATCAAAGAAGACTTTGTATGTCAGAAAGAGAAACTGAAATTTGATGTAAACAGTAGGGGAAAAGGAAACAATCATATATTGAGAACATACTATGTGCCAGGCACTGTGCTAAGGGAGCCAGTCATTTTTTGAATGGAATATGACATTATGGCAATGATATGCTAGTATGACAGAAGTTGGAAGGGGTAGATGTTGGAGTCAAGACTATTGATGGAACACAGGGGGTATGGCGGGGGAGGGAAGGTAAAGGGAATATGCCTTTATAAAGTATCTGCTATATATTAGGCAGCAGCTAAATGCCTCCGTGGAGGCCTAGAATCAGGAAGGCCTGAGTTCAAATCCAGCCTCAGACACTCACTAGCTATATGATGCTGGGCAAATCACTTAAGCTCCGTTTGCCTTGATCCACTGGTGGAGGATATGTGTCTTTGCCAAGAATACCCCAAATGGTGACATAAAGTGTCAGATACAATTGAAACAACTAAGCAATAACATCATAACATATTCCAAGCACCAAGTGCTTTACAAATCTTTCATTTGATCCTCACAACAACTCTGTGAGTGAGGTAATATTATTATCCTCATTTTACATTTGAGGAAACTGAGGCAGAGAGCAATAACTAACTTGTCCAGGGTCACACAGCTAATAAGTGCTTGAGGCTAGATTTGAACCCTTCCTCACTTGAGACCCAATACTCTATCCTCTGTACCACCTACCTAACAGGCCCCCATCCCCATCATCAGAAATTGATGAGAGCATAGGCTAGACCAGTGTAAAGAAAAAGGAAGATCAGGGCAAACCTGAAAAAAAAAAATCTCAAAAGAAGAAATGGCAAGCCTTGTTGACATATTGAACATATTGGGATTAAAGAGGAGAAAGTAAAAAACAAAAAAGATGCTGTGGATACTAGCCAAAGAAATCAGAAGGCATATCAATACTACTGACAAAAGTAGAGAAATTGGGTAAAGATGGGTTCTTTTTTGTTTTGCTGCATTGTGTTTTGTTTTTTGGAAGAGCTCGGGCCATTTTGAGATTGAAATGGCCACTGGATGTTCAGGTGGAATTGTGTTATAATCAGTGGTCCTGACACTGGAGGGCAAGAGAGAGGTCAGAGCTGGACATGAACAATGGGTGTTAACTTCCTGATAAGAAACTCAGCGTTCCCCTTCCTTAAAAGGATTGCCTAAAACTCGTGGTCAAAGAGAAACAAGCCCAGTATGTCTCAGATTTATCCTTCTCTTTCTTTAACTTTTCTCAGTGAGGAAAGAAAAGGGCGTTTCTCATTCCTACTAAAAAACTGACTTCTGAAGAAGAATGAGCATCCTGAATACAGCTTCCATTTTCTACTGAAAAGTTTTGACTTCATGAAGGGAAAAGGACTTTTTAAAAAATGGAGGGGAGAGCTATTCCCTCTAATTCAAATTGGTATCTGATGCCACTCTTACTCCACTGACCCCATTAACTGGATTTTCCTTAATATTTAGTAAGAGCAAAGAAAGCATGTGGAACAAATTTTAAGTCTTTTAGCAGCTTCCTCTCTCAGAGCCGATTAGCATGCCTGTTGATTATTTCAACCAAACCAATCATCCACTGACTAGAGCTTCATATATCATTTTACAGAATGTAGATTTGTTACTAAATATAGTGAAACCTTACCATAATGCCTATAGAAGGGAAAGATCTGACATACATATCACAGATTGACTCACAGAGGCCTTTGCAATATATAGTTTGGGGGATTGTTTTGTGAGTTTTTGGTTGGGTGTTTTGTTTTGTTTTTTTAACTGGCCCTGTGATTTTATTAGTGTAAGGAACTTCCAGCAAAGAAACTCCTTCTACCAATGCAGACTGTGGCCAGCTTTGCAATTTAGAGTATTAGAAAGTTGTCTGGGGCACTGAGAGGTTCAGGGCCACCCCGATAGTTTATGAGAAAGAGAAGCCTTGAACTCAGGTCTTCCTGCTTCTAAGACCAGCTCACCATCCACTGTGCCATGTTACAGAATGTGATGGATTATGCCTGGTGGCCAAATAATGGGGGTGATTTGATTTGTGGTATCTCCACATGTATTATTAAACCTCATACCAAGAAGAGTTCTACTGCCCCCTGTTTCTTCTGTATACCTGGGCTGACATTCTCTGTTTAAGCTGAATGCTTAAACAATTCTTCTTTAGTAAGAGAAGTTTCACCAAGTTTCTACATATCCTGGACACTCAGTTTCAACAACGTCTGTGCATTTGCCATTGTGTTCCTTCTTTGTCCTAGTGCATCTCTCCCTCTGGTGGCCAACTTTTCACACCTTAGCTCTTTCCAGAGGAGCAGAGCAAGCTGCTGTCTCCAAAGCTGAAACTCCATTTTCTCAAGAACCAAGTCTCATCAAAAGGTCACTGACATGTCCTCCAACACATCTCCACCGTCTCTCAAGAAATAGGATCTCTAGCATCTGTCAGCAACAGGTGTCACATTCTGATTTTAAATCATCTTGTCATGTGACAATTTGTAGAAATGACAAATGGAATGCATTCCTCTATGCGACCAAGAAATTACTCTATGCTTGGCACTCTGAGAGAAGAATGCTTTACTCACAGCTATTTTTATGAGGGCTACATTAGCCCACTAAACAATTAGCTTAATTTGCAAAAATATTGCAAGTTCAGAAAATTCTATTAGGTCTCTTTTTTAAGGCTGTCTATGATGGATAAATCCCATGCATCAACTCTACATTTTATCCCCTTGATAGTTCTTCATTAAGTTTAAATGCCTCCCCTTTGTTATAAAGATGTAATCCTGTACTAGATTCTAGCAATTAAAAATGTAGTTAGACAAAACTGACATTTCTTTTTACAGCAAATCTAAACTCCATCCAAATTAGAGTTGAATATGCCAGGTCCCTTCTTTACTAGTTAGATAAATCACTTTCTTACAACAATTCTTACTTTCATCTCCACTATTGTTATTTAAATTTGACTGAGCATGAGAAACTCTCCAGGAACCATATAAAACACGCTTTTAGACATAGCTTCTGTCCACAGGGCTTATTATTTAAATAGATGGTTCACACCAACATGGAGGAAAGGTAGGAATCCAAAGTCAGATTTGTCAGAGTGTCTGGGTTTGAATTCTGCCTGTGCCACTGACTAAACATTGAACAGATCCTTTAACTTCTAATGAATCAGATTGAATGACCTGACTTCTAAGATCTCTTCCAGCTCTAAATCTATGATTTATATGACCTTGTTTAGTGTAAGACTATAGGAAGATATTGGGTAAAAGTCTATCATTCTAAATTAAATTCTTACCAACCAATCAACATTTATTTAAAAATCTACTATGTTCTAAACATTGTAGGAGGCACTGGCTATCATAATGGCATACAATAATGAATCATACCCTGTCCTTGCCCTTTCATTTAAGTCAACAATGGATTCATGAAACCCCAGGGATTAACACATTCTTCTGCAACTTTAAATTATAAGTTTTTGATTTGCAGATGATAGATATGAGAACTTTGATTTTTCCCATTACATTTTTAGGACACCTTAGAACCAGAATCAGAAATTCAATTTATCAAATCACTTAGCAACAACTGGGGAATATTTCAACAAATTGCAAAACTAGATTGGACAAGTTAGATGGCAATGTATTGAAACCTAGTGAACTTTCATGCATTAATAATGATTTTTAATGGGCTTCCCACACAATTATACTTTTTGAGTTCTAGAAATTATTTTTAAATATCTTACCCTATCCTTCCAAACTAACCTGTGCATAAACATTCTCATTCTCATTCTTCTCTCTCCCTCTCTCTCTCTCTCACCATCAAAGAAAAAAAATTACCATGCTCTGTCTTGAAGACAAGGGAAGTACTGCTATGTGTTTATTGAGAGAGCTCTTAAGTTTACTGAAGGTAAAACAATTAGTCAAATAGATGATAATTATACAGCTTCTTGGCAGAAAGGGTTGTTAAAGGTTAGAATGAAAAAAATCTGAAGAATCTTCTTTGGAGTTTTCCAAAACCAAGACAGATTCTTGTCTCTACAGCTGGTTAAGATGTCATATATAGGGAAAAATATGACTTAAGGACTATATGACATCTTATGGGCTTTTCTAGCTGTGTACTCCCACACAATAAAATGCACAACTCTGGCACTGAGCCAGGATAGGGTCATAGCTAGAAGCTGTATATAGGACCATGCTAGAAAGGCAGCAGAGTGGAAAGAGCACCAGACTTCCAGTAAGAAAAGCCATAAGGATTTTACTCCTAGTGAAGAAGATACAAGAGAGATTCAGAAAGCACCATTGAGGCGAACCCTGTATATTATTTATGCCCTCTGGCTTAACAAGAGTCATTTAAGGCAACATAGTCAATGGTGGATCAGTTATTTTTTCCTGAATAATTGAGAGGTACTAACATTCCTGCACTCTCTGCCATTATTTTACACCTCATCTGTTCTTCTCAGGTCATTTGTACAGGCTAAGTTGCATTGTTCTATGTTTTCATATTTTATAAATATAGTATGGGAATAGAATTCCATCATGACAATAAGGTTGGGAGTGAAAGATGCCAGCTGTTTAATAGGTTTTTCCTGTTACAGTGAGTGATATCAAGACACCATTCTGGGTATTTGGGTGACATACTTTAATACCCAGTAGAATTCAATTTGCGACATATTGAGGCACTTAATAACAAAGTTTAACTGGTTTTCTTTCCTCAGAAAGCAAATACATTTGATTTTTTTCTATCTCAAGATATTAAGAGCCTACTGTTCTCTACATCGTCACCCATATCCATAAACCTGCCAACTTGCAAATAGATGGTCCTTTCTTCAAATGGACAAATAGGGCATGGCAAAGTTTGAAAAACATTTAAAACTATTCATTCTCAATATTCTGAGAAATGATTCAGTTGCTTTTTACTTTTAGTGAAACTCATCTGAACTACATTTTCAAAGCCTAGATGTTTAAAAAAAAAATACTTCCAGGGCAGCTAGGTGCTACAGTGGATAGAGCACTGGCCCTGGAGTCAGAAGGACCTGAGTTGAAATCCAGCCTCAGACACTTATTAACTGTGTGACCCTGGGCAAGTCAGTCATTTAATCCCAATTGCCTCAAAAAAAAAAACCCAAAACTCCAAATGAGTTTCCTGTGTTTATACTGCTTAGTTCAAGTCAGAGGTATCCCAACATTTTCAGATGAATGGCCCTAAAAGGCTCTTCACTTGGGCAGGGTACATGTAGCTATTCAAGCCAATTTATAAATTAATTGCCCAAATATGGTCCATACTATGCACAGTATGCCATAGTAAAAACCTATTATGAGCACCTCCTTCTATTTGATTGTCCTGCAAGCCAAGCTGTTGACGTAGGAAGTAAAAGAAATGAAGGCATAATTAGCAGTCCCTCTTATCTACTCAGTGCCTATGTGAAGACTGTTCTCAGGATATAGTTTGGTTCTCAGATGATAGATGGATTGTTACCTATACTGCTCCTTTTCCACCTTGATTACAATATAGATAATGATGACTTAAATAAATATATATACACACGTGTGTATAGGTATGTGTGGATGTGCCTATATAGACACATATACACATATGTATATATGTATGTGTGTATGTGCATAGAGAGCATTTATCCCTAAGAACAGTTCTACATTAATCTTTTTTCAAATTTTATTAACTGACGAGTGCAAACACTTCCACATACAAAAGAAGAATAGAAAAAGAGGATTGTTCATAAAATTGTGAGTCTTCATTACATACAGCTTGATTTTTTTGAATTTTTTTTTTTGTTCAGTCATTTCATTCAGGTCAAACTTTTCATGATCCCATTTGGAATTTTCTTGGCAAAGCTACTGGAGTGGTTTGCCATTTCCTTGTCCAGCTTATTTGGTAGATTAGATGAGGAAACAGGTGAATAGGATTAAGTAACTTGCCCAGGGTCACATAGCTAGTTAGTGTCTGAGTGCAGATTCAAACTCAGGAGGATGAGTCTTCCTGACCCCCAGCCTGGAGCTTTATCCACTGCACCACCTAGCTGCCCATTTAAACATATACTGAAGTTTAACATAGTAGTACCAACACTGACCTGCTTGTCTATGACCCCTTCTGAACTTCCCTCTGTGTATTGAAAATGTTTCACTGACTTATTTCTTTGTTTTTGTTCTTATTGTTTTTGCATCACTATCATTACCCTTTACTCCCCTACACACAATTCTTCACCTCCAAAAGTAAAAACTTTCCTTTGTAACAAATAGGTATAATCAAACAAAACAAATTCACAGACACACACACACACACACACACACACACACACACACACAAGTCTGAAAATATATGCTTCATTCTGCACCTACAATCTATCACCTCTCTGCAAAGACAAGGGAAGCATGCTTCATTATTAGGCTTCTGGAGTCATGGTTGGGTATTATATTAATGAGGGTTCTTAAGTCTTTCAAAGTTTAGTTTTATAACATTATAGTCATATAAATTGTTCTCCAAAAACTATTCATTTCAATCTACAATTAATACAAGTCTTCCCAGGTTTTTCCGAATCCATTCCTTTTGTCCTCTTTTATTGTATAATAATATTACATTATACTTATCATTTGTTCAGCCATTCCTTAACAGATGGGCCCCTATTTTCTTGCTAGTTCCTTGCTACAACAAGAAAAGCCTATTACGTTTCTCTTATCATTAATTATTTGGAGTTTTTTTTTCATGTAGCTGTTGAAAGTTTGCATTTTTTCATTTAGAAACTGCTTATTTGTTTCCTCTGACCATTTATCTGTTTGAGGAAATGGTTCTTATTCTCATATATTTGTTTTCAGTTCCTTACATATCACTGTCAGACCTTTATCAGACAAATTTGTTGCAAAAATCTTCTTTTAGCTGATTGTTTCTTTTCTAACTACTTGATTTTGTTTGTCCAAAATCTTTTAATTTTATGCAAGCAAAATTGTCCGTTTTATCTTTTATGATTATTACTGATCATTATAATCACTATTAATCTTGAGATCATTTATACAAATGATAATTTGTAGAAATGGTACAAAGCAGTAAAGGAATTGGTTTTCCTGCTTCCTATAACTCCCCAGAAGGCAAAGAGCAAAGGTTATTTACATTTGAGTATATAAGAACATTCAGAAAGGTTCCAAGAGTAGAAGCCCTCTTTTCACTTAGAATCATTTATCTCTTTCTAATTTAACTTTCTAACTCTTCTAACTCTTTCAAGGTTTTCAGCCGCATATTTCCTATGCATTTCAAAATCTAGGTTATTATACCATCCCACAAAAAAAAAAAGTCACTAGCAAACAAGTTCTCTCCTGAACTTAACTTCTTATACTTTTCCTAAGGAGTAGAAGAAAAATGTCCTTTAATGTTCTCTTCATCATGCATGGAGAAAAAAAAACTTAAAAGCTCTGTGCTTCCTTCACTTCAAAAACTGAATCTCAAAAGATTTTTTTAAAACGTCCTAGTTTCAAACTCAACTTTCAAAGGTTTTTAATGGTTAATTTGATGTCCTGGGGTATTCAGCAGTATTCCTTAATGAGCTAAAAACTGGTCCTTTTTTACAGCCTTTCTCAGTTTGCAGATAATGATTTAAAACTTCATAATACTACCCTCTTCTTTTGTGCATCCATGTCATTACACTGGGCTAGGTCTAAATCAAGGACGAAGGTGAATGGATTCTAATTTAAGATCATTCAGAGTTATGTTCTCAGCATCACCCACAACAACCTTCCTTTATCAGTCGCTTACTGGGTCTTCATTAGGTGCACCAGATCAAAAGCTGGAAAGACGAAACACTGCCTAGCAACTTACACGGTTTCTAATTCAATCCGGAGCACTTATTTGTGGGAGGAGGTTAATCCAAAATGATGCAAAGCCCTATATTAATCAGAAAAAAAAATGTTGCCTCTAAAAACTCCCAATGTAAATCAACTCACATAAATTCAATCTAATGAGAACACAGCTAAAGAGATGAAATTTAGCACTGGATATTTCCATCCCCTTTCCAGTAAGGGTAAGTTCTCCTGTAACCTGGTCACTGAGCAAACCTTCCTGGAGGCTAGATGAATAAGTAATTTCCAAAGACTGGTGATATACTTTTGAATGGATCAGGACAAAGACAGAAGCTTGGCAACTGAAAAAATATTAAAAACTACAATGCAAATTTGCAGGGGGGATGGTCCAATAGTGTCTATGATAGCATGACCTTGCATGAAGGGAAAAATACACAGGCTAAAAAGTACAAAATGACCAGTGGAGATAATGACAAAGGAAACCATTCGTACTCAGATTAGTTTAAATGCTAGGGAAATTCAGTCAGACAAGTTGCACAAGATTTTGAAAGTTGGTATTTTACAGGGCGTGGTGGCTCACACCTAGAATTCCTGCTACCAGGAAAGCTAAGGCTATCAGATTGCCTGAGTTTAGTAGTTCTAAAGTAGCAATAAGTGGGAGCAGGGAAAGAGAGAAAGAAAGGAGGGGGGGTTAAAAAGCAGAGAGAGACAGAGGGAGGAAGAGAGAGAAAAAAAATCTTTGAATTGGTAGCTACTGGCAGCAGCTTCCATGAGCTTTTACTTGTATAAGCCAGATGACCAATAGAACGAACCCGTTTGCCCCACCCCTTTTCTCTGCCTCTGTATTTTGCATTCCTTCATAAGTTGCAGAGTTAGTGAAACCAAATCTGATAAAGAAAGCTCTTTTTAAATATAATGAAAGGGGAGGCATTACTTTCGGGGGGGGGGGGGGCACAGGACAAAGTGGGAGAATATTCGGTGCCTCAAGGTAATCCCTTCTGAACTCAAAGGAATTTTAAAGGAAGGAGAACTGCCCAGCTTAACCAGGACATGACCCACCTGATCAGATCTGAAAAGAAAAACAGTGCACTAGAAAATCCTCTTGAGTACAATCAAAATCTCCCCTTCAGACATTTTTAGTACTTACCCTTATATATACTCTATCTAAATGGAAAACAATGCCACATTCTGAGCCTCTAACTCTTGAAGAATTTGAAGCTCCTCTTAATCAATTTTTGTCCTTGAAAAAGAATATGCTACATAATATTAAAATCTAAGAAACTGAAAAGGATATGGTTTTATTCAGGCCTTTTTTTAACCATCAGAAAGGTTTTTTTAATTGTAACATTGGGGCTCTAATATTTCATGTACAATGACTATGATGTGATGATAATATTAATAAGGCTTGAAAGTAGAAATTATTGCTATTGATAAGCCCAGATGGCAATAAAATGGTATGTTGAATTAATTGGACATCCCAAATATGATTGGGCTTATTCTTACAAGAGAAACCAGCAATAACATAGGAGTTTGATTAATCATCATTCAGAGTACAGAGGCTATTGTCTCAGAAAAGAATATGACATTTGGGACTTCGATAAAAATCCAGCTTTTCAAGGTAAGGCTTTGTGCCATTTATGAAAATTTAATTCCATGTGGCCCCTTCATTTAGAAAAAATCTCAAATTTTTCATTTTATGTCGAATCTGAGCAGCAAATGGTACAATGCAGCGAATGAACAAAGACTGATAGAAGGTTTGTATGCTATATGTTAAGACTCAACAAATGGGGAGGAACACATGAAAACATGTGCCTAGCATCTTGTAAAGCTTAAAGCACTATGTAAAGGTGAACTGTGGCAGATAGGTAGATAGCACTCTGCTTGGAGTTAGGAAGAATCGAATTAAAACCCAACCTCAGACACTTTGTAATTAGCTATGTGTGACCCTGGACAAATCATTTCATCTCTCTCTGCCTCAATTTCCTCATCTGTAAAATGTGGCAAATAATAACACCTACATCCTAAGGCTGTCCTAAGGATAAAATGAAATAATATTTATAAAGTGCTTTACAAATTTTAAGGTTTTATACAAATGATGGCTAGTATTATTAACTATTCTTATTATTGATATTACTATTTTCCTTTGAGTTAGGAATGGCTAAACCTGTTTAAGGCAGCTAATTCACATGATGGATAGAGTTTGGGGCACAGTCAGGAAAAGACATCTTCCTGAGTTCAAATCTAGCTTCAAACACTTCCTAACTATGTGATCCTGAGCCAGTCACTTTACCCTGTTTACCTTAGTTTCTTCATCTGTAAAATGAGCTGGAGAAGGAAATGGCAAACCACTCCAGTATCTCTGCCAAGAAAACCCCAAGTGGGGTCACAAAGAGTCAGACACGACTAAAAAACAACTGAACAATGAAATTCTATTTCCCTTGGACCCAAAAACCTTGAAATTATTAGGGTGATGAGTTGGAGGGGAGGGACGAGGGATACTGATAGACAAATCTCCAAGTGGAAAAGCAAGATGGAATACTTTTCCGTGCTGGGATTTACACCATTGAGACAAGATGTGATTGAGAAAGGAAATGATTGGGGAACCCCCATCTAGCACACCACAGGCAACTAACAGGCACAAAATTGTAACAAATATTGACAAAAAGCTTTACTTTGAAATAAGATTTGAGTCATTTAACATTTAACATCATACTTGCCTCACAAACACTCAGCAAAGTAATTCATTTCTGTACCTTTCTCCTGATTCTTGCAGAAGGGTAATCTACACTGGCAATAACAATACTTTACTTACTCTTATTAAATTGGTTATAAGAAATACAAATTTAGTGGAAGTTCAGGAACACATTTCCTTAAGAATATTTAACATAAATATTAATATACTATATAAATACAAGCTTACATACATAGTAATTTCAACTAATATTATATTATTAGCAATACCATTCATTCAGCAATTATTTATCATGTCTACTGTGAACAAAGCACTGTGTCAGCCTCTGGGGAAATGCAAAGATAATCATAACACATTCCTTATTATATAAAGTAAAATAATAATATGTAATAACAATAATGAATAAGTCGGGTTTTGGGGGGGGGGGTTTGCTTTTTTGGTGAGGCAATTGAAATTAAGCGACATCCAGGGTCACACAGCTAGTAAGTGTTATATGTCTGGGACTGGATTTGAACTCAGGTCCTCCTGATTCCAGGGCCAGTGCTCTATCCACTGTGCCACCTAGCTGCCCCACAAATTAGTTTTTAAAAGAAAACTGTGAGGCACTATGAGGAGGCTCAGCTGACAATATGACATTTGGTATAATATTTAGTATTTATATATTGTTTTAAGGTTTTCAAAGTGCATTACAGATATTATTGCATTTAATCCTTATAAAAACCTTGGGATGTGAGGTAGATTTTATTATTATAGGTAGGCAGATAGAGGTTTAAATGACTTGCCCAGTGTGTCTGAGGCCCAGATTGAACTCAGATATTATTGACTTCAAGCCCTCTCTATCCATTGAGCACCAGTTCCTCAGGAGCCCCTGTTGACCAATAGAAATGCTCCTCCAGCATGTGCCAGCTCCCCTAGAGAATCCTAGATCAACTAGTCCATGCTCTATGAATGCCTATGGCCAGTATTCTTTTCCTTGGATTGGTATAGAAAAGACTGGAGCTGGCTGTCATGGAGGACTTTACAAAGGCGATATAACATCATATTAGAGGGCTGGGAACAGATAGTTCACAGGAGTGGGGAATCTGAGGCCTCAAGAGCGCATGTGGCCCTCTATGTCCTCAAATGTGGCTCTTTGACTGAATCCAAACTTCACAGAACAAATCCCCTTAATAAAAGGATTTGCTCTGTAAAACTTGGACTCAGTCAAAAGGCTGCACCCAAAGACCTAGAAGGCCACATGAACCCCTAGTTCAAGGTCTTTTATCATCAGCAGCCTAGTCATTCACACAGGACTTTAGAGTTTACAAAGTGCTTCACATCAAGTACCATAATTAATCCTTCCATTAACCCTGAGAACACAAATGTTTTTGTAGATGGGAAAATTAAGGCATAGGGAGGCTAGTTGATTTGTCAAAGGTCACACAGTTAGTAAGTGGCAGAGCCAGCATTCAAATTCAAGTCTTGTGATTACAAATCATTTGCTTTTTTCTATTATCTTAAATGTTTCCAGAAAAATTGAAACTCCTTTCCATGCATGGTAAGGAGCCATTATCAGATTTTGAAGATGCAAAAGTTGGTGTTTCAGGAAGATTGATTGGGTGATGACATGTAGAATAGACTGAAATAGGAAAAGCTTGAAGGCAAAGAGATCAGTTAGGAAAATAATTCAAGCATTAGATAATTAAGATTGATTTAAATTGCAGTAGCTCAACAAAAAGTCAGTTTCTTTAATCTCCTATGTCACGCTTGACTCATATTGACCTTGTAATTTACTTGAATCCCTGTCTTTCACATGAACTGTTGCCCATCCAAGATTGTACATATTCAATTTTTATGCAATGCTAAGATTTTATAAAATCACAGAATCTCAGAGTTAGAGGGGACCACTATTCCAACCCACACTTGAGCAAGAATCTCAAATTCAGTAATGAGAAATAGGTCTGAAACAGAGCCAAGGGTGTTAGGCAGTGAAGATGCTCTTAAAAGACTTCTGATCTGAAGAGGAAGAAAGTGGTATAGCATAATTCTGAAAGGCTAGCCAAAGATTTGTTCTGCTAGAGCATTTAGAAAGGCAGCGGTGTCCCATATTATCAAAATAATTAGGGTATTTTACCTTTTATGTCATCTGGGAACTAGTTATGAAAGTTGTATAAGTATTTGTGGTGATAAAAAGTGTACTTATCTTCAATATACTAAAGCAGCTTGTTTTTAGACTCTATTCTCTGTGCTTATGGAAGACATTTGGGTCACAATTTTTTGCTACAAAATAAGAATTTGTGCTATCTAACCATGAAACTAATAATTGCCAATAAACTCAGTCAGAGAAATGATGATGATGGGAGAGAGCAGGGAGATGAGGAAGATGGTCTTACATTACATATGGTCTTTTACAGCTTGAAAATTTGTCTGCTCACAACTCTATGAGGTAGATAGAACAAATATTATCACCACATTCTTAAGGAGGAAACCAAGACCCAGAATGGGTAATTGATTATCATGTAATGATGTAAATCTGGATTTAGACTCAGGGGAACTGTGTTCAAATCTTTATTTTTTGAACTTGAGCAAGTCATCTTCCCTTTCTGAGCCTCAGTCTCTTTATCAATAATTACGGAATTATATACCATGATCTCTAAGGTCCCTTCTGGCTGTAAACCTAGGATCCTGTGTCTTGCCTAAGGTCACACAGTAGTAGATTGTGGACTTATGTTCAAGTCTTCTAACTCCAGATATTTCTCCTATATTACATTATTTATTGGAGATGACTTTCCAAATCAACATATCCAGTTATTTCAATAATGAGCTAATACTTCAAAGTCATGTTTGAAGTTTAAAAAGAACAAAACTTTGTTCTGATCCTGGCTATTTTCTTGGACAATATCTGAAACCTTCTGAATCTTTTCCTGTTATTCAGATTCTAGATATATTGACTTTAATTCTATCCTTTGGACGTTAATCCCTCCAAAGAGTTATAGAATCTCAGAATTGGAAGGAACCTCATAGATAAGCTTGTCCAATTCATACATGAACAAAAATTGCCTTTATAATAACTGCAACAAATGGTCATCCATACTCAAAGACTTTCAGTGTTTGGAAACTCAGCCCCATTGTTAGGGAATTTTAATCAATTTTGATCCAAACCTAGTTCTCCACAATTTTTACCCATTCCTCTTATTTCTGTCCAAAGGGGCTATAAAGAACAAGAAATTGTGTGCTCCTACTGAGTCTCCCTTTCTCCAGATCAATCATCACCAGTTCCTTCAATTGATTCATACATAGCATGGTCTGTACCATCTTAGTCTTCCTTCTTTGAACCTACTCTAACTTGTCACTGTCCTTTCCAAAAATCAGTGCCCTGAACTGAACACAATACTCCAGATGTGACTTAACCAAGGCAAAATACACGACTATCTTCTTCTTCTTTCTGGACACTGCTTCTATTAGTGTTGCCTAAGACTGCATCATTTTCTTGGACTGTTGTGCCACCCTATCAATTTATATTGGGCTTGCAGCCTACTCACATGACCAGGTGCTTTTTCTTAGTTCTCTAGTTATATATCTCCAATGCTGGAAATATAGAGGGTTTTTTTTTTTAATCCAAGTGGAGAACTTTGCATTTATCCCTATTAAATTACACCATCTCATATTAAGACTATCATTCCAGCCATCAAAATCTTTGGAGTTCCCAGTTGCCTTGGTCATGGGTAGATGCTTAATAAATATTGGTTGACTACTTCATATTAAACAATTTTGTATTTACTCATATTTATTCCAGATATACTTATATATGTCTTTGTTGTCTTCCCTATTAGAACATAAGTACCTCAAGAGTAGAGAGTGTATCATGTATTTTATGCATACCCTCAGTGCCTGGCACTTAGCAGACACTAGAAAGCTTTGATTCAAAACGCTTTGAAAGCATTGATGAATGCATTTATTGAAGTGAAGTGAATTAAGTCAACATTAATAATAATAGTATTGAAAGCTGATATTTATATCCTGAGTTAAGGTTTACAAAGCACTTTATATACTTTGTATCATTTAATGCTAACAACAATCCTATGAAGTAAGTACTGTTATTCTCTCCATTTTACAGCTGAGAAAAGAGAAGCTGAGGTTAAGTGGCATGTCCATCATCACGGAGCTAGTAAGTATCTAAGGCAGAATCCATGCCTTCCTAACCTCAGGTCTAATACTCTATTCATTATACCACAATGCCTTCCCCGCTTTGTATCTGCCACAAATTTGGTTAAAACGCCACCTATGACTTAATACAAGTCATTGATGGAAATATTGATGACTGTAAAAACAATAACATGGCAACAACACAAAACTAAAAGTTAGAACTAGAAGGGGCCTTTCAATTATCTGATTCAACCCTCTCAATTTATAGATTAGGAAACTGAAACCCAGAGAAGTTAAGTGATTTGTCTAGGATAAAAAGACGGTATATAAAAGAGCTGGAGTTTGAACCCCAATGCCTTCTGCGTCTTTTAAACCCATTTCAATTTTCTTCCATAATAGTTCATCCTTATCTTTAACTACATATGCATATGTACATATGTGTAATGTATGCATATATATATATATATATATATATATATACATATACACATACATGATACTTTAAGTTTTACAAAATAATTTCCTCACCAAAAAAAAAAAACATGTGGAAGGTAATTCAGTATTTAATCTACTCATTTCAAAGGTGAAATGGAAAAAAAAAAGAGAGAACAAATGATTTGGTCAGAGTAAAAAAGCTACTCAGTGTTTGAGTCAGGACTTAAACACACATCTTTGAACTGCAGTCTCTTACCACTGTGAAACATAGAGTCTCCTACTACCATAACCCTCCAGACTAGTGCCAGTTCCTTAATCCACTCTTTGGTGGTAGTCACTCCAACTTGTCCATAAAAGTATCATAGAACATTTCTGACAATTGCTTTGATAAAATCTAGGTATACCATGTCTATGGTACCCTAGTGGAAATGTGATTAAACTGGCATGATTTGTTCAAGATTATACTGGTTTCTAGTGATCACTATTTCTTTTTCTAAGGACTCATAAACCATTCCTTTAATAATGTGTTCCAGAATTTTTTAAAAGGAGCCAAGTCAAGCTGATCACCTTGTTATTTGAAACACTGACTTTCTTATTTTGAAATTCAAGAGATTTGCCTCTGGTTTGCAGAGACGTTCCCATTCTCCAGTTTTTCAAAAATCACTGACACCATGCTTCCTGGAAATTGTATCTGTAAGTTCTTTCAGTAGCCTGACATCTAGGCACTCTCTTATTATTGAGTTATTTTTTGTGGGGTTCACAACTCTATTAAACATTTGTTCTTGGCAGCATGCTGTAGCGTGGAGGTGTCAATCATGAAACCATCGAGGGGCAACTGCATGAGGCCCATACAACTCCTGAGAACAGCCCAAACCAGATTAAAATGTAATTGGGAAATATTTAACAAAATAAATAAAAATACAATAAAACATGGATACCATTTACATTTCAAAACTAAGTCAACATGCAGCCCACAGATATTCCCTAGGTATGGATTTTTTTAAATTTTTCTTTGCTTTTTAACATTTAAAAAAAATTTAAGTTCCAACTCTCTCCCTCCCAAGCCATCTTTCCCCTATCCACTGAGAAGACAAGCACTATGATATCAATTATACATGTAAAGTCACGTAAAATATATCAGCCACATTGGGGAAAGAAACAAAACAAGGCAAGAAAAATAAAGTGAAAATGTATACTTCAATCTGTACTCAGAGCTCATCAGTTCTCTCTCTAAACGGGATAGCATTTTTCATGATGAGTCCTTCAGAATTGTATGAGATCATTGTCTTGATCTGTTCTGATTCTGCTTACTTTGCTTTACGTTAGTTCATATAAGTCTTCCAAGGTTTTTTCTGAAACCATCCTACTCATCATTTCTTATAACACAATAGTATTCCATCACAATCATATACCACAATTTATTGTCATGCCGTACTTGTTAAGTGTCCCTTCAGTTTCCAATTCTTTGCCACCACAAAAAGATCTACTATACTTTTTTAAAAATAGGTCCTTTTCCCTTTTCTTTGATTCCTTTGGGATACAGACCTAATAGTAGTATTGCTGGGTCAAAAGATATGCACCACTTTACAGCCCTTTGGTCATGTTCCAAATTGTTCTCTAGAAAGTTTGGACTAGTTCACAACTTTACCAACAGTTCATTAGTGTCCCAATTTTTCCACATCACCTCTAGCATTTGTCATTTTTCTTTTCTGCCATGTTAGCTAATCTGATAGGTGTGAGATGGTATGTCAGAGTTGTTTTACTTTGCATCTTTCTAATAAATAGTGATTTATAGCATTTTTTCATATGACTATTGATAAGTTTCAGTTACTTTTTCTACAAATTGCCTTTTCAGAGCCTTTTACCTTTATCAGTTGGGGAATGGCTCTTATTTTTATAAATTTGGTTCAGTTGCTTATATATTTGAGAAATAAGGCCTTTAGCAGAGAAACTTGCTATAGACTTTCCCAGTTTCCTGCTTTCCTTCTAATTTTGACTGCATTTGGTTTTGTTTGTGCAAAACCTTTTTAATTTCATGTAATCAAAATATTTGTTTTATTTTTCATGATCCTCTCCATCTCTTGTTTGTTAATAAACTCTTCAGTTATCCATAGATCTGACAGGTAAAATTTGCCATCTCACTTAATTACTTACAATATCAATCTTTTTTGTTTGTTTGTTTGTTTGTTTTTGGTGAGGCAATTGGGGTTAAGTGACTTGCCTGGAGTTACACAGCTAGTAAGTGTTATGTGTCTGAGGCCAGATTTGAACTCAGGTCTTCCTGACTCCAGGGTTGGTGCAATATCACTCTTTATAGCTAAATCATTCACCCATTTTGAACTTATTTTGTTACATAGTATGAGATACTGGTCTCTGCCTAGTTTTTTCCAAAACTGTTTTCCAGTTTTCCCAGCAATTTTTAATTAAATGATGAATTTGTGTCCCAAATACTTGGATCTTTGAGTTTATCAAACATTAGATGAGCATGATCATACTACTGTGTATTATGTACCTAATCTATTCCACCGATCCATTGCTCTATTTCTTAGCCAGTATCAGACTATTTTGGTGATTGTCACTTTGTAATACAGTTTGAAATCTGGTACTGCTAGGCTGCCTTCCCTCACATTTTTTCATTGATTTCCTTGACATTCTTCACTTTTTGTTCTTCCAGATGATTTTTATTATTTTTTTCTAGCTCTATAAAATAATTCTTTGGTATTCTGATTGGTATGGTGCTGAACAAGTAAAGTAATTTTGATAGAATTGTCATTTTATTATATTGAGTTGGCCTATTAATAGCTTCATTTGCGTGAAAAGTGTTTTATAGTTTTATTCATAAAGTCCCTGAGGCAGCTAGGTGGCACAGTGGATAGAATCTAGGCCTGGAATTAGGAAGCCTCATCTTTCCAAATTCAAATCTGGCTTCAGACACTTACTAGCTGTGCTATCCTGGGCAAGTTACTTAACCCTGTTTGCATCAGTTTCCTCATCTGTAAAAATGAGCTGGAGAAGGAATTAGCAAACCATTCCAATAGTTTGCCAATCAAACCCCAAATAGAGTCATGAAGAGTCAGACACGACAGAAAACAATGAAACAACAACAAATTATAAAGTCCTTGGGTTTGGCAGGTAGACTCCCAATTATTTCATATTGTCTGCAGTTATTTTAAATGGAATTTCTCTTTCTTTTCCTGCTAGATTTTGCTGTTGATGATTTGTGTTGGTTTATTTTATATCCCACAACTTTGCTAAAGTTATTGTTTCAAGTAGTTTTTTTTTAGTTGATTCTCTAGGGTTCTCTAAGTATAACATCATATCATCAGCAAAGAGTGACAGTCTATTTCTTCATTGTCTATTTTTACTCCTTAAACTTCTTTTTCATGTCTTATTGCTATAACTAGTATTTCTAATACAATGTCGAATAACAGTGCTGATAATGGACTCTTCACTCCTGATCTTATTGGGAAGGTTTCTAGTTTATCCTCTTATAGACAATGTTTGCTCTTGGTTTTAGATAGATACTACCTACTATTTTAAGAAAGGTTCTATTTATTTCTATCCTCGCTAGTCTTTTTAATAGGAATAGTATTGTATCTGCTCAAAAGCTTTTTCTGGATTTACTGAGATAATCATGCTTTTTGTTGTTTTTGTTATTGTTTGCTCAATTATGCACATAGTTTTCCTAATATTAAACCAGCCTTGCATTCCTTGTGTAAATCTCACCTGGTCACAGTGTATGATCTTTGTAATATATAGGTCTAATCTCCTTGCTAGTATTTTTTATTTTTAATTTTCTTTTTTATTTTTAGGCAGTTGGGGTTAAGCGACTTGCCCAGAGTCACACAGCTAGTAAGTGGCAAGTGTTTGGTCTGAGGCTGGATTTGAACTCAGGTCCTCCTGACTCTAGGGCTGGTGCTCTACCCACTGCGCCACCTAGCTGACTCCTCCTTGCTAGTATTTTGTTTAAATTTTTGCATCAATATTCATTAGAGACATTGGCCTATAGGTTACTTTCTCTGTTTTCACTATCCCTGGTTTAGGTACAGATTAATGGCCCCCATTTCTATTTGATTTTGACACCACTGCTGTAATGGCTAGAAGGCCAGTCTTGGAGCCAAAGATCTGAGTTCATATTTCACTTCTGGTACATACTATCAGTGACCCTGGCCAAGTTATTTAATCAGTTAGTGTTCCAGACCCTTCTCTAAGGTTCTATGTAGCAGAGAAGATACCATCCTCCATGGATAGAGGGAGTTTCCTCACGTGGAAAAGTTCCTTATATTAATGAAATAAAAGGTCCAGTCCCTGTCCCCATCCTTTACTTCTCACACAGAAGGCCATTTTCTTTTATATGGGAAGAGAAACAAAATGTAAATAGCTCTGGACTCTTTCCCACCTCTGTTATCATTGTTGTATCTATTTCTCAGCAGTGATTCTGTCTCTTGTTAGATCTTCTGATTACTCCTAACATAAATAAAGTTTCCTTTTTTTCTGTCTTCATATCTAGAGTTCTTAAGCTGCTAGGGTAAAGCGTAAAGTAGGTTATCAGGTTTATATCAGAGATGTAGACCTAACCTGTCTATAGAAGCTCTTATCATCACAAATCAGCCTAATATTGTAGGTTTGAATCCTAGCCAATGAGGAAGTACTACATGTAGCTACAAATGGTATGTGTACATACATAACATACCCAAAGTAAAAGGAAACATCAACACGCTCATGTTCTTCTACCTTCTCAGTCCTGGGACAAAAACACTGAGACTCACTCAGATCAGTAAAGTCGAAGGGATTTTAACTATACATCCATGCCATTTCAGGGTCTGAGAGGTTTACCTGGATCTGAATTGTTCTCTGAAATCACACAAAATTGTCATATGGTACTGCAATATTTATCAGCCTACAAAAAGTCATGCCCATTTGTTTGGTCCTTCTCAGATCCCCCACTGTATGCCACCCTTGTAAATCCTTAATAGTGACACAAAGCTCTCAGCTACATGCTGGGCGACATTGTCCCTCACCATAATGCTGAGTCAGTTTAAAGTTGTTAGCCTCTCTGTTGTCACTGGCAAAGATGCTGAGAGTCTTTTGTATGCAATAGCAGCCCCAGCTCTGGCCTTTAGCATGCCACACATTGTTATAGACCTATGCCACTCTTTTGTACTCCTTGTCAGTTATCTGTCCTTGGTTCCATCATTGGCTTGTGAGTTTGTCAATAAATTCCCTGTGCAACCACAGCAGTCTCTTTAGACAGTTCCCTCTTTTTTTTTCTTCCCCATCAGAATCATTTGTATGTTCGAGTCATCAGCATTCTATTCCTGAAAGCATTCTTGCCTTCTTGAAATGATTTCAAGAATGGAATCATGGAATCCTGACTATTACAACTCAATAATTTTAAATCTACTTCTCCAAAATCTATAGTATGCATCATGCTAGCTGAATTTTCCACTCCTAATCTGTCACTGAGCTCTAAAATGGAGTGGTAACTTTACTCCCAAGATTTCCATCATTTTTACTCTGGCAATCAGTTCCCCCTCCTTGGTCAGAAACAGGTCCAGAAGAGCAGTTCCTCTCACTGCTTCCTCTACCTGCTGAAGAATAAAATTCACCAGGTCAACATCCCAGACTAGACACTCCCTGACAAGCATGTCCCTAAGAAATCTCTAGAGGACCAGATGCTACCATGAATTCTACAAGTCTTTGATAACATAACAACAGCTTTAGCAAGATAATAAACAGCTGAAACAGTGAGAGAACTAGCTAGACTGAATTATGCTACATGGATACTCCAATCCAAATTCTTAAGAGACTTCATGAATGGGACAACCATTTCCATGCAGAGCCCTGAAAGGTTCCCAAACTTCCCGACCTCATCTCTACATGTTCCACTAAAACTCAGCCTTCAAGAATGAGCTCAGCTAAGAAACCTTCCTTGGCACTCAAAATGAAAGATAATCTTTCCTTCCTCAGAGGTCACAGATAACTTTATTTGTACTTCATTAAGAATTTGCTATGTTCTACTTTGTATCATAGCTATTTGTGTATTGATTACTTTCTCCCTTCCCCTTCTCACTACCACCACCACCTCAGGACAGGAACCACCTTCTTTAACTTTGTATCTCCTTCCAGTACTCTGCATGTATCAAATAATTAATATATAATCATTGACATGACTCAAAGAAGTAATAGCTCCCATTACTTTTTAATTTGGGGGGGGAGGGGATGGAGAGATGAGTTGGGTTTTTTTTTTTGTTATTTCAGAAATCCTCTCTGATTTTATAGTGACACAATGTGAATTTTGCCTGTGCCTGAGTATGAGAATATTATACTTCTAATATGTTCTCCATTAGAAAAATCAACCTGGACTTTTGTTCTACCACAATACCAATTATTAGCATTGATTAATAAACATTAATAATTATAATACTATAATTATTAATAAGTAATATACATTACTTGATAAATAATCATTAATAATTAATAAACCTCTAAAGATTAAAAGAAACTAACTGCCAACCAAACAAGATTTTTTTTAGTTAGGCAATGGGGTTAAGTGACTTGCCCAGGGTCACATAGCTGTTAAGTGTCAAGTGCCTTAGGCTGCGTTTGAACTCAGGTCTTCCTGACTCCAGAACTGGTGCTTTATCCACTGTGCCACCTAGTTGCCCCGAAACACAATTTTAAAAGTTGTGATTTTTAAGCCATATTTTTCCAATCAAAAGTTATACATTTCTCCCAAACCCACAAGTTACACATTGTGCCAAATGCTCACATCGGTCCCCTGGAACAGGAATTAAGTGAACCAAGTTCACAAAGCTTTCTCTTCTTCTACTATTCTCCTCAACTCTTTCCACCCTCCATTACCCCTAGCAACATACTTGGTATTATGGAAGTCCTGTGATTTAATTGGTGTAGATGCCACTTCCCTTGAAGTACATCAAAATATCCTATACACCTTCCCATCACATGTGATTCTCAGCCATGTTTTCCACAAAAGATCTACCCAGTCTCCTGAATATCTTCATCTTCAGAGGAATGAATTACAGCTTTGGCTGCCTCTTGTTTTTCTCTTGTTTTTCATACATAACTGGCTCACCTTCTTTTCTATACATGTCCTAAATGACGTCTTTTACACTACGTCTTGTAGACAAGTCATTGGGAATACATTTCAATCCCTAAAGGCCCCATCATTCATCTTTCCATTATCTTTTGGGCTATTCTTTATAAGTCATAGTGATGCATGATTTACAGTGATATGGTGTCATTGTGAGAATATTGGTTTTAAAGAGATAGGTGTTTGCATGAGCAAACGGTTTAAGAGCTTTGAAAGCAATTTCCCAAATGCATGTGTCCAATTTTCTACTACTCAATTCTGGGCCTTATTTGATGCCCATCTGCAAAATGTGCCTAAGCTGCCTGGTAGAACTGCCTTCACCACATACCCATTTAGTTTCTTTGTCACAGTCCAGAAAATACACATTTTTCATCCTCTCCTTTTTTATTTTCTACTTTGAATGTTTAGAGGAGTTTATTTCTGCTACTGTGGATTTCACTGAGAATGCCTTGAAGTTCACTCAGATGATGTAACTGGAACACTCCTAATAAACCACAATTTCCTTACATGCAAAATGGTGAAAATAATATCTACCTAAGAACGCATATAGATTTTGCTTCAGAGGGTTGTTTTGAGGATCAAATGAAATAATAGGAGTGCTTTGCAAACCTTAAAATGTTCTAAAATGCCTGTTATTACTACATGGAAAACTCACCATTAGCACTATTCTTCTCCTCTCCCATCCCACTACTAGTCCAATCTAACAGAATTTCTAAGCAGAAATCCCATAGTTTGGACTTTTGGGAAACTGTCTTCCATATATCCATGGCAAACATTGCTGATTAGCATCTGTTTTCCAGTTTCGTAAATGTCTTGATATCAATATCCAGAAAAAAGTTCTCTGTTCTATTGTTGCATCTATCACAAAATCTTTAAGAACATCTATTCTAAGCAGCCTCAAGGCTACCATTCATTCACTCTTGAATCAAATACTTTCTCAAAAAAAATTTTTAAATATTGCAGGATCTTGTATTTACTATACTTCCCAAAAAGTTGGATGCCCAGTTGTATAGACTGCTATAGAAAATCCCCTGTGAAAGCCAGACCATTTTCTCTGCAAAGGGTCATCTAGGATTCCCTCAACCTATACAGGGATCTTTCTCATAAAGATGTTAATAGAGATCAGAAAGCAAGCGTGTGAATTAATAGTTGGTGCCAATTTCATGTGTGTGAAAGATCATGAACAGACTGGTACACATACACATATATATACCATCTATCCATGATTTTTTGCCAATATTTTGAAAAATTTCCCTCCCTAAGTTACCTTAATAATGAACCTCTGAGTTTATTTAAACTTTTCTGCCTCTAGGATGCATCTTGTATTTCATCTGAATATATTTGACTAGCCTCACAAGTTTTCTTAATGGTGAAACCTTGGAATGACTGAACCCCACCAATAATGTTCATCTTTGATGACAAAGGATGCCAACTAGAAAGAACTGCTGTCATTTCAATTCATAAAGATGGCTCCATGGCTTGCAATTTGCATCTCAATGGGGGCTGATTTAAAGGAAGCTGCACAGGAGCATCTCTAAACATTACTATAACACCTGTGAATGCCTATTTTTCTTTACTGAATAATGATATATGATGTGATTACTTTTAGAATTAACATTAATTTGTCAAAGCTTTATGTATATAACACCAGGCAATGAAATTTTAAGAGATAACTTTTAGGTAAGTAAATAGGTTATCTGAAGACCAAAAATACAGGTGGTTAAATATGAGAAAAAAATAAAATGAAATGAGGACATGCCATTGTTGTACTTTTAATCGACCATCTGATCTTAACTTTCAGAAATAACAAAAAAAAAACCTCATTCTCTATCCTCCCCCAAAAAAATTTGAAAGGAAGAACATGAGGTAACAAAACCCTCCCATTGAGGTCTTCAATGATTTACTCAGTACTAAAACTAAGGAATATTTCTCTTTTTGTTGCCTTTGATATTGTTGAGTGCAGTCTCAGAATTTTTTCTTATCTCAATCTCAGAGAGATTTTCCTTCTTTGTTTTCTTCCCCCTTCTCATATTCTAAAACTTTTTTTTCATTTTTTTCATGATCTCCTTAATTTGTCCATTCTCATCCTCACCTTTTGGACCCAGTTTATTATTCAAAAACCTCTCCCTGACTCATCTTCCCCAATCCCCATACTCACACAGGTGCAACATTTATGGAACTTCTCACCTGGGTGTCCTGTTACAATCACAATGAAGATCAGAATAATGAAATCAGAGATCATTATTTTCACTATCATGGAGCAGTAGAAAGTGAGATGAATTTGGAATCAGGGGACTTGAGTTCAAAGCTCTATCATGCCATTTACTAGCTGCATAATGTTGAGTTAATTGCTTATCCTCTTTGATCCTTATTTTTCTCATCTGTAACTTAACTCAGACTAGATGAACTCTAAGATCCTTCTAGTTCTAAATGTGTGACCTATGATCCATGAAGCTATCACTATCCAATCATTTTTTTTCTTATTCCATCTTCTTGTACAATCCCAAAACTAATTATAGTGTTGGAATAGATGTACCAAATAAGCTGGGAGGATTCCCATGGTGATAGACTATACATACATATATGTACATGTATATATGTACACAGATATACATATATATGTATACATATACACACTTATATACATATGTGTGTGCGTGTGTGTATGTATGACTTTAAATGAGACAGAGGCCGCTGGACTTCAATGATTCTGGAGGAGACAGTGAGGCTGGCAACTTTGTGCAGGTCTGCCCATGTATAATACGCACATGCAGACATATACATATGTTATGTATATGTATAATATATATATATATATATATATATATGTACATATATTACCCATATGTGAGGTAACAAAGAGTAAAGAGTCAAGGATGATACCAAGTTATAAACGGAAGCCTATTTTGTAACTCACGCACTTTTCAGTTACCTTTTCATTTTCCTGGGAGGTGAATTTCCCCTTAAGGAATGTCTTTTACTTTTTATTGTATATTTTACTTGGTGTATTTGTTGCTATTTTGTTAGCACGGAGTGTGGCACATAATAAGTGCTTAGGATATTTATATTGTTTGATTAATCAATTGGTTGATGTGATGGAGAGCTGAGCTTAGTCACAACCACTCATTCAGCTATCTCTGTCAACTTCTCTGTCCATCTAAAGGGACTAGTTAGACAATTGCCCCCCAAATGCTAGATTATCATGAACCAAGTAGCTGAGGGCTCTGGAGATAAGCCTCCTTTAAAAAAAAAAAGCACAGCCCACTTATTAGACTTCTACAAGAAAGAGAGGATGTATAACCAGTCAGAGTAGCAGAAAACAGATGCTCCTAGTAACTTGACCATACCTCAGCTGTTTAGAGATAGTTTTTTTCTGCCTAGTGTTTGACTTGCCCCATCATCAGATCCTCTGCCCCTTTCCTTCTTTGACTCCTCTACTACCTAACATATCCAGCCACTTGGAAATAGCTACCAATGAATTTTGACAGAGGGAATCATAAAGAGCATCTGTAAGTGTGGCATTCAACTGAATGAATGTAAGGAGAGTAAAATCATGGTATTCTCATACTCCCTAGAGATGGCACGGAGCTGACCGAGTCCATGAATGAGGAGGCCTTTTTGTCTAATAAACTGGAAGAGGACAAAGGAGTTCATTCTGAAGTAACCAATGTAATTCCTTGAGAGCTAAGAACATGATACATCTAAAATCTAAAACAATCTTAAAATCAGATCAAGAAAAATATTTTATCTAGGCCAGAGTAACAGTCTTTCAGATGTACAAAATATCATCTTACCGTAATAACAAAGAGGAGCATAAAGTTAAAACATGCCCTAGATTAATTAATCCAGCCATCCCTGAAGTTTTTGGGTTATAAAAAAGTCCAGAAAGAATCTGAGCTCATGTGTTCATGCTATCACACAGCATCAAAAATCAGAAAGAAAGCTGGAACTTCCTAAAAGAAAAATAAAAAGCAAGAGGGAGAGGTGTATATTATAACCAAATCAGGACAGGATCCCTCAACTTTTTTACCTCTTTTGATGCTTCATCTAACCTTCGTTTGAAAAAAAATCAGTTCTGAAGAATTGGCACTTTCTCAGAAGTAGCGATATTTCTTCTTTATTACTATTTCTGTGTGTTGCTGTGCTTCTCAGAAGCCCTTAGGTTGCCTGATGTTCGTCTTAAGAATTCCAGATATATAGAGTGCTGAGTCAAATCTATAAGAATACGAATCATTCCCCAATCGATAAATGGTCAAAGGATGTGAACAGGCAGTTTTCAGATGGAGAAATCAAAGCTACCTATAGGCATAAGAAAAAGTGCTCTAAATCATTATTGATTAGAGAAATGCAAATCGAAACAACTCTGAGGTACCACATCACACCTATCAGATTGGCTAAAAGGACAAAACAGGACAATAATAAATGTTGGAGAAGATGTGGGAAAATTGGAATACTAATGCATTGTTGGTGGAGTTCTGAACTGATCCAACCATTATGGAGAACAATTTGGAACTGTGCCCTAAGGGCTATAAAGCTGTGCATACCTTTTGATCTAGCCACATCACTACTAGCTCTGTATCCCGAAGAGATCATAAAAAAGGGTAAAGGAGACATATGTACAAAAATATTTATAGCAGCTCTTTTTGTGGTGGCAAAGAATCGGAAATTGAATGGGTGTCTATGAACTGGGGAATGACTGGACAAGTTGTGGTATATGAATGTAATGGAATACTATTGTGCTATAAGAAATGATGAGTAGGCAGACTTCAAAAAAAACTTGGAAGGATTTACATGAACTGATGCAGAGTGAAATGAGCAGAACCAGGAGAACACTGTACACAGCCACATTATGGGATGACTGATTTTGTTAGACTTAGCTCTTTTGAGCAATGTAATAATCTAAGATAATTCTAAAAGACTCATGGTGGAAAATGCTATCCACATCCAGAAAAAGAACTATGGAGTCTGAATGCAGACTAAACATTATTTTCTCTTTCTTTTATTGTTTTTTGTTTTTTCTTTCTCATGCTTTTTCCCTTTCATTCTGATTCTTCTTTCACAACATGACTAATGTGGAAATGTGATGAATATGATCATACGTGTACAGCCTATATCAGATTACATGCCATCTTGAGGAGAGGGGAGTGGAGAGAGGGATAAATTTAGAACTCAAAATCTTATAGAAGTGAATGTTGAAAACCAAATAGCAATTAATTAATTAATTAAAAATTAAATTAAAAGCCTCTCTTCAAAAAAAAAAGCATTCTAGATATTCCTTCAAAACTTTTCAAACACACAAAGTTTTTACTACCAATATTTTAAGTGAAAATCAAAGTTAGTAAGGGAGCCAGTTATTTGGTGGTTGTCATGTTAAAACATTCCCCTTAGTTTGATTCTCTTTGTTCTTCTAGTCTATACATTCCTGCTTGCTACCTGATTAGTTTATAGTGGGTACTGAAGAGGAAGACAAGAACCATCCAGTGGTGGCTGTTAGATCATCTTGGTTGATTTCAGCAAACAGGCTGTAAGTATAGACATGAACTTTTTATTTGTATGAGGGTTCAATAGCTATGTAAATGTGCTGATTAACCTAAAACAGCCTTGCAAGTTATGAATGCAATCACTATTATGAATTGAATCACTGACCATGGCTCTATAACTTACTAAATACCCAAAGGATAGATTATTGACTACAATCTTTTCAAAAGGTAGTAGGATATACACTCAAGGCAGATAGGTTGTGCAGTGGATAATGCCAGGTCTGGAGTCAGGGGGACTCAAGTTCAATCGAGACTCAGACACTAACAAGTCACTTAATTCTGTCTGTTTCAGTTTCCTCATCTGTAAAACAAACTGGAGAAGGAAACGGCAAACCATTACAGTATTTCTGCCAAGAAAACCCCAAATGGGTTGGACACAACTGAAATGACTCAACCACAACAAGGATATATACACACAAAAACATTTTCCTGCCTTTAATTATGTTCCTATTGTCATACATAGATGGGAGCCAAAAGTATGTTCAACATTTGAGAGTCAATGACTCAATTTAGAACTAGCCTGAATATTTTTTCCCAAGATGCTTAGACTATCTTAGGAACAAGTCCTTCTCCAGTGACTCATCTCAGCATGAAGGTGACCTTGGGTTCTCAAAGGCTATGCCAGTGAAAAGCAAGTCCTATTAAGCTGGAAAAACTTTGAGAAACATGACCTTCCAAAAAACATGATGCTTCGTGTTAGAAAACATGTTAGAGCTTCCAGCTCTAACCTTCTATGATCCTCCTCACACCTGACAGTACTTTGCCTGCACCTGTCTTATATACTTCCATGAATATACGTGTAAAAAGCATAGAAGAATTTCAGGTCTGACCACAGTCACTTGTAAGTCACCTAACCTCAGGCTGCCACTTGACTCATTGCTATATATTTAATTTATTAATTCTAAACTCTAGAGTAATCAAATGTTATGTTAGGTAATGTATTCCTCATTAATAAATTTGCAATCTTCTAATTAATTAGCTTGAACTGCCACTCCCATTAAATATCAAATATTCAATGAACAAAAGAAATTGCCTTTCCTATTAGTAATTAGTGTTTTTCAATTTTTGAATAAATATTAGATACTGAATATACACATAAATTAGTAGTAACAAAGCAATAAGAAACATTATTACATAAAATAAACATATTTATAACATATTTACCCTGACCAATGTCATCTCAAACTCTTAATGTATCTGCAATTTACATCATTTTTCTGGAAACTCTACTAAGTATCTATCAAAATATTATGTGAAGTCTGTTCTCTAAAATCTTCTTCGTAATAAAAAGTCAAAAACAGCTATCTCAGAAAAAAATCATATCTCTATTCTGTTTCTTATTCAGCATCTCTCCAGTAGTGACAGGGAATATATTCTCAGAGAAGTTAACAATTTGAAGTGTTCCACTCCACTCACCACAGTTTATCCATTAGGTACATATAAGAAGCAAAGAAAAATACACTTTCTGACTCTATAGAGGATGGATCACAGATATTGACATATGCCTTCTGCCTGATTCCATAGAAAGCCATTTCTCAACCCTCTCTTCTAGCTGCCAATACCAACGGCCATTCTCCCAGAATTCTATCTGCATCTTGAACTTACAATAAAAATATCTTCACTTTTGTCTGATTCTAAAGAAATGGCCTCCATGACATATATTGGAGAGAGGGTCACATACAATACATGAAAGATTTTTTATTTCACCCATAGGAGAAGCTCTGTCCATGGGAACTTTCTCCATCGAGGCAGAAGTCAACTCATTCATGACTTAATAATTAATCCCCAGGGTGTCTCACAAGGCACATAGAGAGGTTAAGTAACTTGGCCAGGGTCACACAGCTAACAGGTATCAGAGGTGAGATTTGAGCCCAAGTCTTCCTGATTCTTAGTCTAATACACTATCTACTATGCCAGGTTGCCTCTATCTTATGCACTTATAATGTCTTATTTTGTAGTTAGTTATTAATGTATGTGACGTATCTCCCTGATAGATCGTAAGCTCCATGAGGGCAATGTACAGATTGAAATTAATCTCTCTATCTCCTCTAGCCCCTAATACAGAATTCTAAGAACAATAAGTACTTAATAAATGTTAAATTTAATTTCCTGACTAAAGCCCCAGCAGCAGTCCATGTCTGCTACCTGAGGATCAAAATAGCTAAACGTGGATAATAGCATAGTGGAAAGAAGTCGTGTCTTAGAGTTAAAAAATCTGGTTTTGAGTCTCAGCTCTGCCACCTATGTGACTGTGAGTGACAAAGCATCTGAGTCTTCATCAATAAAATTAGGACCATATGTTTACGTAATATATCTTGCAAAGCTGCTATAAGGAAATTTCTTATTAAATGTTAAAAAAGCTACATGAATATAAATTGTTCAACTCAATTCAAAATTCACTGTTTACTCTAGGCTAGGAACTAGGTACTGAAAATGTAAAGATTAAAAGCAAACCAAAAAAGAAATAGTCCTGTCATCAAGGAGCTTATATTCCACTAGGAGGATATGTCTACACAAGTAAAAAAAAAAATCCAAAGCTTGCAAAAAGTAATACAAAGTTATCTTGAAGTAAAAATTGCTAATAACTGAGGGAATCATGAAAAATTTCATGTAGGAGGTGGCTGCTGAGCTGTGCCTTGCAGGATGTTAGAGACTTTTTGAGATAAAGGTTAGCATAGAGTCAGTTCTAGACATGGGGGATAACTTATGAAAAGGCAGAGAGAAAGGGAATAAAATGATATGTGTGGGGACAAATACCTGGACATTTGACTGGGGGGAGGAGAGGGGAGGGAAATACGTGAATGGCAATAAAATGATATAAAACTAGAAAGGCATGTGGGAGCCAGATTAGAGAGCATTTTAAAATGCAAAGCTGAAAAGTTTGGAACTGATGAAGACTTTTGATTGAGATGTGGGTGGAGTTAACATATTTAGATCTGTGTTTTAAGAATATCAATTTGGCAGCTAAATAAAGGATGAATTGGAGAAGGAAGGGACTGCAGGTAGGAAATGAATTATTATCACTAGAAGGCTGACTTCCAGTGTTCAACTGTTTTGAGCACAGCAACTCATGAAGAAAAAGCCATCTTAATAAATGAAAACATCTATTAAGGCATGAAGAATCTGTGAACTCCATCAATAAAAAAGGTAATAATAGACCTTTCAGCATTGAAGAATCACAGGAAGTAGAAGCATTAAAATGCAAACTGAGGTTTAAATGGATCATTCGAAGAGAGTCACTGGACAGATGTTGTCTAAGATTTAACCACTGATCTGCCTCCTAATACATATCTATAATTCCAATAAAATGAAGATCTCATTTTCAGCTTTATTGGGACTTAAGAAACATGATTGTTAGGCAGAATATGAATTTGAAATTCATAATATATAACCCAGTTGAATACATAAGGAAAAATAATTATAAAAACTTAATTTACAAAGATACAAGTGCTTAATGATTCAATCATGGCCCCATTTCCATGGGGTTCCATTAGCTAAACAGACTACTGATACATTTCTTGAATGACCACTTTTTTATGAGGTAGAAGTAGAAAACTTAGAAAACCATATAATCACTAATCAGCACTACATAAATCAGTGTCACACACGCAGCTAGATGACACAATGGATAGAGCGCCAGGTCTGGAGTCAGGAGGACCTGAATTCAAATTTGACCTCAGATCCTTACTAGTTATGTGACCCTGGACAAATTACTCAAACTCTGTTTGCCACAGTTTCCTCATCGAAAACATCACCTTCCACCCAGAGCTGTTGAGAGGATGAAATGAGATAATAATTGAAAAGCATAGTGTCTGGTCCATAGTAAGCACTACATAAAATATCAGTTTATTAATATTAATAATGATTACCTCAACATGTGAGATCATGAGATCAGGAATACTTCATTTGAATTCTGGAGCCTCCAAGACTCCTAAAAACAGGGCAAAGGTTGAAGGAAGGATTGAAGAATCTATAGGAAATCTTCACATTCATGGGAATTGTATTTGAAAATAAACATTACAAAGATAAAATTTAATTTCTTTTTTAAAAAAATTATTCAGAACTTGGCAGTTATTAATAAAAATGAGCATTTCCACATGTACAAGAAAAAAGAAGATTGCCTAAAAAACTACGAAACTTCCATATACAATTTCTTGTTTGTTTGTTTGTTTTTAGTATATATCAACTTTATCATTTTAATACCACTGTCCTTCTGGTCTGTGCCACTTTCTTAAAGTCCTTCTGAACTCTTCTGTCTATTTCTGTGTTTCCCATGATTTCCCTTCCTTACATCACTATTACTATTCCATTCTATCCCATAAAACTCCCCTCCTTCAATAAAAGACCTCCCTTGTAATAAATAATAAGTACAATCAGAAGAAACAAATTTATATTGTATTGGTCATGTCTAAAAATGTATATGTCATTCTGTATCTAGCTGACACATTTTATCATGAGTTTTCTGGAATCATGATTCGTCACTTCACTGATCAGAGTTCTTAAGTCTTTCACAGTTACTGTCTTTTACAGTATTATAGACGTTATACAAACTATTCTCCTGGTTCTGCTCACTTTACCTGGTAACAACTCAAACAAGCATTCCCAGATTTCTGGGAATCCCTCACTTTTATCATTACTTACAGTAGAATAATATCCCATTACATTGATATTGCATAATTTTTCCTGGTATTTCCCAGTTTGGGACACCCTCTTTGTTTCTAGTTCTTTGCTGCAACAAAATGAGCCACTAGAAATATTTTTGTACATATGGGTCCTCTCCCTCTGTGATTGATCCCTAGGGACAAAAGGGTAGTAGTGGTGTTGCCAAGTCAAATGCTATGTTCAGTTTAGTGATTTGTGGAATATAATTTCAAATTGCTTTCTAGAATGACTATCGCTTTACAAGTCCACTAACAGTACAGCTACATGCCTGTCCTCCCACAGAAAACTGAGTTCTTTAGACTAATGATGTAAAAATGACACAGTGGGTCAGATATATTGTCTGCCCAACCCACTGCCCAACCCAATTTTCTGATTCTGACAATGACATCAATGTTTTGCGGTAGATCATGGTAGTTGACATTATGGGGACAGAGAGCCAAATGACTAAGGAGACATCAGAAGATCAATGGCAAAGGAAAAAAAAAACCCATGATAGTTATATCTAATTGGATTTTTGCTTCTGGATTGCCTCTGTTTCTGTTTATGTAGGCTATAATAGGGATGTGTTAACTACCATTTTAAGAAAGCTGAGCAGATTGCATTTTCCAATTCAGAGAAAAGGCAGGAAACCTCCCTTAAATAAATTGATTCTTATTCAGAACTACTAGTGATTTAATTTTCAGCACACTGAAAAGCTGTGGCAGACAGTTTACCATAGCACTTAACCACAGGGCTGAACCAAGAAAGGTACTGAGAAAAACAAGAGACAAAGGCTCTGGTTTCAACAAAGAAGGGAGGGCAAGAAGAAGTTTTCGGTAACCCGAAAGAAAGTGCTGTTTGAGTTCCAGTCTATATGTGTGTGTGTGTATGTGCACACATATGTAAGTGTATGTATACACATGTACTTACAAATATACATGTATATGTGTTTCTGCTCTTCCACTTAGAAGGAAGAGAAAGTTATCACTCCAAAAAATGGAAGTGGAGGATATCAACATAAAAGAAAAAGAATATGAAGATGTGGGGGGATTTCTAGCCTGTATCATGAGGATAGAGAGTAGAAAAATATAACACTACTAGGTGTATTTCCAAAGATGATTAGGGAAAAAGGAAAAGAACCTATATATTCTAAAATGTTTATAGCAGCTCCCTTTGTCATGGCAAAGAATGGAAATTGCAGGGATGCCCATCAACTGGGGAATGGCTGAACAAGTTGTGATATATGATCATAATGGACTACTACTGTGCTGTAAGAAACGATGAGCTCAATGCTCTTAGAAAAACATGAAAAGACTTGTATGAAATAATGAAGAATGGAATGAGCAGAACCAAGAAAACACTGTGTACAGTAATAGCAATATTGTTTTAAGAATGCCTTTGAGTGAATAAAATTTGAGTAAATAATTTTGACTATTATAAATACTCAAATTACTATAAAGGACATACGAAGAAAGTTGCTATCTTCATCCAGAGAAAGAAGTGATTAAAAAGTATGTATGGAATAATTTTACATACGTATACATATTTGCATACATATATGTGTGTGTGTGTGTGTATGTGTGTGTGTGTGTGTCTAATGGTAGCCATCTTGGGGAGGGGGGTAGAAAAAAAGAAAGAAAAAAGAAGTTTACAAGATAATTTTGTGTATATTTGAAAGGAATAGCAAGTTGTACATAGAAGATTTACAGTTTCATGTACAATCATCTCTTTTATTGTAACTGTGTTATGGAAATGCATGTTTTATTCCATAAATATGTGTTAATATAATAAAAAATAAAAGGGAAAACATTTAAAAATTTAAAAATAGCACAATAATAAAGAAATGCTAAATGATTGGAACCAAGTGATAAGTATGAGGCTTTTCCTTAAAAGAGAGGAACTAGACCATCTCAAGAGAAAGAAGATTTTTGAGCTTCAAAGAATGATTATGTGAATAATAATAGTAAGAGTAATAACAATAGGTTTCATTTATGTAGCATTTTAAGGTTTCAAATCACTTTACAGATATAATCTCACTTTATCCTCACACAATAATCCTGGGAGGAAGATGGTATTATTATCACTGTTTTAGAGATGAGTACACTGTCTTGTCCAAGATCATACATATGTCACTAAGTAATACATAACCAGCTACAAGGCTAAACCAAGAAAACTACCAAGAAAGAAAACAGAAGACTAAGGTTTTGGATGGTGCTGGGGAGGAGAGGGGAGAGCTGGTGGTAAGCATGGATGGAATGGGAACTTTCTCAAATAGGGGTTCTGAGGGGCAGTTAGGTGACGCAGTGGATAGAGCACTGGCCCTGGAGTCAGAGGACCTGAGTTCAAATCCAGCCTCAGACACTAGATACTTACTAGCTGTATGACCCTGGGCAAGTCACTTAACCCCATTGCCTAGCCAAAACAAAACCAAAAAAAAAAATCAAATAGGGATTCTGGATAGAACTCTCCAATAGAAGGAAGAGTCCACAGACAGCAGAAGTAGAATTGTTGATGTGGAGGTTTGGGGTTGTTTTGTTTTGTTTTGTTTTCCTTCTGATAATTTAAAGAAAGGGACTTCAGAAGGGAAAGGAGCATTTGGGAAGAAAAGAGCTAGATAAGCTTATTTGAGAATGGGATAGGGATTCCTGGGCCATAGTTTAAACTATATGTAATGGAGACTTGGAGCATGTCCAGATCTCCTAACATGGAGGCACCCTGAATCTGGAAAGAAACATTCTGAGTTCTCCTAGGACATGAGTGGGATTAGCCTCCTTTGATGGCTATGTAGCCAGGCAGGCTGTGTCTTTAAAACTGCTAGACTAAGGGCAGCTAGGTGGCTCAGTGGATAGAGCATCAGCCCTGAAGTCAGGAGGACCTGAGTTCAAATCCGGCCTCAGACCAAGCAGTTGATACTTACTAGCTGTGTGACCCTGAACAAGTCACTTAACCCCAATTGCCCAAAAAAAAAAAAAGACCCTGCTAGACTGGAATAGGCTTGCTCTTTTTCCTGTTTATTCTTTCCTCTTGTATCCAGAGAGTGAAGATCATAAGTAGATAGCTCATAGCCTGGGGGCTGAGAACTAAAAAGAGAGAAAGACTACCTCCCCCCACCTCATTCTCTCCTTTTAGGCCTCAAGACAAGGGGAATTTCAATTTCTTTTGTTCCATTTGTCCTCCTCACTTCAGGTACAGATGTAATATTTGCAGGACCCAGGCGTTTGGGGCATTACCTGTTATTGTAAAACCATGCTGATTAGAACAAACAACTGGAGAACATGCCTGTATATAAAAATAGACTGAAGAATGTACTTCAAAAACTAACTTCTCACCTCCATACCTTTACCCATGTTGTGCTCTGTGCTCTGAAATTAGAGTCAGACGACTCTGGCTCTGCTCCTTGTCTTCTGTGTGTAAATCATGGGCAAGTCCTGTTAGTTCTCTGGGTCTCAGTATCCTATAAAATGAGTAGACTGAACTAAATGATCTCTAAGGCACCATCCAGCTATAATATTGTAGTTCAATACCTAAAATTCTTTTCCCCTATCCACTGAATTATTACCCATTCTTTAAAATTGGCTCCCACTTATACTGAGCCTTTTTTCTTTTTTGCTCTTTTTTTTTTTTGAAGTGAGGCAATCAGGGTTAAGTGAATTGCCCAGGGTCTCATAGCTAATAAGTGTCAAGTGATTAAGGCCAGATTTGAACTCAGGTTCTCCTGATTCCAGGGCCAGTGCTCTGGTCACTGCACCACCTAACTGCCCCTTATCCATTCTTTAAAACCCAACTTAAATGCTACATACATCTTCCAGATAGCCTTCCCTGATCCCTTTTCCTCCCCAGAATGCCCTCACTTAAAAATGATCTTTCTTCTCTCAGGTCACACAGAGAAGCAGAGGCATGGAATCTCAGAGTTCCAAAGGACCTTGGCTGGTCTCCACATATAGTCCAATCCACACCAGAAGCAAGATTCATTTCTTATACTTCTGGTCAGCCAATCAATAAACATTTAATTGACTAATACATGTCAGGCACTCTGCTAAGGACTGGAGACACAAAGAAAGGCAAAAGACAGTCCCTGCCCTCAGGGAGCTCGCAATCTAATGGAGGAGATGACATGTAAAAAAAAAAAAATTAAAAAGTGTGTGTGTGGGGGGGGTACCCAGTACAGGGCATGATGAAGTCCAGAGGAGTACAGCCAAGTGGGAAATGAGGAGACGGCTAGCCTGGGTGCCCTTCTTTTTTTGGTTTTGTTTTTGTCTAGGCAATGGGGTTAAGTGACTTGCCCAGGGTCACAGGGCTACGAAGCATTATGTGTCTGAGACAGAATTTGAACTCAGGTCTTCCTGAATCCAGGGCCAGTGCTCTATTCACTGTGCCACCTAGCTGCCCACTGCATGTGCTTCTTAAATGGAGGATCTGGGAACTCACTTCTCTTCACCTTCCACACTGTCTAATCAGAGGGAGGGAGTACAGGGGACCTCCAGAGACAATGAACTCATTACCTCTAAGGCAGCCAATTCTACTTTTTGACAGTTTACATTGTCAGAACCATACTTTGCCTGGGCCTCACTTTTACAGTCATCATACATTTTCCATCATCAATGCTTATGCATTTGCCATCTTCTATACTGTAAACCTCATGGAGTCAAGGATTTGTTAAATATCTTTGTATCTCCCACAGCACCAAGCACAATTTGATTCACACAAGCAGCACTTAAATAAATGTTCATTGAATTGAACTGAATTTCAAGTCCTCTCAAAATGACTTAAATTGATTCTGATGCTGTTCTATTTTTGTAGGTGGCCTATGACGGAGTAGTATATTTTTATCTTAAAATACTTTCATCAGCACAAAACTAGGTAATATCCTTGTACCTTGCTGTCATTAGCCAATGCTGCATTTTTTCAAACCAGAACTGCTTTGATAAGGAAGAAGACTTCTGAAAGGGAGGAATTCAGAAATGTGACTTTTCTTTAGGGTTCATAAAAAAAATGCACTTATCACAGCTGTGCATGCATTGATTTTGTATGGGGAGAAATGTGAGTGTTTCATAAATGAAGAAAGAGAAGAGTGATTTTATAAATCATGTGGAATACAAAGAAGCTTCTGCATGTGATTTTTATACCCTATGTAGTCAAAATGAGAAGAGCTGGAAACATTCACCTGACTGACATTAAGAAAAGTGTCACAAATGGTGACATTCACCAAAGCAGCACAGATGGGTCATTGCACAATGCCAAAGTAACCAGCTGATTATGTCAAAATATACACAACAGCAGTTGTTTGGTATTTGGTAGGATCCTCTGTTAATTTATTTCCTATTTATCCTGTACATAACTTGTTTGTATATATATTTGTTTTCATGTTATCTCCCTAATCAGATTGTAAGCTCCTTGAGGGCAGGGACTATCTTTTGCCTCTTTTTGTATCCCCAGCACTTAGCACAGTGTCTGGCATATAGTAGGCACTTAATAAATGTGTATTGATTGATTGACTGACTAGACTGGAACCTGCTGATCATTGGCATCTTTTTATTCTTCAAACAATATATTTGATACCCTGTATAAAACACAATTGATTTCTAGACAACGGTGTAGTAAGCCTCATATGAAATGCATACCCGTGTTATATTTTGGACTCCAATGAGGTTCTCCTCTGATGACTCAACATGGTGACCTTGGGTTCACAAAGGCTGGGCCAGAGGATTGTAAGGTTGGATAGCACCTACAAAATTGAAGGGTCTTCAGGATCCAATAACTGACACTGTGTTTGTCATCCAAGGATCTGCCTACCTGTTTTCACATCATCAAAAGGTTGACTAGCAGACGAAATTTTGGTTTTTGATCACAGCAATGCAAGAAACATTTTACTAGGGCATGGAGTAGTTACCAACATGAGAATCATTTCCCAATCAAATGTTTGCATAGTTAAACCATCAGCTTTTTAGAAAAAAAAATCAATGCTAAATTAAAAGGAAGAATAGAAAACAGATATGGTATACAACTGAGAAATCAGAACTATTAAACAAGCCATTATTGGCACTAAAAATGTGAAGGGGGTAAAGGAATAATTGTTGCCATGGAATATCATCATTTCCTATGGAAATTTAACCATTAGAAAATAGTCACCACAATAAGGAAGCCAAAAGTCACTAGGAGCCATTTTAGCTAGTTTAAATGGCAGCCAGGGACAAAACTGGTTGCCTATTTGCAAAATCTTGTAGAGCAGGATAGTGGAATATCATTATGCATATCACCTACAAAAAGAGCAACAAGTAATGTACAGAAAATTACATTTAAAAAATTAGAATAGGGCCTGTTAAATCAGATAATCCAAAAAGACTAAAAGATAAAACTGGAAGTATAACAAAAAGGATATATATTTCTATAACAAATTTAATTTTTCTGGCAGTGGTAGTAGAACCACCATATAACAATTCTAATATCATTCAATTTCCTATATAATTCAATTCAATTTAATAAATATTTATAAGTGCCTACTGCGTGCCAGGCACTGTGCTAAATGCTAAGGATTTAAATAAGAAAGATAATCCCTGTCCTCAAAGAGCTTATACTCTAATGGGGAAAGCAACGCACAAAAAAGAAACTAAAAAGGTAGAGGGGGAAGGAAGGGGAATCGAGGAGTAGGAAATAGAAATATCACTAAAGAAAACATGAGATGGGTAAAGTAGCTAGCTTCAGCCAAGTATTTGCAGAAGAGGATGGTACTGGAGAAGGTAACATCAACTTAAGGGTTTGGAGGGATTGATTGAATGATATCTGGAATAGGGAATGCTATTCCATTGTTACTGGCAGCTAGGTGGCACAATAGATAGAGCACTGAGTCTGGAATTAGGAAGCCTCATCTTTCCAAAATCAAATCTGGCTTCAGATACTTACTGGCTGTGTTATCCTGGGCAAGTCACTTAACCCTGTTTGCCTCAGTTTCCTCATCTGGAAAATGAGCTGGAGAAGGAAATGGCAAACCACTCCAGTATCTTTGCCAAGAAAACACCAAAGGGGGGCCATGAAGAGTCAGACATGACTGAAACAACTGAACAATAACAACTGCATAATTAAGAAAAAATCATGGATATTGTTGCTACCTAAAAAATAGCAATTAAGATTATATTAAAAACTACTAACCAACCCCTAAGGAATTCAAAGACAGAAAGAAACAATTTTTTTAATATTGGCTGCAGCACTTTTTTGTTACAGAAAAAAACTGGAAATAGAGGCCCATTGATTGGAGAATGACATCACAGATCAGTTGAAGTATGGGCCACAATTGGTTCTAGGAGAGATAATTCCACAATGTTAATATCACAGATCATTTAAAGTTTTTTTGACATACAGTTTTGTCTCTCAGTGTACAAATTATGCACCTAACTGCTAACCCAAAAAGATTCTGGGGAACTTACCCTGAAAAAAAACTCTTAATTTTAACAACACATTAGACTTTTATAAAAAAAACAAATCTGAATTATTAGTCAACAGGGACTTGTTGACATCCTGCTGAAAGAATAAGACAGAAGAAAAAGGGTGAGAGGTTTGGAAAAGCAAGAATGGAAAAATGGATGGGAATAGAGGCAGGAGGTCACCATAGACAATCTTCATCTATTTCCCAGTTTTGCCTAAAGTCCTCTTTGGCAGTGATACTCAAAATTGGTTTTTGGTACCTCAGCCCAGGTGCAATACATTGCCAAACATTTATATAAATTATTGATGAGTCAGGGGAAATAGAGTAACATCCCTGACTACTTCTAGTTCCCTTTGCACTAGTCAACACATTTGCCAATGACATAACAATGTAAAATTCTGTCACAATGGGAAACACAATCTGTTTTTCTCATTTGTTGTTCAATTTCTATTGTGTTGCTATATAAGATGAAGTTTTCTAATAATTTAGCATCAATGCTCTTCCACTAAAGTCCAATTCTCAATCAACAAGCAAATATGAATTATTTCCTATGTGCCAGACACTATGCTAAGCAGTGTAGATAAAAGAAAGGCAAAGACATGATCCCTGTCCTCAAAGAGCTCACGTTCTGACGTAGGAGACAATATGCGGGGAGGGGGGAGGGGGGCAAATTTGTACATACAAAATATATGTATATGCATGTGGGTATGAATGCATATATATGGTAAATAGAAGGTAGTTTTAGATGAATGGCCTTAGAGGGGAGAATGAAAAGGGAAGGATGAGGAAAAGCCTCCTGCAGAAGATATGATTTGAACTGAGTCTTAAAATAAGACAGAGAAGCCAAGAGGCAGAGGTGAGAAGGGAAAGCATTCTTCCAAGAATAGGAGACAGCTGATGAAAAGGCAAAAAGTCGGGAAATGGAGGGTTGTGTGTTAGGAACAAAATTGTCAGTGTCGCAGAATTTAAAGTGTGAGGACAGTGACTTAAGGGTAGGAAGATTGGAAAGGTGAGGCCAAATTGTAAAAGTCTTTAAAATACAAACAGGATTTTCTATTTAATGCTTGGAATTAATTGCACAATGGGGTAACATGGTCACATCTGTGCTTATAGGAAGAGGGCCCTCTGGCAGCTGATCGGAAGATGGATTGGAAAAGGGAGAGACTTGATTCTGAGAGACCAGTTAGAAAGCAATAATGATAGTCCAGGTATAAGATGATGACGGCCTGTACCAGAGTGGTGGCTATGTGAGTAGAGCAAAGAGACATGTCTGACAGATGCTGTTAAAAGAGAAACTATAAGATTTCACAACAGATTGGCTTTATAAAGTGAGTGCCAGTCAGAAGTTGGTAACCTTTTGTCTTGGAGGTTGATTCTCGACTTGGAGTCAGGAAGACTTGAGACACTTAATTACATACTAGCTATGGGGATCCTAGGCAAGTCATTTAACCTGCATCTGCCTGTAATTTTCTCATCTGTAAAATGGGGGTGATAAAAATGGCAATAACCTCCCATGATAGTTGCGAGGATCAAATGCAATAATGTTTGCAAAGCATTAAACCTTCAAGTCCTATGTAAATGCTAGCTATTGTAGGGGTGCTGGTGGTGGTAGTCCAGACCAGCAAAAATACAGTTTCATAGGATCACAGATTTAGAGATGGAAGGGGCTAAAATGCAGAGCTGTACTCTATACCAGCAGGAAAAGATTTCAGGTGTGAGGCTGTGTCTATAATCCAAGGAGATACAGAGAGGTTTGGCACCAGAAGGCTGACTTTCTGGTATGACCATCAAAGTAAAACTGCATGGTTATATAAGCCTCTACTTTTCTCCCTTTAATGTTATATACCATTCCTGACTCACAGAGTCCCCTAATTAGGAGGCCGTTACTAAGCCACAAATATGTAAGTAAGAAGTCAGAGCAAAAGAAACCTTTGAAATTATACTCTGTTTCATCTGGTTCTACAATAATTGTTTTTTTTAAAAGTTATATAGACTTTCTTTGACTCATTCTAAAGCTTCTTTAGTATCGATGCACCTGCAGCTCTAATTTGCAAATTTTCAAACACATCTTTGAAGCTATTCTTACCAATTACATGGTGTTAATATTAATTAAATAGTGTTTGCAACTTGAAATGTGGTGTTATCAATGGAACTCAGCTGTATAAATATAAAAGTGGAACTTCCAATTGAATTTAAATGTTTCTTTTTGCAATAGTGTTTTAGAACATTAATGCGTTTTAAAATTGATTTTGCCAGCTTGAATCCATTCTTCTAAAGCAATGAACATCTGAGGGAAAAGGGCTGCATTTTATGTATTCTTCTCTTTCTGTCATTGAAAATATTTTGTTTTCATCTTAGAGTGCATCCATTTTGGTGAATAGAAACTCAGGTCTCATTTACAAACCAAGGGGAAAAAAAGAGCTTTCCATCAAAGGTATAAGGAGATAAAGGCAGGCAATATTAGAAAAATATGATCAGTGGGTGCTTTTCAGCTGAAGAGGAGAAATGATGTTTCTCTTACCCCACTGGTTATAGAAATGAAAAAAATCACAACGAAATCATTAAATATATTGACATATGTCAGGCATTTTGTATGCAAAAACGAGTTAATTTCATGAATTTTTTCATTAGCATTTCAAAAGGTTTATAGCCAACATACTACCCTATGAATAGTAGGCACATAATTAATTAATTAATTCCAAGGAGTGCCCGTCAGCAGATAATCAGTAGCTTACCGAATTTGCAAAGAAATTAATGCTTTATGTTCATGACTACACATTGTAGAAAACTTGACAGGGGTGGTTCCTTTCTGTCTTCAAAAACCTGAAATGTCTTTTCTGATAATTTGCAAGCCTGTCATCTCTCATAACTCATTCATGAAGTTGATTACTGCATAGAGGAGCTACAGAGACATACTTTAAAAATCCCTATAAAAAAGACAGAGTACTTTTATATCTGTTGTTTACCAGCATTAGCCCACTTCTCCCTCACCATGAGAGATACTGATACTATTTATTACTCTTCCTCTCTTTTGAGAAATGGTGCTGTTCATATACTGTTCAAATACATCTTGACCAAGAACCCAAAAGAATCAACATTAGAACCTCAGCCACAGACCCTAAACTTCTAGCTATAAGCCATGCGTCCACATTATTTGACAACCTCTTCATGGCACCATAAATGAAACCTCATGGAAAGAAAAAAAAGAAGTGAAACACATACACACATACAAAAAGAAACAGAACAATGGTCCCCAAAGCTTGGCACATCATAAACAAGTCTTAACAGCCAAGAACCAACTAAGCTATTTCTTTCCCTCATTTCTAATAGAGACCAAAGGGAATGAGAGAGTAAAATCAGCCAGCAACAATTCTCCTGGTTTCGTAGGATCATGGCTTTTGAGCTGGATGGAATCTTAAAAGACATTGGGTCTGACCCCTCTCATTCTACAGATGAAGAAGCTGAGACTGAGACTGAGAGAGGTAATGTGACTTGTCCAGGGTCTCAGGCAGGATTCAAACTTAGGTATTTCTGAACCACAAGACTAGTCCTCTATCCGCTGTGCCACCTAGTGCAACATTTTCCAGGTGCTATGAAGAAAAATTTTCTTGAATTACCTAAGACTGTAGGGATATATGGCTATTAGGTACCCAATAAATCCAGTGTAATCCCATGGTAAAGAGTTCAATTGTATCCAAATCAGCTACTAAAAGGCTGAGGAATCTCTTACCCTAAAGAATCTTAACTTGAAAAGAAAATGGACATAGACCATATCCATATGAACTTATGTTCTATTCTATCTCCTTATGAATCTCTTCCTGTAACAGAGATTATCCTTTCTCAAATTGAGAATGGAGACAGTTCATTTCAGAAAGGACACAATCATAAAGATTCTTACTATTTGAGTAGCCCTAGTCCTTAACCCAAATGACTGACTCTTCAACTACTTTTCTAAATCAAGAAGATACAATTCTTGCCTTAGTCTTCACACCTTACTTCCTAGAGCAGCTACAAGAACTTATTCAAGCCCATTCTGAGAAGTAGCTTGGCTGGTGGAAGAATGCTGACTTGGAGGCAAGATCTGAGTTCAAATCCTACCTCACATACTCAGTGATTGTGTATGACCATGGGCAAATCACTTAATCTAGCCAAACCACAGTTTCTTCATCTGTAAAACAGATGATGATATTGTGCCACCTACCCCTTAAGTGATGATTTGACAACTTTGCAGTATGATGTAAATGAATTATTACAATTGTTCCTTTGCCTTGTCCACAACCCAGAGATCTGATAGTTACTCTGGACAACCCTGATAAAAGGGCAGTAAGTCCCAAATTAACAATGCCATATGGTCTAGACCTGTTTGATGGCAAGTCCTCAACAAAGCCTGCCTCATGGTTCCCCTCTGGTGAACCCAGTAATTCTTGCTAAATAACTATGCCTGATTCTACTATGTCCCTAAAAGAGGTGGAAGTGTATTTAAGAGCACTGAACTTAGAATCAAGAGACCTTAATTTGAGGTCTGACACTTACTACAGCTGAAACCATGAGCCAGTTCATGGAGACTCTAATCACAGGACTACCTAGCACAGCAGTTTTATATGAGAAAAATGTTTTATGATCTTAAAGGTCTATCTAAATTTGAGTTTTTCTTCTCACTGATTTCACAAGATTATAGGATCATTTATTTATATGTTTTATATTATATGCATATGATTTGTAATCATAGGAATTTTTAGAGCTGGAAGGGACCACTAAGGTAATCTAGTCAAACCTTCATATTATAAATGAAGAAACTTAGGCCCAGAGATGTTAAGTGACTTGGAGAATGTCACTTAGTCAATCAACGGCAAAATTGGAATTTGAGCTCAGATCTCTGGCTCTCAATCTCATAGCATCACACTGTAAAGGCATCATATACACTGCTGATACCTTGAGGTCATATTTTTAAAATCACTACATTAAGAGAAACTATGATATTACCATGTTACTTTTCTGTTTCCCCTTCTTTTTTTAGAAAGGTCTGGCTTAAAGAACATAATCACTGAGAATGCCAAAGATCATGATGCCAAAGGCTGACCACTATTCACCAAATCCAAAACCTTGCTTTCCAAATATAAAATGGATGTTTCATCCACCAAACCATAGATTTTTCTACAAAGCAAAATTTCTAATCAAACTGAGTAAGCAATTTCTCACTAATTATTTTCGTTATGATCTGTCTGAATGCATCAGGGATAAATTGTAGGAAGTCTCAATTTACACCCAAATTTCTAGGCAATCAGCATTGATAAGCAGAGAAATCCAAGACAGACAATCAGATAGTTTACAGAGTTTAGGCAAAAAAAAAATTAATTGTCAAGATCTCCTATAACATTGAATCTGTGCAGACCTTTCTCAAAATCAATATGCAAAGGATTTTACAGATGCACTGACATAGTGACATCAATTGTTGTAGTAAGAGAATCAATTATTACAGAACTACAGCATTTTTATTAGAGTCAGTAGATAATTTCAAAATGGGTTAAGTTGCTACCCTTTGCCATATCTGCTATTACCATTGTCATATAAAGGTTTAATTTTCAACTATTTTGTTTTGGATGCAATCTTTGTTATTAAAATGAGGGATGCTTATGAGATCTAATGTGTTTCATTGCATAATGTAGTGTGGTACGAATTTGGCCTTTTCAACATTCTGCATTTCAACTGACAATCTATCCATCCCTTTACGCCAGATCAGGGAGGGAGAGTTGAAATAGAATGGAGAGACAATCATGCCACAGAGTATTGAAAGGATCAACATGGAAGGAAAGTGGTGATTTAATCAAACCCTCATATGGGGCACAAAAATGATTTTCTCTCACTCTTATGACAAACATAGTAGTAGTAATAATTAAAGCCACAACCTGAATACTTTAATGTGACAGGTATTACCTGAGTGGGGAAATGCTGCCCAAAATAAAAGCCAAGTAATTCCCATGGCACTTTAAAAAACCACAACCTAACCAAACATCCTGGCCACTGTCTCGCAATAGATTCTACAACTGGAAAATTATATTCTTTATAGAAAAGCACTACACGTTTGTCTTGCAAATGTTTATTTTGATATAACGGAAAGGTCACTGGATTTAGATTCATAAGAACTGAGCTTGATGCCTAACTTTGCTATCTATAATCTGCATGACCTTAGATAAGTCTCTTTTCCTTTTTCAGTTTAAGCTCCTTGATTTCTACAAGGGGGACAATAATAATTGCACTACCTACCACACAGGATTTTTTAAAAGATCAAATGAGAATGTATGTAAAGTATCTTATGAAACATAAAATAATAATAAAATGTCATCTTTTGTACACACACACATACACATATTCTTAGGTGAAAAATACCTATAGTATAGACTACAAAACACAGTTGGATGACTGTGATGATCCAGCAATACTTAAATTGTGGACAGACATCGTAGACAGATGATGAATTGTGGCAGCTAGGTAATACAGAATATAGAATAATGGACTTGGAGTTAAGAAGGTATGAGTTCAAATCCTACCTCGGATACTTAATAGGTTGGTCCCTTTTAACCCTCTTACCTTAAATTTCCTCATCTGCAAAATGAGGATAATAACACCTTCCTTAGAAAGTTGTATAAAGGGCTTTGCAAAACTTAAAGTGCTATATAAATGCTAGTTATTATTGCTTATTATAATTGTTGTTGGTGTTATTATATCGGTCCAGAACTGAAGGGATAAGGATAGATAGCATTTGGGAAACTATAAGATGCTTTTAATGATCCCAAGTTTCTCCCTGACCAACAGCGCATATTTTGACTATTGATATTCTTTCAGTGATACTGCTTAGTTAAGGAACAAAGATTTGTACAGTCTCCAGAGAATTAAAGTTGTAGATTATCCAAAAGACAGCAGACAGTTGCATGATGGGTGTAAGTAGATGGAAGCATATTACCAACAGAGAATTATACAAGAGAGGAAAGGGGAAAGGATATTATCAAAGAAATAGATGACCCAACAGGAGGTAGATTAGTCATGTAGTGAGGTTGTTAACCAATGATTAACTTGAAATCTCCACTGCCATGCAATAAAAAGAGTAATAGAGGAAGGTCCTTAATATATTAGATAAACATGGACAAGAATTGCACAGATGAAAATGCATAGATGGGTTGTGATCTGTCAAAATGGACTTTGTCCTGGGTCCTCTTCTCTTCTCCCTCTATACTCTTTCATTTGAGGATTTCATCAGTTCCTATGATTCAATTATCATCCCAGTGCTAATGATTTTCAAATCGATTTTCTCCAGCCGTAACTTCTCTGCTGATCTCGAGTGTCCCGTCTCCAACTACCGATTGAACCCCTCAAACTAGATGTCCTGTGAATAACTTAAATTCAACATGTCAAAACTAAACTCATTCTCTCTCTTCCCCAAAACTCTCCCCCCTTCCAAACTTCTCCATTACTATCAAAAGTACCACCATCTTCTGTCGCCCAAGCTCCCAACCTAGGTGTCATCCTTGACATCTCTCTCTCTCACTCCTGTATCTGATCACCTACAAGGGCATGTCAATTATTGTAACACCTCTTGTATACTGCCTCTTCTCTCCTATGACACTGACACTCATCACCTCAAACCCAGACTATAGAAATAGAGTAATGCTTGGTCTCCCAGCCACAGGTCTCTCGCCACTCCAGTCCATCCTCCACTCAGCTGTCAAAGTGATCTTCCTAAAGGTTGGCTCTGACTATGTCACCCCTCTCCCCACTCAAGATCAAATATAAAATCACCTGTTTGCAATCTGCTCAACCCGGCCCCACCTTCCCAGTACCTTACTCCATGCTCCCATATACTCTGTGACCCAGTTACACTGGCATCCTTGCTGTTCTTCACACAAGACACTCCCATCTCCTGATTGTGGGCATTTTCACACACACAACATTGCAGCATGTGAAGGAATCAAAAAGAGCAAACTCTCATCTCGGAAATATCTTTTTAAAAGGGACCCCATTAGTTTTCTTTTCCTAGGTATTTGTCACATTGCTAAGAATTGACATTAGATAATAAGTAATTCACCAATTCTTCTTGCAGAAACCAGAGTTGTCACAGACTGGATGTTTTGCTAAGGCAGATTTGGATTTTTAATTCAGCATCTGGGAGAACTATTTACCCTGTGAAAAACAACAAAACATTGTGAGGCCACAGGGTAATGTAGAGGCACATGTCAGGTATGAGTATGCTGTAACATACTGCCAACATTGAATGCTGAAGAAGAACTGACTAAAAGGATACATCATCAGACAATATTAACAGCCAGCATTTATAGAATACCATAAGGTTTGCAAGGTACTGCACAAATATTATTACATTTTTTCTTTACAACAACCCTAGGAGTTAGGTGTTATTATTATCCCCATTTTGCAGATGAGGAAAGTAAGACAGAGGATAAGTTAATTCCTTGCCCAATGTAACACAGCTATTAATTGTCTGGGGCTAGATTTGAACTCAAGTCTTTTTGTCTCCAGGTCCAATACTTTATTCACTACAACACCTAGCTACTATAGAGATGTCAGACAGGAAAAGGAGATATATATATAGATAGATATAGATATAGATATAGATTAGATAGATAGATAGATAGATAGATAGATAGATAGATAGATAGATAGATAGATAGATATCAATCATGGAGCAAGAATGGATAAGCAAAAGACAGTCTGTATATTCCAGTTATATCCATGAAAATGTTACATGATCTAGAGAAATGTTTCTAGAACATTGAGTGAACTCTTGTTGGAGATTTCTGGTAGGACATGGACAAGAGTTCTAAGGATGAGGAGGCAAAGGAAGGTTGTAATCTGCCCTTTTGGATGCAGTATCCATACTGATGAGATCATAGACCTATCAAAGTAAGTTCACTGCAATGACAGTGTAATATAGAATTGATCCTTTCAGAGGGCAGCAAGCAAACTGGGGCTACACTCACTGCCCAGCTGATCAGTTGGTCAACCCAATCTAAATGGTTAAGTCAGTCGGGCCTCTGGTCAAAGTCTACTTCCCTATATTCTGAACCACCTATATAACTCCAAAAATAAAGAAATCTGGCATAAAATATAGCTTGTCAAATATGTGTGTGTAATATAGATATGTATACATATAAACATACATGAATATACATACATAGACTACATTACCAGACCTGTGATTTCATCAGTAGAGAACATTTCTGGGAATGAGCTCCATCTTCCAATTCAAATGACACCTGCCCTGACCTATAGTAAATAAATGCCTGGGATATAGGTTAAGTGACTTGTTCATTGTCACATAGCTAGTCTGTATTAAAAGCAGGACTTGAACCAGGTTTTCCTGATTCCAAGGTCAGGTCTCTGTCCATATTGCATCTCTTAATGATGTTGACACCTTATCATATCATAACACTTATTTCACTAAAAGAGTGGGCCCTAATGGTTCCCCAAAAGAGATCCTATTTCTCCTAAGTGAGCAACTTATTGCCTCTCTATCAACAGGATCAGGCCCATTATCTTAACTAAGTACCCCTGTATTTGAAATCAAGCAACCCACAGGGATATCATGCTTTCTTCTGGAATTAGAATCTACAAGGAAAGCATTGGTAAGCTGTGTAGAATTAGTGAAGGAAACATTCAGGAAAGGGAAAATTCCATTATCTTCTCTTTCTTGAAACAATCTAAAGGATTTTTCTTACTTGGAATCTGAAATCTCTCACTACTGAAAAGTCACTTTTATTTTTTCCCATGAAATTTTGCTATTCTGCTACGGAAACAAATATTTAAATATTATTCATAATGTATTAATAATAATAAAATGGTTTATATAATGACTTCTCTTTTCTCATATACAAAATGAAGGGACTCTGTCACTCTCAGCAATATAGGAACCTGGAGGGACTTTTTTTGTTTTTTTTTAAAACAAATGGAGGAAGAGAATAAGCACGACTAGGAGAAAGGCCCTGTGCAAATATTATCTCACTTGATCCTCACAACCCTGCAAGATAGGTGCTATAATTATCCCCACTTTACCATTGAGGAAACTGAGACAAACAGGTTAAATGACTTGTCCACAGACATACAGGTATAAGTGTTAGAAGTTAGATTTGAACTCAGGTCTTCCTGATCCAAGGCCCACCACTCTGTCTGCTATGCCCCTAGCTGCCTCTAATGGGGCATGGATTTACACTGCACCATCCATTTTGCCTCATCTTTTCCTTCTTATGACCAAGGCCACGCATTCATGAGATTGTCATTGGGTAATGAATATAATCTATAACCACACAAGAGAATAAAAGTTAACTAAGCCCTTTGGGGATGAGAAGCCATGACCTAACCCTCAGCCCAGTGTTCCTACCTGCTGATTACACATCGCATTTCACACTAGATCAAGCATACAAACACATGGTAAGAATGAAAATACAAAAATGTCTAGATGATAGAATCATTTGATAACAATATCAGTGAAACATGGCCTTGGGGACTATTTGGGACTTTTTTTTTAAAATTTAATGACTTGCAAATGTAAACCTCCTTCTATAATAATCAGGAAGTATGTCATTTATTCAAATTCACAGTGGCTCCAGTGCATAAGAGAACTCTCTCATCAAACAAGACAACTTCTTTGCCTGAGCCAGGAGCTCTTTCCCAAATTAGCACCAAAGTGTCACCTTGACAGACCGATGGACACACAACAGAATCATTCATAATGTTCTCAGCCTCCCTCAAGACCAGACAGTCTAGGTCGTACATCTGCAAGAGCTCTAATTATTACACATGGCCCAGACAGCACTTGGGATGCTCAGTCTTGAGCAACCTGTCTACAGGAAATACAAAAACCTGATCAATGCCCACTTACCAATTTCCCTGGAGATCTGAGTAAATGCTTCCACACCACTCTCACCGTAGTTCCCCTCAGAAGCCAGAGTTGACACATAATTCCATCCAAGAGCTGTCACAATATCGACCATGGCTTGAGCTTGATAGGAGTCAGGTGGAACCACTCGGGAGAAAAAGTCATACCGGGTGTTATCACTGAGCTCTGGAGCTGTCGATGCATAGCTGATTTGAGGTATCTGCAAAGGAAATGACAGGTCATTTTAACCCAAGTCAACTGTCAAATCAGCACACATTGATTCAGCATTCATTTCAAGCCATATTTGTTATTATCATATTTGCTATTATCTATGGTTCCAGGTGCCATCCTAGGCACTGAGGATACAAAATATGGTATAGTCTGTGCCCTTGGGAAGATTATAATTTAATGAGAGGACGTACATTAAAAAGTATGAGCCAAAAGGAACATAGATTAGAGACAGAGGAGAGAAACACAAAAATAATACAATGAGAAAATTTGAAAAGGTTGAAAGAACACTAGCTCTGGAGACAAAGGACCTAGGTTCAAATCTCACCTCTTGTGATATTTTTATTACCTTGGGAAAGTCACAACCTCCCCGGAAGAATAGAAATTTTTTTCTTTGCATCCCAACCACTTAGCACAGTGCCTTGCACATAGTAATTGCTTGACAACAACAGCTAGCATATACATAGCTCTTTAATGTTTGTCCTGTAGATAACTCGAACTCAATGTGCCAAAATGAGGATTTACCACCTTTCCTGCCAAACACCTCCCCACTTCTGAATGTCCTTACTACCGTTAATGGTGCCACATTCCTCCCAACTACCCAGGCTTGTGACCTTGGTGTCATCCTCAACCTCTCACTTTTCACTCAGCCTCAGCCCACCCATCTAATCTGTTGTCAAATCTTGTCCCTTGTACCTTCACAACATCTCTCATATTTAGCCCTTTTTGTCTACCAATACCTGACACCCTGGTGAGCCTGGGCTACTGTAATAGGCAACTAGTTGGTCTCCCTGCCTCATGTCTCTCCCCACTCCAATCCATTCTTCACTGAGTTGCCAAAATGATCTTCCTAAATCATTGGTCTGACCAAGTCACTCCCTACTCAACCAATTTCTGTGGTTCCCCATTACTTTCAGGATCAAAGCCCTTCATAACCTAGCCTCTTCCCACCTTTCCTTCCATGTACTCTATGATGATCCAGAGACTCTGGCCTTCTTGTTGTTCCTCAAACATGATATTCCATCTCCTGACTCAATGCTTTTTCACTGTTTATCCCCAATGCATGGAATTTTCTCCCTCCTCATCTCTGCCTCCTGACTTCCTTTAAGACTCGGCTCAAATCTCCTGGTCTCCCTTCTTCCCTTACTCCCCTCGCCCTTCTTCTAAAATTAACTTCTATGTCCTCTCTAGAGAAAGGGAGAGGGAGAAGGAGAGGAAAGGAGAGGAGAGAGAGAGAGAGGGAAAGAGAAAGAGAGAGAGAGAGAGAGAGAGAGAGAGAGAGAGAGAGAGAGAGAGAGAGAGAGAGAGAGAGAAAATTCACACACATAATATATAAATACACATATATGTATATATACATACATACATACATAAGTCTTGTATATGCAATTGCTAGCATGTTGTCTCACCCACAGAAGAGCTCCTTGAGGGCAAGGATCATGTTTTTGCCTTTCTCTGTGTCTCCATTATTCAGTACAGGGCCAGATCCACAGTAAACACTTATAAATGCCTGGCGACTAGTTTACACTACAAACTCATCATTTATTCTGTAATATAGTGCAACAAATGTCAATATTAACAACTTTAAAATTAGAATACAGATCTTTGTTGTTTGGGGTGTGGGAGCAAGGAAAGACTACTTTTATAAGATACCCAGATAGATTATCAAAACCAGTCTTACTGGATAGTTTTCCCAATCAAAATTTTCTGGACATGTTGGCCTTCATGCTGTTCCTTTTTTTTTCCTTCTTTTAAGGCAATTGGGGTTAAGTGACTTGCCCAGGGTCACACAGCTAGGAATTGTCAAGTGTTTGGTCTGAGGCCGGATTATTCATGCTGTTTCTAATACCCACAGCAGTCCATCTCTAATCTCTGAGCCTTTTTGCTAGCTGTCCTGGATGGCTACAGTATTTTGTCTCCTCACTTCTGACTGTTGGAATCCCTGGTTTCCTTAAAATCTCAGCTCAAGGCTCACTTTCTATATGAAGCCTTCCCTGATCCCTAATGGCCATTGCTTGGTTATGGCCTAGGTTACAAAGATGAAGATTTGGGTAAAGTCACTATATGTCACCATAAACTAGCATAAGGTCTCTCATTGAGAGTACCCATGCCTAAATCTTCAAAAAGGAGAGGCTAAATCTCTCCTCTGCAACTTTCAGGTAGGTGACCAACTTCAAAGCTTTTTCTACTATTTAAGCTATGATGATTCTCTTTTCCCTGCCTATACAGTTGCTGAACAATCCAATCCTATTAACTGTTTGCTTGGCAGATTTTGCATCTAATCCAGACCCTCTGACACTATGAGGCCACCTAAATTCTCCTGCTCAGTTTCCCTGCCTTTGGAATAGGACTTGTTCTCATCCATGACAGCCAACCCTAGCTTTCTAGCTTGCTATTGATCATAGGAAATAAACTATATCTGATTTGGCCAAGGTGGGAGGGGAGTGGAGAAGACCTCAAAATGCACACATTTGCTCTATTTGCAAAGATTCCATAGCAGCCTCATTTTTGAAGGGTAGAACATTTATTTGAAACTTCAGGTTGGCAGAGAACTCATTTCTACAGCACAGATATTCCCTAGTCCTCTCTGGGTATCCAATAGTTTCTTCATCTTCACAGAGTCCAATATCAAGATAGTGTGGACAGCCCCCATTCTGCCCATAATAATGAGTCACCCCTTTCTAAAAATGAGCACAAAGTGTGAAAATGGAGTGTTTGAAACCAAAGCTAATTATTCCAAATTACTACCTTCAGTCAGTCACATTCAAGGTGGTTTAATTAGCAGCTGGCATCATCAGTTTAAGATTAATTAAACAGGTGTAAAGAGGACATAAAATAAAAATGCAGGTAGAAGAAGGATGATGTTGGAATAATTAGGCAGTGGGCTTTTCCCCAAAAGTCTAAAATAACTTCCCTCCTTTAGATTAACTCCAAAAAATGCAAACTAAAGCATTTGGTTTGAATTTTTTATATTCAATTTCTGGTAGACTGTACCTTTTTATAACTGGAATTAAAGTACACTAACAGCATTTTAAAATAATGCTTTTAACTAAGATGTGTTCAAAACTTCATGATTTTAAAACCAGGTCACTAAGCAATTGTCCAATGATCATTTAATATGTACCTAGCCTGATCCCATCTCCCCAACACACACACACACACACACACACACACACACACACACACACACTCACTTGTTCTCCTGTTAGGGATGAAGGTGACAGGAAAAAAAAAAGACGACAATGGTTCTTTTCTTTCTCTTTCTATGTAGCATTCACCACTACCATCAAACCCTTCTCTCACATAGGCAGAAGAATATGTTATAGCAGAATAATGGACTTGGAGTTCTAGAAAGACAGCGGTACAAATCCCACCTGAGATTTATTGGTTGGGTGACCTTCAGAAAGACATTTAATTTTTTGAGCCATTATAACACAAAGATAATAATGCCTGTGGCACCTAACTCACATAATTGTTGTGAGGAATGGGAAGAATATTGAATTTGGAGATAGAGTATCTGGGTTCAAATACCGGGTTTGCCACTTTATTACATTCAATCATTTTGGACTTCAGTTTCCACATTTGTAAAATGAGAGAATTGAACTAGATGACCTTTAAGGTCCCTTCCAGCTCAAAATATATTATACTAAACAAAATGAAGTATCTTTAAAGCACTTTGGATACTTCATAGCGCTATGCAAATCTATTATCATTGCCCTTGTATCTCTCCCTGGGTCTCCACGGTGTCTAGCACAGTATCTTAGATATGACAAATGTTCTTTGAATATTGAAAGAAATCATCATGATACTTAGGACCCAGTACCTACCTGACTACTTATTTGTTATGTAACCTTGACTCAGTTATTTACCTTTTCTGTCCCTCAGTTACTCCATTTATAACATGGGGCTAACAATACCTACCATACCTAGCTACCTGATAATATTGACATGAGGAACAAAAGGAAAAAGCATGTAAAATCATTTGGAAATTTTAAAGTACTATTTAAAGAATTATTATTACCACTACTATTACTATTTCCTTTTCTCCTCTCTTTATCATGAATCACAGCATTTTGAAACACACTTGATTATTTTACTTTATCTCCCATTTTGCAATGTTTTCATAGAAATTTTGTTTCTAGTTAACAGAGGCCAAGAACTGACATTACTAACAAGGGGTTAATAATGGCGTTCCCTTCTCTGGAAGCTTCTTTCCCAGCTATTTTTTGGCTTCATAATTTATTCAGATCCCCAAAAGGAGGAACCTTTCAATTAATCATTTTCAGTATAGAAGGATTTGTGCAAAAACCATTCATTTGTGCTAAAAATATTTGTCATCATGCTGTGTAGATGAGTTACCAAATTTTTTAAAAAAAGGATTTTTAATTAAAACGCTTGTCTGTGACTCCAGTTTTGGCAAGTACAAGTCCTATTTGCTCTAAAAAATAGATGAAACTATTTTGTAACTAGCATACTTTATGCCACTGTGTTACTGATAATCTTAGGGACAAGTGATTGTTCTTTTGGAATTCATGATAGAGAAGAAAAAGAAAGCTGGACATTGTGTAGTGCCCATTAAACTTTAGGTGAGCAGCTTTAGAGTGTTCAGAAAAGGATAGGTAGACCACCGAAAGCAAGAAGATGTAAGAGGAATAGCAAGCTCTCAAAAATGAAATTCTAAAGACACAAACAGAGGGGGAGGGGTGACAACAGGAAAAGAGGAGCTGTCTAAGAAGACAAATGTGGATGCACAGGGGACTGATTAAACAATGTAGACTTCTGTTTAATGGTGTGCATAGATGAAGGAAGCAAGTACAAATAATAGGAGAAGAATACTAAAGAGTGACATGGTTCTGAATAGTGTCAAATGTACTGAAGCTAAGAATGAGCTAAAGTTTGTGATGAATTATGAAGACAACAAACTTGGCTACTTTTTTTTGGTTTGTTTGTTTTGCTATGTTGGGGGCAAGAGGAAGATAGAATAAATGATGCATCGTATCCAACAGACACAACGATGTAGACAAGTAACAGAGAAGACAAAACTCTTCCATTTTAATTTTGCTTCTATTTTCTCTGACTGGAAAAATAATCTTGGAACTGAGGATAAAATTTGAAGCGGTAAGCAGAGAGTTGAAACCTGCAGCACAGGAGGAAATTACAAAAAAGTTCTAATTGTCCTCAACAAGATTCCATCCCCAGGTCTTGATGAATGACAATCTGAAGTACCCTAAGAACTACAGAATGTGACTGCTGACTTATTGCAGTGATATTTGAAGGACTGAGGTGAACAGGAGAGAAGGGCAAATGTTCTGATTTTCAAACAGAAGAAAGATGATAGTGTCTTCAAACTACAGGCCAGGGTGCTTGACCTTGAACCCTGTCAAAATTCTAGAATGTATTAAAAGGATTTGCTTCTTATTTGGAAAGGGATATAATAATTATTAAAAGCTAATGATTCATCATGATGGTAACAAATGCCAGACTAATCTCATTTCCTTATATGGCATGATAAATATGCCAATAGATCGAGAATTCTATAGACATGATATATGAAGATTTCAGTAAAACATTTGATAAAGTCACTCACGCTATCCTCAGGGGAAAGGAGGAAAGGTGTAGACTACATGATGATTATGCAGTTAGGTGAAGTCACATTTTGTGGAATTACTAGATGTACACATTAATGAATTATTTTGGTATTCCTTGTTATGCCACATGACCAGTGATAAAAGGCTAAGGGCCATCGCCAGTCATCTTGACCTTTATCTCGCCACTGGACTTCAGTGACTCTGGAGGAAAGAGTGAGGCTGGTGACTTTGCACAGCCCTGCCTCACTTAAATCCAATTCACTTGCAAGTCAAGACATCCCCCCTCCTGATGTCATTGGTGCTCTTCAAGATTGAAGGACTAACAGCAGCATTACCAGCCCACCTTATTTTCCTCTCATACAGTTCCTTGCTGGCATCCTTTCCCCTTGTTCTTCTTCAAAGTTTCCCCTTGGTTTTATATTGCATCCTGCTGATACCCACTATGCATCTTTCATTGCTCTCTCTGTGCTGCTCATCTTTATTGCTTCAGAGGTACTTGTATCCCATGTCTCACTGCCATATAACAACACTGGCAAAATGTTAGTCTTTTCTTTCATGGGAAGATTGAAGTCAGTAATAGAGCTTTGTAGTTTTTACAAAAGCAATCTAGCCATTCTTCTCCATGATGTCCAGTCAAACCCATGTTGAAATTGAAATTTGGGCAATAGATATTCTTCATACATGTGGCCTATGCTGTTTGGATGGACAGGACAAATTCCTTTGAGTTGTTATAGATTTCTCCCAGGAGGCTCTGCAATGTCTTGGAGCTTGATACAATCAACGCAATGTCATCGTCTGAAAACAAAACTATCTGGAGGATCTCACTATCCAAAAGGAATTATCATTTGAACAAATTATGATATTTAATATAAGTGTAATTTTGTACTTTTCTGCATTTTGTGGCATAATTTACAATATTTCTTAGGTCCAAAAACACTTTGTATAAGAATAAATTTCCAATTTTGTCATGGAAGTCATTAAAATATTATTCAGTTGATTAGAAATTAGAGATAGCTTAGCATAATAGCTACAGACAGTGTAGTATAGTAACTAGAAAGACAGTGTTGGAGCCAGGAAATCCTTTTTCAAGTTCTGCCTCTGAAACATGCTTTCTTTGATCCTGGACAATCACTTAACCTCTCAGTATTCTAGGCAACTCTCTAAATTCTATGTTGCAGGAACAGTGCCAACCTGCATTGGTAAAGGGATTTTCCTTACCCAGGAGTCCTCTATCCTAATGAAATCTTGAGTCCAATCTCTATCACTATCCCTTACAAAAACTCAGCAATAAATTTTTCATAACACATCTACTTCATAACACCAGGGAAATCTCACAATCTGTCCATACCCTGGTTGTTAATTTTTATTCCTCTCTCACCAAACACTGATGCTCTGCCAATCTATGATGGACAAATAAGACCACAGCCCACCAATCCATTCATTTTGACCCATTTGTCCAATCTTCCAGTTGCCATAGCTAAATAGCCAATCTCATCAAGATGGCCAGAGTGAATGGGTCAACCATGAGACTGTTCTTTTATTTCCAGCATATAAAATGCAGCTGCTTAGACGAATCCACACTTATCACATTGTATAGCCTCCCACACAGCTGGGTAGGAGTTAACAGGCAAGAGTTTGTTTAAGACTGAGCTAGCAAACACATGTTCGCTCAGGGCCCCTGCTGGGAGTGCTTTTGCTCTTTTTTCTCTTGGCAGCTGATCTTGCCCATTGATAGCTTGATTTAATGGAGGAAGAGGAAGGCGAGGTGATTCTTTGTGCTGTTCAATGGTATCATTGGTTTTCTCATGTGGACAAACAGCATGAAGCTGTACTGTTTCCTCAGGGGGTAGTGCTTTGCTGAGCACTTCCTCAGGGATCCTAGCCATAGCAACAGCTGCCATCACAACAACAGCTTGTTCCTGTCAGCCTCTCAGATGGATTTGTTTTTACTACAGAACTGGTGCCTAGAATGTGTAATGATTACAGCCATTAACCTCTTTTTGGACTTGACTGCCCATATGAACACACAACTGCTAACCCAGTGCTAATGTTACTGGTCGCTTTCAGCGAGACTTAAGAGTATAATCAAAGCTCGAGGTGTATATGAAAGAGGGATCAGAATGTTCAGGCAAGAACTAAACACCCACAAAACTACTCCTTTCCACAATAATTCCCTGAGCATTTGTCCTCTTCTCTGCACCCAACCATAATCATAAGCACTACTCTCTACCTTGGAGAAGATGGGAAAAGCAAAGGGGAATGTGAAGGGAAAGGAGAAGACACATAGAGGAGAGGCGAGGGACACACAGAGAAGGAGAAAGAGAGAGACAGAGACAGAGATAGAAAAAGAAATTAAAAGATAGGTTGACTATCCAATAACATTTTTCATACCATAAAAAGGACAGCTACCAATTTTGTACAGCAAGACAAAATATAAGCTTCACTAGTTGCCTTTTCTCTCTATTAAAGCACCCAGTCAAAAGTTTGCCTGAGATCCAGATAAGGCTACAAGAGCTCAGCAAAGATGTTGGTGCACAGTGTGACATGGTGGAAGAAAAGGTGTTCATTTTGGTAGACAAGAGAAAAGTCAGTTGAAATAAGAGAGGCTGAGTCTACCTTTGGAGGCTAATTGAATATTATTACTCTTCACAAACTCTGCACTTCCATCAAATCAGCCTAATTTCTGTTCTAACTTTTTACTCAACTTTCTATCTCTGTGCTTTTGCATAGGCTGTCCGCAAAGCTGGAATCCATGCACTCCTCACTTCACATCTTACTTCATATTGAATTTCCTCCAATACTCAGTTTATGTATCTTAAATATAGCAAGTACTTAATAAATAGTTATTGAATTTAATGAACTTTCTTTTTTTTTCTTTTTCTTCCCTAAATCAAACCTTTTCCTCTTCTAATTTCAGAATAAATACAATTATATAGAGAGGGGTCTATAGCTAGTTAATTCTTCTACATAAAAATCTTAGCACCACTGTACTCAAGGTAAAAAGTTGTGTTTCCCATATGAATTAGTTAGCTTTTCTCTATTATATGACTAAAGAGTATATTCCTCATTAGCTAGACATCTCACAAACACATAAATACAATGCAAGTCACAAAGAGAACTAGGAGAGCATGAATGAATCAGGCCAACTCCATTTCTGATATCAAGTTACAAATTTCAAAGCATTAGCAACCAATTTTGGGTTAGTAATATCATGTTTATATCTAAAAAAAGATCATTTGATAGAGAGAATACACTTTCTACAAAATACACCAAAAAGTACAAGTATGATAGATGAAGAGCAGTAATTTCAGTCATTGAATACTACCTATAATGAGGTTGAAGGGAATAGCATACGCACAAAATATACAGATTCTTGCCAAACTCACATAAAGGGAGTTTGTTGGCCAATTTGATACTTTTGAACAATCCATTTATATATTCTGAGGGCATCAAAAGAACACACTTTTATTCTTCTTCAAAAGGTGCTATGGACCTCAATTATGAAACAGATTTAAAGAAATGTGTTGATAAAATATATAAGCATAATCAAATATTAAGAAGGAAGCAATACCCCTTCCCAGGAAATGTGTGAATTTGGATTTTTTGAGAAAAGTTGATTGGTAACTTATGTGCTGAGCATTCAGGAATTTTAACAGAGTGGTCTGTCAACCTAATCTTCAAGTTGAAAACTTTGTCTGCATTCATCATGGTCTATAAAATGTTATTTAAAATATATGGTGTTATATATTTGCAAATTTTCTAATGTAAACAGGATGCTTAAAACTGTACTAAGACTTTTAAGACATCCTGTGTTTTCAATTTCCTATTATGCTGCTATTAAGATTGGCAGTGATTTTAGGCAAGCATCTACTTTAAAACTTTTTACTTTTGAAATAGAAATTTTGGAGTATATAATCAGCCACAAATTATTTTGAATTCTTTTGACAATCATTTTGAGCAGTATCACTTGATAAGAACATGCAGCTTGTGAATAGTCAAATTCGTAAAAAGGTAAGGGATAACCCATGAATAGAATTATTTACAATTAAACAATCTCTATTACAGTCTGTATGATTAATAAGCTTTTTATATTTATTTAGTTATGCTTTTAAGTTATTGAGGAAAACATCCCCAAAGGGAAAAAAGTTGTATCAATTCAATAATATGTGTAGGATTTTTAAATACTGATTCTACAGTGTATATTTAACCAGGAGGTATGCTTTCTTTTCCCTCTGCTAGTTATCGTACATATGAAAAGAATAAAAGATGTCTCAAAGTTACTTTCAGACAAGAAGAGTTAACCTGATCTACCCTGGACTTGGCTTTCATCAGCAGTAATTTCACCTCATAATCTGACCAGGTCAAATCAGCTTCCCAAATTACTCTCATGGGTTGACATAAACTACCAGATCCACTTTAAAGAAAACCACATCTTTTCTGGAATTTCTCAATATGACATGTCTTCCTAGAATCAAACACAAAAGTGCAAATTTAAAGGAAATGCAATGATTCACACAACTGGAAAATACAGGATGGTCTTCTAAGACTATGAAAAAGGAACTTCCTAGTTCACAAAGTTCTGTGAGTATCTCAACTATGAAGAATATCCCATTTAATTCAGCAATAAGTAGTCAGACAGATCACCAGAATAAGAGCTCTTCTACCACTCCCCACTTTGTTTTTGTTAGCTGCCTGACAATTAAAGGCAGGAAATGTCAATGTTTGGACGTTGAGCTTGAAGTAGATTGGACAAAAGGGTGGAGATATACAGCAGGCCTTTTGTGCTGTGGGGCTGGAGTTCAGGAGAAAGATTAAGGATGGATATAGAGACCTGTAAGTTATTGGCGTATAGAACATAATTAAACTCACTGAGAGAATAAGTAGAGTCAGAAGAGAAAATGCTCTCAGAAGGAAGGAAGAAACCAAGCATTTATTAAGCATCTTAAGAGCCAGGCGCTTTGTTAAGCACTTTTTACAAATATTATTTCACTTGATCTTCACAACAATCCTGAGAACTCTTATTCCCATTTTATAGTTGAAGAAACTGAGAGCAACAGAGGTTAAGTGACTTGTCAGGGTCATACAACTAGTATTTGAGGCTGCATTTGAACTCAGGTTTTTCTGACCTTTCTGACTTCCAGGTTCATGACTCTATCCACTGCAGCACCTAGCTGCCTCTAGGACAGAGGCTTGGAAGATAACCTTACTTAGTGGTAGAGTGATGGATGATAATTCAACAACAGAGACTGAGAATTGAGCATTCAGACAGAGAATGAGCATTCAGACAAGTATGAGAACTAGCACAGTGCTTGACATATAAAAAGTGCTTAATAAATGCTTTTTCATTCATTCATTTAGTGGAAAGAGCTCAGGAAAAAGCAGTTATTCAGAAAAAGGGGCTTGTCAGTGTCAAAAGCTGAGAGAGGTAAAATAGAATAAGGCCTCAGCCAAGATCATCAGATTTAGTAGCTGAATTCATTGGTAACCTCAGAGAAGAAGTTTTAGTCAAGTGCTTGGGTCAGAAGCAAAACTGCCAGGGGCTGGAAAACAGGAGATGAAGAAATGGAGTCTGTTTTTCTAGGAGTTTGACAGAAGAGAGTATAAAACTGTCCTAGTCATGGTTCCACCTATGATATATAATGGATCACTCAAAGTCCAAAGAGTTAAGACATACAATGTACTGAATTAAAAAAAAAAAAAAATGCATTCAAACCCCCAGGTGAAAGCAATCAGCAAAAAAAAAAAAAATTCCCTGGAGTTTCAGGAGCTCCCTGCCATAATCCTAGCACTGTCTTTAAATACTCCTTGCCCAAAAGCCCCACAACTGGGTCCCAGCTGACTCTACCTGGAGGTTAAATCAAACACCCCAGGTCTGCTCCATAGCATCTTGGCCCCACTGCTTGATGGTGTATGAGTGTGGGAGATAATTCAAGCCAGCCCAATTCTACTAGCATGCTAGTTCACAACCAGAATGATTTCTTGAAGGGAACACAAGGTCAAGTGAAAAGTTTTGTTTTGTTTTGTTTTAGGTTAAGGGAGACTAAGCATTTCAAGCCAACATTAACCAAAGGTAAGACTTCATTCATCACAAATACAAGTATTCTCTCCATTAGTTCTATTCTAATGCCTTACCATAGTGCAGCCATTAGTCCTGTGTTCCCAAAATTTCAGCCAGAAGAAGAAGGTAAACTTTAAAAGGTCCTGTCCATCTTCAAAAGTTTCAATTACAGATCTGGTGACAGATCTATGTGCCTATTGTCTAATGATTAGAGAGAAGGGAATAAACATGTATGTAGGACCTACAATGTGCCAGGTATTATACTAAGCTCTTTTTTATTAATATTGTCTTATTTGAGTCTCACAACAACATTATGAGGTAGGTGTGTTATTATCCTTATTTTACAGTTGAGGAAGCCTGAGGCAGGAAAGTTAAAAAATATATATATATAAGAGAGAGAGAAGGAGAGAGAAAGAGCAGGAGGGAGGAAAGAAAGAGAGAAAAAGTGGCAGACTAAAAGAAAAATGGTCTGAAGGACTGAGAAAAAGAGGGCCTAAGGGAAAGAGGGACCGAGTAAAAGAAAAACTGAACTAAAGAGGAAACTAGGAACTAAGGAAGGAGAGCAAAACAAAAGTAAGAGAGTCAGTCTTTTGCCTTGGGAACTCTCTTTCAAATATAAAAGCTATTTTTTTAAAAAAAACCTTAACTGTGAGGGGTAGGGCCCAAAGGACTGACAAGACACTGAATCTTAGAAAACTTGCCTCCAGTCAGATGAAATTAAAGCCAAGGGCCAGAGATTCCCCATCCCTGTTATAAATGCTATTTTCAAATATCCTATAAAAGCTTTGAGTTGATCTTATGCCAGGGCCATTATACAGAATAATCATATAATGATCAGCCTTAGCCAGTATAAGGTGTTCATCGTCCCCAAAATTACATTGGATAGCAGCCAGTCAAACAGTGATATTGTCCCCAAACTTCTTCAAGGTTGATGAAGAAAAATAAGCAGCAGGGCCGCCAACCCCTGAAAGGCAGCCATAGACACTCAGACAAGCATACAACCCGGGGAACTAACCTGAAGCTGAGAGTCCACCAGAAAAGAAATACCTATTTATGTGATTTGCAAGTGCTAATATTTATGCTCTTGATGGAAACTTAGCAATGTGGGGAGATGGTCCAAATTAGTGCCCTCACTACTCTCTCCACATTTTCACTCAGCTAGGAAGACTTTAATGATGTTCTTTGAAACACAAGGTAGGAAAACACTTTGGAATGTAGCTTCTTAGAACAGAGAAATGTATCTTAAGCAAAGTGGTCTTTTTACAAGACTGCAAAAGTGATCAATTAAGATTTACTATAATATGGAAGCTGAGATGATACTGAGGCACTTTCTTAGCATCATTTGCTAAATGACTTAAAAATTTAACTCTCCCACCCACTCACTCCCATCACTGCTGACTTCAAACTATCACCTAATATTTAATGCTCCTCTTCTCCTGATTTCCTTGCTGTGCAATCACTGCTGTGGTTCATTTCCCCCCCCCCCAAGCATGTCAGCAACAGCACATTAAAAAATAAAAAGTTAGCAATTATAACCAAGGAATGGAAGTCAGTAAATTCAGAGCTGGCAAAGATTCCATTTGTACTGGCATTTTGCCACTCACTAATAAACAATCTGAATCCTGCAAATTGGGGAAAATGTTGATAGGGCCATTTGTCTGCACTAACGTATTTCCCTGTTGACAATTTCTTGAATTTTGCATGATTATCCATTTTCCCCAGTACACCAGTCATCACCTCATGGTTTATCACCTCTCCCAGATGGCATGAATGAGCTGATTCTGAGAGCCAAAGACTGCTGGGCAGGATTTTAATGTAAGAGAAAGAGGTAGTAAATCCCCTTCCTACTATGCTCCCTAGACTGGTTAACTCATAGGACTAATGAGATTAAAGTTCTTAGAATGATCCCCATTTAGCTTCATACAGGTAAAAATTCCACTGCAGCAGACCTTGGCCAACCACCTGACAAATGTCTGCCTATGGGCATAAGTAAAAATAAATGAGAGACTATGAAGGAGTCAGTGTAAGTTAACCACTCCCAGGAAATGTACAAAGTACATATCCTATTAATATGATCATCTTTCTACCCAAAAGACAACCCAGATTTACTGTAGCCAGAAACGAATTCTCAGGTCCTTTATACCAAGCTCTCCCAAAAGGAAGCGCATCTATTTTTTTTTATAATTTATTAGATTTAACATATAACAACCTTAATCTTTGATGTTTTCCCCCTTTTTCCTCTTTTTCTTTAAATTAATAGAATGAACATTAAAGTAAATGTTATCAGGTCCCCTGAAAAGCAAGCACAAAAAGGGGTGGAACTCCTGCATTCCTCCAGGATCCATATGGCCACACTTTGAATTCTTAAAACATGACCAGGAGATTTGGCAATATCAAATGTCTCTTCTAGAAATCTATCCTTGGGTTACCTTCATAAACCAGCACAACCAGAGGACCAAGGCCCAGATGGACCTTGCCTCTCCATCTCACTTTGGGTGACCTACAGCTTTAATTCTTCAGAGACCATGGTAATTCATTACTCAAAGTCATAGAGCATCTTTGGAAGAACACAGATTTTTTTTTTAAATTAGTGTTTCAGGGAGAAGATTGAAATAATGTTTTGTTGTTGTTTTTGCTCAGTTGTATCTGACTCTTCATGATCTCGTTTGGGCTTTTCTTGGCAAAGATGCTGGAGTGATTTGCTCTTTCTTTCTCCAGCTCGTTTTACAGATGAGGAACAGGGTTAAATGACTTGCCTAGGGTCACACAGCTGATAAGTGTCTGAGGCCAGATTTGAACTCAAGAAGATAAGTCTTCCTGACTCTGGGCTAGCACTCTATCCATTGCGCCACTTAGCTGCCCCTAAAATTACTATATAATTTCCTAAATAAAATCCAACTTGCTCTCTCTTCCTATTCATTTCACAGCCCAATTCTTTGCTCGTCTGCAGTGTCTGCACGAGATATATGTATTTATGAACTAGCTCTATGGGTTGTTCATTCAACCTTATGACGTAATCTGGAAAATAGTATCTTTCATCTACTTGGTTTTTCTTTGTGAATGAATAAACTAACCCCTTTGACTGATTATAGGTCTCACTTTGGAGGCTCTGTAATATTCTGGGGTTTGGTGCACTCAGAATAATATCATCACCTGCAAACAATACCTGGAAGAGCTCACAGTCTAAAGTGAATTCTTCTTTGATTTGGATGTTATAGTGGACCCCCTCCATAAGTGGAAAACAGTGGGAAACACATCATATTAATGATTAGATGGTCATTTAACAGTGATCTCAGTTTCATTTTTCAAAGAAACTTGGATCATTTTGACATGTGCAAGAGATAACCTTTTGGAAAAGAGCCTTTAAGGCAGCATTTTGTTCTACCAATTCAAATTCTTTTTAAAGAAATTTTAACAAGCAATAAATCAAGTATATTATGTGACTATCAAGATGTGGTCTGCTATAGAATATGATTTGCAAAAACCTTATTGTTCCTTTCTCATACCTTCATCAAAGATACCCTTGACATATCTGTAAGTTATTCTCACAAAGATTGCATAGAAATGGGAAAGTTGGAATACAAATCAGTAGCTATTAGTTTGCACTCAGTTGTTTTTTTCTGAAATAACAATGTCTATGATTTTTCCCCTAAGTATTTGATATGCTCTTCTCTTTCATGTATTTTAAGAATCAGTCCCTCAGTCCCCTCAAAATTGTGTCACCTCTACCTGCAGCACTAACCTTTTTGTATTGTCAAGTCTGGATCCTCTGTGTATGTGCCAGGTCCAACTGCTTTTCCCAACTTTATTTTCTATTTCCCGATGGTGTACTTAATATAACACAGATTCTAGAGTTACAGGGTTTGAGTTCAAATCCCCCCCGCCCAATACTTAGTACGTGTAAGATGTTGGCCAAGTCAGTCACTTAATCTCCTTAGTCTTCAGTTTCCTCATCCACAAAATTACAGTGTTGGACCAGACAACATCTGAGGTCCTCCAGATCAAGAGGGGAGTTTCCTGAACTGTATACTTTATACTCATTTTTATTTCCTTCTAATTCGGTATTGACTTTAATCTTCACTCTAATAAGTTGATAGCCTGAGTTTACACAGACAGCTTCAGAAATGAATTTCTATATCAGTAATCAAGCATTTCCTATCAGAAAAAATAATCAATTTCATTTGAGGGGATATTATTTAATATTCACCATACTCATTGCCACCCAACTGTCTTCTTGGAAAAAAAGTATTGATGAGATAGCTAAACAAGAGGTTCCTAAATAATCTATAGGTCTTTGGTCTCTTTCATTTCTTACTTTGGAACCTTATTTTCCAAGATATTTTTCATTATCTTTCCTTATATCTAGCTTTGTACCAAAGTACTAAAATACATGTTACTTCACTGTGGAGGGTCTGATCAAGTTTTTCACAGAATTTCTCTACTTCCTTGTTCTCTGCAATAGAAATGCTCATATACAAGCTGCTACTACCTACAGTTTTTACAAATGTTTTTCATGAGCACTATGATATAAGATGACCAAAGTCATAGGATCATATATCTATAGCAGAAAAAAAAAACCTTAAAGATCATGGAGTCCAACTCCCACTTGTCTCACATTTTCTGTTGCCTTCAGATACATGATAAAATCAATTCTATCCACTTTTTTTGGTCCTCTCCCAGGAGAACTTGTGAGCTATACATCCATTTAGCTGCTACAATTTTCTGTTGTTTTCTGGTTATATTTATAATGAAAATTTGAAGATTGGTGTGATTCCAATTCTCCAATACATCCACTCATGGTCAGTGAACAAGAATCTAACATTTAGGCTAACATTTATTTACACTAACAACACTTAAATAATTTCTTATAAACATTACCTTTTCAACACATCACTTCCAGAGAATATAGAGTACCAGACTTGAAATCTAGATCTGGGTTCAAATCCTGGTTCAGATATTTATTATCTATGTGCCCTGGGTAAATCATTTAGACCCTTTGAGCTTCAGGTTCCTCATTCAGAATTGAGTTAGAGCTGCCTCCAGCTCTAAATCTATGCTCCTACTGTCCTGGCCTACAAAGAAAATGAAGACTAAACACACAAAAAAAATTACACAGTGATATTTGAATTAGATAACAATGCAATATAATAAATACAAGAGATGTTACAAGATACCACAGGATTGACTGCTAAAAGAGCAATGTAGACAGTAAGGGCTATGAATCCACAAAAGGGAAAAATCACTTTCTAATTATTATTTTGATATTTAAAAAGTAGACTTCTCTATCCTTTTCCTTCAAATTGGCAAAAATGGATTTCCTTCAAGCTTTTACAGTTAGCATATCTTTGGAGGGAAACCAAGCATTCAATGCCTCCTAAAAAAGAAACACATGGATATAGATGTATCATATGGGTTTGAGAGAAATTATTTTTCTCTCTTGTATTAATTACTGATTATTGAATCAAGACCAAGGTTTTCCCCCTTTTCCACTTCCTTGTCTAGAAATCAGACAGTATGGGAAATCTTTCTCAAAGGCAATAAAAGAAATTCTAAGTTTAGGCTAATGGATGGACTCCTGCTCATTGTGTTTACTCAGACAGGTCTGGGGAAATGTTGATTCTCCCTTTTGTCAGAGAGGTGATATGGGAATTGATAAGTCTTTTTGACCAAGACTTGGGTGATCCAAGTCATGTACTCTGGCCCCTCATTATAATATTCAATTTCTCATTAACTGTAAAGCAATCAGAGTTGATTGCCACCCTCAGGAACAAATAACTCTTCCAAAAGCATGTAGTAAGCCCACCACCATAAGGTGGCATTCGAGAGTTCCACTATCCCCTTTTTATTAATAAACATACTAACCTCATTAATAAAATGATTCAATTACCCAGAAATTACATCTCTCAAACTTTTAAAATGTCACAGGCATATATACACACATTTTTTTTTAGTCCTAACTATAGTATTCACTGTTTTAACATTATAGGGGAGATTTCTGGGAATGAAGGGGCTGAGATAAAACAAATATCCTCTATAAACCACATCCACTTCCTCCCAGGCTCTCCTTGGGCAGATTCAGTGAAAACTTGCTATGTTCTCTCAGCCATTCTCACATCTAATTTGTAGTCTCATAGGCTTTCCAATTTGCCTTGCCCTTCTGTTTCAAATCCTTCTTGGTCATTTCTATAAGGACTTTGCTTTCAGAATCACTTAGAATGTTCCCCAGGTTCCTAATGAAGCCAGCCAGCATAGCCCTCAGTATACTTGCCCTTTCTGGATACCTGAATTGTTCCCTCAGCAACCACAGACTTTTTTTTGCTGGCTTCAGCAGATTTCACCATTGGTCAACCCAAAGAGGAGACTGATCAGTTGCAAAGGGGAGACAACAGCAGCTCTTACTGAGCCCCCGGTATTGTTTTAGTATTCCTGGCCCACTTCTGCTTGGAGTCTTCTGTCTCTACCATTTTTTTAAGAGTCTGCCCATAATCTGGCAAAAAGATTTTTTTAATTAATTTTTTTTAAAACCTAAGGTTTTAAAAGTCATTTATTATGGAAACTAGGGGCAAAGAAAAGTTGACAAAGATATACAGAGGACAATCCTATAAATTTCAGTTTGAAATAGAAGTTTGGATTTTGTCTAGGAAAAGCAATGTTAATCAGACCAAAGGTTGACTTTTCTTCCTGACAAGGGTGCTTCCTGCACAGAGTTAGAACATCAGATTCCAGATGCCTGGCTTCTTTTCCTCACCTTCTCCTCTCCACTATGATAGGCACATTGTGGTTGGACCTGGTCTTCTTAAATCCTAGGCAATTTTGTCTCAGCATGACCAGGTCAGATGATATGTCTGCACAGACGAGCCCGGTGCTCAAATGTCTTGACTTCAACTCCACCACTCATCCCTCATAAATGTATACAAGGGCCTTAGGGTTTCTTGGTCTTTGCTGTCCCAGGGACAGTGAGTGAACAGATGGGAGCAATCAGACAAGAAGCTTGCTGCTTACTGATGTGGATCAAGTATCCTCCTATTGCCTTGGAGAGGGATGTATCATCTAAGTAAAGGTTGCTGAAGATCTCCGTTGAAGAAGCAGTAGAAAAGGGGATGGATTCAAAGCCAGAGGAGCTGATTTTGATCCTGAATCTGCTCTTGCTTGCTGTGTGACCCTGGGTAAGTTGCTTCACTTTTGTGGGCCTCAGTTTCCCCACTGTAAAATGAGGGGGCTAGACTAGACAGCTTCTGAGGTCCTTTCGAGCTCTAAATCCTGTGATCTTAAAAGATTCTCAAGATGTGGGGTTTAAACAATTAGTTTAATATAAATAAGATGGATGCTGAAGTATCAGAAATGAGAACCATGTATGAAAAAGCACTGAATGAATGTTAGACTCAAGTCTCAAATGTACCACAGAGCTAAGCACCCCATGGTCAGAAAGAACCAAGTATTCCTTAGCAGACTGCTGAGAATCTGGGCCAGGGTTTCCTAAGCTGAGGTCTGTGAACTTGTGGGTTTTTAAAGTATATTTTGATAACTGTTTACCAATAGAATTGGTTCCCTTTGTAACTCTATGTGTTTAATTTATGCAATTAGAAATGTTTTTTTCTGAGAAAGGAACTAGAGCCTTCACTAGACGACCAAAGGGGTCTATGACACAGAAAAAGCTAAGAATCCCTGATGTAGACTGTGTCTCACTATGATGCCAAATCTGCCCTAGGTTTGTAGGAATTGTTTACCTGTGGCCAGACAGGACTTTCCAAGAAACACCTACACTATCCTTAGCCTGGGTGAGCCCACCAGGCCTTACAAGTCTGAAACAGAACTTATTATCTTTCCTATAAATTCTCCCCTTCTCCTCTCTTCCTTATTACTATAAAGGGCAACACCCTCTTCCTCATCTCTCAGATTCACATCCTAGGTTCTTTCCTTAACTCTTTACTCTCTCTCTCACCATCTCCCTCCTCCCCTCATATATAATCTGTTGCCAAGGTCTACCAATTTCACCCATGCAACATCTCTGGAATACCTCCCCTTCTCTCCTTTCACACTGCTAACACCTTAGTGCAGGCCCCCCATCACCTCCTGCCTGGACTATCATAATAGCCTCCTACTGGGTCTGCCTACCTCAAATCTCTTCCCACTGCAATCCATTCTTCATTCAGCCACTAAAATGATTTTTCTCAAGTGCAGGTCCAACCACATCACTCCTCTACTCAATAATCTCCAGGGGTGCCCTATATCCTCCAAAATCAAAAACAAAATCCTCTCTTTGGCATTCAAAGACCTTCATAACCCAACCCCATCCTGCCTTTCCAATCTTCTTACACCTTACTCCTTACCCACATACTTTACCATCCACTGTCCTCCTTGCTGTTCCACAAACAAGGTATTCCATCTCTTTACTCTGGATATTTTCTCTGGCTGTCCCCTCAGCCTGAAATCCTCTTCTTTCTCATTTCTACCTACTGACTTGCCTGGCTTCCTTTAAGTCCCAGCTAAAATCCATCTTCTACAGTAAAAACCTTTCTCAACCCCTCTTAATTCCAGTGCCTTTCTTCTCTTAAGTATTTCTCAGGTATCCTGTAGATAGCTTGTTTGCACGTATTTCTTGGCTTGTCTCCCCCATTGGATTGTGAGCAGGGTCTATTTTTTATTTCTTTCTGTATCCCTAGTGCTTAGTAAATTGTTTGGCACACAGCTGGCACTCAATAAATGTTTATTGGCTGACTGACCTTCTAAGTGAGCCCAAAACCTCATCATCCCAACAGTGGTTACTAGAGAGAACTGTAACTCAGAGTTCCTCACACAACATTTTTTCTCTGTTCAATTTAATTAATAGCTATTTAGTGCCTACTACAGGTAAGATGTGTGCCAGATACAGGAGATACAAAGCAAAAATGAAATTCCCTGCTCTCAAGAAGTTTCCGTTCTACTGGGGGAGCTATCAAGTTAAATTGATTCTCAAAGACTTTCCCTGCTCATATGGAATGATACAAAGGACTACTGAAGTCTGAATCATTTCTTCTTGTATAGAGCTGGCTTGCTTCTGAGAGACCATCACTTAACAGAAAGTCACATAGCTATCTCTCCGACACCCTCAAATTTACTATACAACCTCTACATATTTAATTATCAGCATAGTCAGTTACCAAAGCCTTACTATGCATATCATTAAAGGATCTAATTTTTTTTAATTCCTATTGCTGTTTTTAAAAAAATGTCCCAATATGAGCTTGATAGAAAAGATGCCTTATAAAAATAGGATACAATTTTAAAGCAATTTAACTGCTTAAAGATAAAATTAGAACTAAAAAGAAGTTAAAAATAAGGTCAAAGAGTACAATCTACAAGAGATTTGTGGATGCAAATTCAATTTCTTTTCTTTCACAGACAAGGAAATAGGGAGTGGGAGAAAGGATAAGAGTTAACAAAACAAAAGATGTTGGAGTGAGTTATAGAAAAATGTAAGGGAAGTAAATGCTGGTAGAGAAGAAACTAGAAAAGAAAAATAAGAGTGGATTTCAGACAAGCATTATGGACTACTAACCATAGAAAAAGAGAACAAGGGATATGAGCAGCAGATAGATTAGGCTTGAGGTGAGAAACAAGAAATAGGGAGATAAAAAGGGAGAAAGGGGAGCAGTAGAGATGAACTGAGGCAGCTAGGTGGTGCAATGGATAGAATGCCAAACCTGGAGTCAGGAAGACTCATCCTACTGAGCTCAAATCTGGCCTCAAACATTTACTAGCAGTGTGACCCTGGGCAAGTCACTTAACCCTTTTAACCTCAGTTTCCTCATCTGTAAAATGAACTGGAGCAGGAAACAGCAAGCCACTCCAGTGTCTTTGCCAAGAAAATCCAAAATGGGACAGAAGAGTAGGACACTACTGAAATGACTGACAACAAAAGAGATGAGCTAGTAACAGAACTTGAATCACAAGCAGAGAACAGGAGGCAAGAAAAGAATGAAGACTAGAGAGCTGGAAGAGAATGCTTTGGCAGGAGCTGGCTTAGTAAAAGAAATGAGGTATTCCTCCTGTAATCTTGTTTACATTTCAAGTTTTCTAGCTAGTACAGTACAAAGCACTATAGTCAATACCAACAGTGTTATGGTAGAAGTAGATACCTTGACCTTAAAGATCTTGAAGTGTGCTTGGAAAAGCAAACATAAACATCCAGAATACTATGACAAAAATGCTTTTGATGATGATGATGGTCAGTCTACAAGTCAAAAACACAGGCTGTAGATAGCAAACAGTTTAAAGAAGTAGACACTCAGTGTATCTCTTTGGGTTCAAAAATAGGAAAAACTTTAACTGCTTTATTAGATACATATGTACCACAATGTCACCCAAAAGTTGGCTAAAATGAGACAGGCCTGAATTTAATACACAAAGAGTTAGCCTTAATGGGCAAAAACTTGGATTGTTAAGGCCCAGTTTAAGACCTCTCAGTTTGGGGAAATTTTTTCAATGTGTTATCCTTTTATCTATAAGCTCATAGCTACCTAGCTGTCAGACAAGATTTGCTATACTTGCCCACCAAACACAAGACATAAAGGAAAATGTGGGATACAACTCAGTCTGACCAAATTGTAGCTTTCTTTGCAAGCTCTCTTCACTTTGGCAGAGCATAATGATCTCTAGCAAGAGATGGTCAAAATGCTTCATTGGGTACATGCACTTCTGCATGCCCTACTTTGTTCTTGCTGAAATTATTTTTTAGCTAGAAATGTTGCTATCACACCTGCAGACTAGGTAGCCTCTAACATCTGGCATCAGCAAAGAACTATAAGAGAAAAATAAGGAATATGAGTACTGTTATAATATTCCTATAAAGAATAATAATTTACAAATCCTCTCTTAAATGAAGTGATTTGTGACCATAAGCAAATAATAATGTTTGATTTTCCATTAGTCTGTGTTAACTTTATGCTTTTTCAGAGGAAAAACCTAGAATCAATCAACCTATAAACAGAGTCTTACATATGTCACTGAATTATTAGCCTTCACCACAAAAAAGCACACTTTAATGCACTGGTTCAGGAGTCAGAATTGTGTATTGTAGAAAGAAGATTGGGAGCCTTTGGGGCCCTTGGGTAAATCAATTCCCCTCTATGGGATTCATTTTCCTTGAATGTAGAGAAAATGAATTAGAGCAGATAATCTCAAGAGTTCCTTCTAGCCCTAAGAGTATACGATTTACTTGCTTACTAATTGTTCTTTCCTGCTGTGGCTATTAGCCAGTATTCTGTATTTGACCAGAACACACGCACAGCCTAAATGATGCTTTTTACTTCTGATGATAAAGTAATATCAATGAGATACAAATTTGGCCATGCCAAGCAATAAAGCAAACTCCATGCTCTTTAGTACCATCTCATTCATTTCATACTGCACTGGAAAAAAAATAGTCAAAAAAACCCCAAACACTTGCCAAGCAACTAACCTCAGCAAGCATAAATTGCACATATTTGTATATTCATTCATTCTTTCAGGCTATGGGAAACTGGCTCTTTAAGAAAACTAATCTCAATTAGATGGCTGCTAGATCTTAAACATTAATGACTTTCAGCTATTCGAAAGAGGTGACGTATGTTCTTTACTTTTTTTTTCTGTAAATGACACCTTAAACATTAAAAGGCCAGGAAGACAATTTCAGAGTAATGCTCCAATGCATGAAACAAGCTCACAAAAGACTATGCTTCCCATAGTGCCTTTCTTAAACCCAGGAATATTCTTTTCACTCACCAGGTCCTAAAGCAATTGAAATGGTTGTATACCAGCAGAATCACTGGCTTAAACAATTTATTCACAACTTGTTTTAGCATCCAAAATATTGTCACAGCCAAATGCACATTTTTCTATGTGCTAAAAACAACTAATTAATATACTATAAAAAGGACTGTATTTGGAGTCAAAGGACTCCAACTCTAGCTGCCCTTGAGAAGTCACTCAATTCCTTTGGTAACATTTTCTTCACCTGTAAAATTAGGGGCTGGAAATAGATAACCTCTAAGGTCCCTTCCAATAGCTTCAGAATGATCCAGCTTATAATCTCAGTTCTTCAATAGTCAGCAAGGTGGAGTCAGAAAGACCTGAGTGCGGATCCTGCCTCAGACATTTACTATCTGTACAAGTCACTCCACCCCAGACTCAGTTTCTTCATTTGTAAAACATAATAATATACTTCCTAGAAAAATGACACCTACTTTGCCAAGTAGGCTCAAATGAGACATGTAAAGTGTTTTTTCAATCTTTAGATCATTAAAGAAATGCTACCATCACCACCACTACCATCATCATCATTGGCCTATGTAAATATGACCTTTAAAGTCTAAGTTTTAGATGCTATCTGGATTTCCCAGTCTTCCTTTTCATTGCAATACTTCGAGGCCCCATGATCATCAGTACAGGGCTTCCTTGACCAGTAAATATCATGACCTCTTCAGATCTTGGTAGCTGGTTTCATGAGTGGCTGTGACTTCAAAATTTTACTTGGTAACCCAACCGTCTTTTCGAGTCTGTCTGCATTTAGCTAGTTTGACCTTAGCTAGACAATAGTGAGACCACCACTAGGGGAGCAGAGAAAGTGGTGGGATTGAGTCAGGAAGATTCATCATCATCATCATTCATTTTATAGTGTGGAGAATCTGTATTAAAATATCTATTTTTGCCATTTTGTTTTGATTATTTGGTATTTTGCCATTTTCTCTTGTTTCCTATCTTTCGTTACATGTGCTAAACTTAATTCAATTTCTGAGTCTATGGAGTTCTTAATTCAAGGGCAAAATTATGGTTTGAACAGAGTGCATTTAATTGACTCTAATAATGAAGAGAAGCTAAACTCAAGGAAACTTTGAATTTTAATAATTAAGAAAGTAGAAGCCAGAATTCACTATGTACTACAGTCAGTTTTTGGTTACCCTAAAGTAAAATAAAGTATAGGTAGAATTGCCTTTTGTTTATGGAAATCTGGGATGATTGCTCTGAACCCCTCCTTGTAAAGAAAGACCCACTGAGCAATTAGAGCTCCATAGTTATTCTAGGAGTTTGTAGGGAGAAAGTGTTACCCTCAGCTAGTTCTAAAACAACAAAGATCTGGAAGACTCTTATTCAGCAAGTACCCCCCACTCCATCATCAAAACAATAATTCTTCCCGATTTCCACATCAACCTTTTGCCATTTTGTAACATCTCTTCCCCTTCCCCTTTCAAGACTACTTAGAAAAGAAATAAATTTTCTTCATATAAAAATGTTTAGGAAGAGTAATAACTCAATATGAATTGCTCCAATTTCCACACTCTCTAAGAATTCACTAGGAAGATAATTGAAAGAGAAGGAATAGAGTGGGAGAAAGTTTTTAATCAAATATAAATCTACAATTTTCTAAATATAAGATAAAGGTCTTCTAAAAAGCCAAGGGGTGTGAACAGTTTTCAAAAGAAGTGAAAACTGTAAATGAGCACAAGAAAACAAGCTTCAAAGTCATTAATAGGAAGCAAAGTGTAAATTAAAACAAGAGCAGCTACATGGTGCAGTGGATAGAGCACTGAGCCTGAAGGCAGGAAGACTCATCTTGAGTTTAATTCCCACCTCAGACACTTAGTCACTCTATGTAACACTGGGCAAGTCATTTAACCTTGTTTGCCTCAGTTTGCTCATTTGTAAAATATGCTGGAGAAGGAAATGGCAAAGTACTGCAGTATCTTTGCCAAGAAAACCCCAAAAGGGGTCACAAAGAGTTGGACAATTGAAATGACTAAACAATAAAAAATTAAAACAACTCTGAGGCTTTACTTCATAACAGGCAAATTAGCAAAGATGGAAAAAGGGGAAACCATCAATGTGGAAGGGACAGTGGAAAGAGTGGAAAGGGAACATTGGTGCACTGTTGGTCAAGCTACAAAGTTGTACGAGGCTTTTGTGTTTCAATTTGGATCTAAGCGAAAAAAGAGACTAAATTGTCCAAACCGTTTCATCCAGCAATTTCACTATAGGATATAAACCCCAAGGAAGTCAAAGATAGAGAGAAATATTGAGGATATGGGGCAATATCAATAACAATGCTCTTTTTGACATGCAAGACCTAGAAATAGAGGGTGGTTTGGTAGCCATGCAATTGACTGAGTGGTCCAGGTTAGGTAATAGCTAAAAGTGACTTCCAAGGAGAATGCTCCCATAGTTAAAGTATTCATAGAATGTTAGAGACAGAAATAATCTGAGACATTGCCTAATACTTCCCTCCATTTTATAGTTGAAGAAACTGAGGCTTAGAGTGGTGATGTGGCTTGCCCAAGGTTCCTCACCTAGTTAAGTGACCAAGCTAGGAACCAAAGCCAAGTCTTCAAACCCCAAGTCTAATGCACTAGCACTGAAGCTAACCATGTTATAGTAGAAAGTTTTCTAGCTCAAAGGGAAAAAGGTTTAGAGAAAATAGCAAACTTGACCAAACTTGCAATCAAATGAAAAAATCAGAATCACTGTAATATTGGAATAGATAAGGCTGTTTAAGTCTTCTAAGATCAATTTAAAGTACATTTATATCTTGACACAGATCTCACCTACTCAAAATCTCACCTAGACCTGATAACTTTAGTTACATAAATTCTCATGTGCCTGAGTCAGCCTTTAAGACTGTTATGATTTAAATGAAGATAATATGTATGAGAATAAAAATGGAGCATTTCGAAGGTGAGCTGAAAGATTTTGCCCAGAGTGGGATCACATCTACCAAAACTCTACTAGGCCTTCAAAGAAAATGACTTGAATTTAGAAGAGGAAGAAGTCCCAAAATCTGTAGAATATAATCAAATCAACAAGCATTTATTAACCTCCTACTTTTGGATACAAAGTGCCAAAAACAGAACTCATTATTTTTTCCCCTAAACCCTCTCCTCCCCCTACCTTCCCTACCATCTTTCCAGTCCCTAGTCATGCTACGAGTCATCTTAGATTCCTCACTTTCTATCACACCTCATATCCAAAGAGTCGCCTCAGAACTTGATTATCACAATAGATGCTGATGTGTCTGCCTGCCTCAAGTCTCTCCCCACTCCAAAGTGACTCAAGTGATTCTCCTAAAATGCAGGTCTGATCATGGCACACACACACACACACACACACACAACACCAGTGTCTTCCTTTTGCCTTTAGGAGCAAATACAAAATGCTCTATTTGGCATTCAAAGCCCTTTATAATCTAGCCCCCTCCTACCTTTCCAGTCTTCTTATACCTTATTCCCCAAAACATACTCTTCAATCCAGTTACACTGGCCTCCCGGATGTTCCATAACTAAGATATTCCATCTCACAGCTCCAGGCATTTTTTCTGGCTGTTTCTCATGCCTAGAATGTTCTCCCTTCTCTGCTCCTACTACTGATCTTCCTGGCTTCCTATAAGTGCCTAATGAAATCTTACTTTCTATAGGAAGCCTTCCCTAATCCATCTTAATCCAATGCTTTCCCTCTTTTCTACTTATCCTCTACATAGCTTGCTTTGTATATTTTTGGTATGTTGTCTCCTCCATTATATTGTATGCTTCTCGAGGGAGAAAATTATCTTTTGCCTTTTATTATCCCCAGTGCTTAGCAGAGTGCCTGGCACATAGTAGGAGCTTAATGAATGTGTACTGATTGATTGGAATATCAGTTCCTGCCCTCATATTCTACCAAAAAAAAATTAAAGAATAACCTCTAACATCTGTTCAGTTTGCCTTGGTAACATGTTAAAACATCCCTTCATTTCTCACCAGACTGTACTCTGGACTTCTCTATCATGCACCAGAAATTTCCTCATCCCTAGAAGACTCCAGCCCCGGAATTTATCTCTGTCCCTGTCTTCCCTCCCTCTGATTGGATACTCCACCTGGAACCTTCCTTTGAGGAGGGCACCCAGCCTAGCTACTTCTTCATTTCTCACCAAGCCACACTCCAGACTCCTGTATGGGCTAGGTACCTTCCTTCGCTGCTTACCCCTAAAACCACCAACCTCCCTTTCAAGATTCCTTTTATATGTGGTTTTTCCCCAATTAGAATGTATATTCCTTGAAAACAAAGACTTTTCTTTTTGCTCATATTTGTATTTCCAGCACTTAGCACAGTATCTAGAACATAGTAAGAGCTTAGTAAATGCTTGTTCACTGACTGATTCCAAATTATAGGACGATGATTATGGCATTTTTCGAGTACAACAGCCAAATCTGACATGGTCCTGCACTCATGGCTCATAAGAAAAGAGCCTTTTTATTAAATATCAAAATTCTACTTGAGAGAAAATACTGAAAAAAACACTCAAAGGGTTTCCGCCAACTTCTGGGTAGAAATAGAAAGAAGGTAACTCAGGCACAGCCCAGCTAGCACTCTATTTCCAGTTCATATGAAAATGATGATGCCCCTTATCAAAAAGCACAGGAAGTTATCCCTGCCATCAGGATTTATATAACTATATTACTATATTATCATGATCACTGTGGGCAAGTCACTTACAATCACTCAATAAGTGACCCAGGCAACTTTCCAAATCTATAAGTTTCAAGTTACCAATCCTCACTGGTTAAAGGAGTTTCCTCACAAGGAATTTCCTATGCCAATGACCCACTTCCCTTCCCCTCAAAATGGGATATTAGCTGCCATATCCAGTAAAACTTAATTCACATAGTCCAGTTTGGCTTTTGTTTTCATTTATGCAGTGCCTGCACTGAAGTTTGTTTTTGTACTACATATTTCAGAAAAGAAGAAAAAATTGTCAAGTAAACATGGTGAACAAAATTGCAAAGAAAACTATTTGACTTACTGAAAAGATTATTTACAGATAAATAACTATAAATATCTCATACAGATGAATTATAAATCATTCTTATATATTCATGAAAGCAGGTCCATTAAAAACATTCTAATTGACAACATGTTTTGGTGTAGTTTGAGTAACTATAATTATTTTAAAGTAATAAAATTGCATATAAGTATGCAGCTTAAATATAAATTAGACCAGGTAGTCCCTGAGACCCTTTCTGATCTGAGCTATTATAATTATATGCTGCTGTAGAATTCTGAGATGATGAAATCAGCATGTCATCTACATCTGGGTAGCCATTTGGCACAGTGGATAAAATGCTAGACTTGAAGTCAGGAAGACCTGTGTTCAAATATGATCTCAGACACTTGCTAGCTGTGTGATCCTAGGCAAGTAATTTCACTTCTGCCGGCCCCAGTTTCTTTATAGATAAAATGGGACTAATAATAACACCTACATCCCAAGGATTTGTAAGGATCACATGAGATAATAATTATAAAGCATTTTGCAAACCTTAAAGAACTATATAAATAATAGATATAATGATGAAGAGGAAGAAAAAGAGGAGGATAATGATGATAATTGATTTGAGGAGATAGAATAGAGAATGGAAGACCTACTGGGTAGCCAAGATTGTTGAGCTATTGTTGAGAGAGAGAGAGTGTGTGTGCAATATGGATAGATATAGATATATAGTTGATATAAAGGTCTATATCAAGGCAATGGGTGTTGTAGGAGAGAAGCTACAAATTATAGAGAGATATTGCAGAGGCAATATCCTCAAGGCTTGCTAACTAATTATATGTGAAGAGAAGGTGAGGAAATAGTCAAAGATTTCAAGGTATCAGGCATGAGAAGCCAGGTAAATGGTGGTGTCATCAACAAAAACAAGTCTAAAAGAGAAGCAGGTATGGGGGGCAGGGGGAGATAATAAGCTTAGTTTTCAACATATTTAGATTGATGTGCTATTAGGATTGTTTTATAGGCAATTAGAAATGCAGGTCTAGAGTATAAAAGAGTTGTTCAGGATGAAGATTCAGATGTGAGAGTCATCTTCATGAAGGAAGGAAGGAAGGAAGGAAGGAAGGAAGGAAGGAAGGAAGGAAGGAAGCAAGGAAGGGAGGGAGGAAGGAAGGAAGGAAAAAACAAATGACTTGATTTGATTTATTTTTTTAAATAAAAGAATTATAGAAATCGGATGGTTTTCTTTGTTGGTTCAAAGTACGCTCAAATTATTGGATATGTTTTAGTAACTTGTGGGTATCTCTTTTTCTTGCATTCTTTTTTTTTAAATACATAAGTAAGGGAAAATACATTTTGCCAGATTTTTAGCCCATAAAGATTTAATAGGGTAAAGTCTGTGCTAAAATTTCATGAAACTGCTACATATTCATTTTCTCCTTAAAAATAGATCTTGAATGTGGAAAGAGTGAGGGGAAAAACTCTTTAAAACTCATCAAGAAGTTGAAGAGGCATCTGATGTAAATCAATATCCCACTCCCACCCTAATTGGACTTCTCCAATCAGAAAGGTTAAGTAGTGCCAGCATGGCCAAAAGCAACTAGCAGGGGAATCCATTGCTCCTGAAACAAAAAATTTGCAAAGGCTTTTAACCTTTAGAGATGGTGCAAAGGTGTGAAGCAGATTTCTTCAACCTGGCTTTTCTCAAGGAATAATGTAATGTTGCTGTATTTTCCTTTTCTACTATCTCCTCCTCACCCCCCGCCCTATTCTTCTTCTCAGTTATTTATTCTAACTTTCTATTTCTATAATTGGCTCCATGCACCCAGAGGGTTCTGAGTGGTGGGGTCACTGGAATATTTCCTAAATAGAGCATTACTCTAAGCCTCCATCTAAAAAAAAGGATTTTTAATTTAAAAAGGCATGAACCAATCAGCTTTCTGCATTTTTTACACTGCCTTCCTTCAGCCAAATAAATATTACTAGATAACTGCATCTGGTCATAATGCGGCAGTGCATTACTCTAACTCTTCATTAAAGAGTCCAACCAATCAGATTCCTTCACTAGTTTTATACTTTGTAAACATGCTGAAGGTGCCTGATCACTTGACTGATCATACTGCCAGTCCTTGGAATGACTTCCTTCATTCTTAAATAAATTCTAGATGGATTGACAACATTCCACTTTATAATAACTAATACTTAGAGGACCAGAGCATATGCCTTTTATTCTGTCTGAAGTTCAGTGTTGTAACTACTACAAACGTAAAGGCTGCATATGTAGTGTGTGTGTGTCTGTTTTTATATTTATATAAAGGTATGTATGTATATGTATATATATGCATAAGTATACACATACACACATAACACACAATGTTGAGGGCGAAGCTGGCAGAAGAATGTAGAACAAATGCCTATCTCCTTCTTAGGAAGCACCAAGTAGCATTAATAGCATCACACAAACTTATGTCTGGCTATTGATCCCATTCTCTGAATCATTGGTATCAGGAAAATTAGGTCAGAAAATACAAATGGCTTAATGCAAATGAACACTGCAACTTGAAAAAAAAAATTTGACATATGTCTACGTCCTTCCAGTGGCAGGCAATTCAGAAGTCTCATATAAATATGAAATTATGAATAGTTAGGTTGTTGTAGAATAATACTCCTCTGAACTCTTAATCACTCTTGGTATATTTCTTCTTGCACTTTGGCATTCTGCCTGGCATTGTTCTTATTTGCAGAGCTGTACTTGGGGCAGAGTAACTGGACCTTTGACTCAGGGCGTGGGAATTTAGAAGGTACAAAAATTTATACCGCATGGGCTCCTTGACCACACAGCTCCTCCCTAGGGCATCTCTTCAGCAGTAATCTTAGGTGTCCTAGGATCTTCCCCCAGACTGGCTAATGCCTGGAGGTCGCTGTCTTTCCTGGACACCATGGTATCACATGGTATCCCCCAATGGTCCTGGTGTCTGTAGTCTTTTCCACCAATGGAGCAGTGTCACAGAGTCCTCTCCTCTGGAGCCAGTGTTGGAGTTGCTCCCTGTCTCCCCATGATTGGCTTGGGGATGTATTTAGTGTTGCTTGCCCTTGCAACTGACCAAATTGCTAATTATGGTTCTATTTATATGTGTGCCTATTTTATCCTCCCACCTCAACTTGAAAACTGACAGGGAAAAGGCAATCATTCATTTTCCTTGGAATCTACCCTAGCTCCTAGCACAGGGCTTTGGATGTTACAGGTCCTCAATAAATGCTTCTTGAACAGTTAGAGGAATGAATGGATTGCATTTGACAAAAACATTGAACAACTTTGTTCATGTCATATAGGGAACAGAGTAGATAAGACAATAAGAACACTTTAGTATCTACGCTAAGCCAAAGTTCAACAATAACTCCATCTGATGAATCACAAAGCTATAATTGTGAGCCAAATCAATTCAGACTATTACTGTTCTACATGAAAGTGATAATACCAAAGAAGGAAATAGTTGAACTGTTTGGATATGGAGTGATTTCCACACTGAATGAAACCAGACTCACTGTGGAAAATATCAGTAAACTTGCTTCAGGAGAAATTTCCCCATGTCAGAACAACAACTCTCTGTCTCAGGAAAAGTGTCTCTGGAGAAATATCTTCATAAAAGATCACTTCAAAAAGAATATATAACCCTCACTTTAGGCTCTTTCTACTGGAAGCCAGGTGGGAATCCAGAGTCAGGGTGGACGAGAAGGGAAAATAACTTCCCTAAGCAAGCCAGGAAAACTTCCAGGACATGGGGCAATGGAGCAGTTGGTTGTTTCTGTTCTGTCCAAAAATAATAATAATACAAACCAGAATCTCCCATAAGCCCAAATGCCCTTTAGCAGCTGGCTAGGCTACAGTAATTTCACATGAAGAGTGTCTTAGTTATCTTCCTTCCTCTAAAATGATACATAGTTAATAACCATCAAAGGTGGTACTCCTGATGTGTACACAGTAATGACTGTGTGTAATTCATGTGGATAAACTGGGGCCATGCGATGCTAATCTCATTCTGTTTGTTTCCTTGTCCAACACCAAATGGGTCTTAAAAGACAACTATTATACTGTGTTATTACAATGTAAATAATGAAAAGGTATTTCATAACCCTTGTAATCTTGTGAATCACTCTGAATCCTAGCTCCATTGTTTGGCACTAGATTCACTTGCTTGGCTTTACACTTGGAATTTTTTAGGAGATGCTGGAAAATAATAGTTTACTTACTTATGCAGACCTGTGATTTTGTCAGTGTCATCAACTCTAAGTGTGGAAAGACATCTGTAACTTTTAGTTAGTCACAAGGGTGAGCTCATTGAGCCACCCTGCTCCTGGGCTATCTGATTTTGGATACGTTCAAGAGGCTCCCCCACTTCATCTGTCCTCAAAGAAAGGTTAAGTGACTTCCCACAGTCCTATTGCTAATATATGTCAGTTGGAACTTGAACCCTTGTCCTCCTGGCTCCAAGTCTAACCTTCTGTCCATTGCATCACGTTTCTTATAATAACAGATTTTTATATGATGCTTTAAGATTTCCAAGGTGCTCTGTTCACAATTGCCCAATGAGGTAGGTAAGAGAGGCACAGTGGGGTGGTGATGGTTCAGTAGTTGCAGTCATGTCTGACTCTTCATGATCCCATTTGAAGATTTCTTGGCAAAGATACTGGGGTGGCTTGCCATTTCATTCTCCAAATCATTTTACAGATGAGGAAACTGAAGCAAACAGGGTTAAGTGACTTGCCCAGAGTCACATGCCTGGTAAATGTCTGAGGCCAGAGGAAATCCAGATGAGTCTTCCTGACTCTAAGCTTGGCACTCTACCCACTCTTATCACTTAGCTGCCCCAAGACAAGCATTATCATCTCCATTTTACAGATGAGGAAACTGAGATTTGGAGAAGTTAAAGTGACTTGCCCAGTGTCATATAGCTAATAAGTATCAGAACCAGGATTTGAAAGCAAGTGGTCCTGTGTATTTCCACTATCTAAAACAACTCTGACCACAATGCTACTTGTCACCACAGCAGTTACATTGCACGATAAGGTTTACTTTTATGGTTTTGTTTTCTGAAATTAGTACATAATTAAGGTCACTTATTTTTCCAACTCGTTCATTGCATATTTTACTCTAAAATTAAGTTAACTAAGATAATGGTTTTCCAGTCTGATTGCTGTGGGGGTAAAGGAAAAAGAAAAGATTAGGGAACTACAGAAACAGTTTCTTCAGTTCTCTTTCACAATGAATGTAATATTTGAATACATTATCTGCTTTACTTCTACTAAATATACTCCTACATATTTTCTCAGGAAACGAAAGATGTTTGAGATTCTTCTCACATTATATAAAAACACCTAAGGACATCAGATTCTATATCTCATATCCCTTCTTATGCATCCCTGAACTGAGTCAGAAAGTTAAGTGCAGGTAACTCAGAAAAAAAGAAAAAAAAGAAACTGAGGAAAATTCTAATTCTGTCACAAGCCAAAAGATCACTAATTTGTGTTACATGCTTAAAATGTGCTAGAAAAAAAATCAGAGGAAAGAGAATCTCAAATGATAGCTCAGCCCAATGTTCTGCCTCCAAGCAATATGATATCTAACTCATTCTCATTAGAGAATTGACCAGAATTAAATAACAGCTCTGCAACATCACAATAAAACAATTCAATAATGGCGAGGATTAACAGTAAGTTAGACATTGCCACCATGGTGATTTAGATCCCCATCACCTCACATCTGTATCATTGCAATAGCCTCCGGCTTGGTCTCCCTACTTCAAGACTCTCTCCCATCTGCTTCATCCTACACTCAACTGTCAAAGTAATCTTCTTAAAGTTTAGGGTTCAACATGTATCCTCTATTCAATAGATTCCAATGGCTCCCTAATTATCTTCAATATATAAAATCCTCTATCTAACTTTTATAGCTTTCATAACCTGGCCCCTTTTTCTCTTTCCAATCTTTTCATATCTTATTTTCCTCTGCTTACTCCACCATCTAGCAGGAGTGGGGAACCTGCAGCCTCAGGGCCACATGTGGCCCTCTAGGCCCTCGAGTTCACCCTTTGATTGAATCCAAACTTCATAGAGCAAATTCCTTAATAAAGAGATATATTCTGTGAAGTTTGGCCTCAATCAAAGGGCCACACTCAAGGACCTAGAGGGAGACATGTGGTCTCAAGGCCACAGGTTTCTAGTCTCCTGGATTTAGTTTCCTTGCTGTCACTTGCAAGGAACTCCATCTTCCAAATCTGACCATTTTAAATGGTTGTCTTCCATGTCTGGAATTCTCTCACTCATTACCTCTACCTAATGACTTCCTTCAAATCTCAACTAAAAGTTCACCTTCTGCAAGAAGCCTTTCATGGTCACCCTGAATGCTAGTACCTTCCCTCTGAGATTATCTCCAATGTGTCGTGTTTTACATATTTTTTTGCATGTTATCTCCCCCAATAAAATTATAAGCTTCTTGAGGGAAGAGACTATTGTTGCCTTTTAAGTATCCCCAGTGCCAAACACAGTGCTAGGCACATAGTAGATAGTTAACAAATGCTTGTTGACTAGACTTGGACCCTCTCAGAAGTGCTACAAAAAAACTCATCAAAACACTGACTCTGGTAACATGATTCATAAAGAGTGAAGTGTCCAGAATTTAAGGAATATGATTGAATAAGCCAAAACGGAGGCACAAAAAGGGACATTAGCAAGAGAATAGAAGTAAAGCAATGGTGGACTACACTAAACCCTGTAACTAGCTTACACCAAAATGCACAGCTTTTCTAACAAAGGAATACAGTAAGACCAAGAAAGACATTTATTTTTCTCAATGTCTCTCTCAGCCACATTTCTGAATTCATTGCCAAATTAGCAAGGAAAGGCACCCAATAGTCAGATTGTCACTGTGGCAAGTCACTCTTCAGTGAAATTAGGAATAGATGGAATGTACTAACCATAGTAAAGTACCTTAGAATGGATGAAGGGAATGCCTTCATCTCTATTTAGTCTCTTGGCACAGGTCCTCTATTCTCCCCCCTTATGTTTCTCTTTTCCGGCATCTTCACATCTCTAAAGGGAAAGCCCAAGCAAAAGAATGCAATCAAGCCTGCAAAGTGTATCTGGATGAGAGTGAGCACCTTGTAATGGATAGAGACATTTGGCTTACATTTTTAATGGGCATTCTCAGCATTCATTCCCAGAAAGCACATGCGGCAATCTGCGATGACTTTCGAGTAAGAATTGAAGGGGAATAGATGTTCATTGGTGGAGTACCCACATGAAGAAAATAGTGTGTTACACTGAGCTGGTAATGATCAAGTGACTGAGATGAAAGCATTTTATATTCTTATGCCAATTAAGGAAATAAATCAAAGGATGTTTTATTGAGCCTTTTCAAATACAGCAGCTAACATTCACCAATCATCAGCAAATTAGTAGATCATGCCTTTTTAACTAATGAGTCCTATCTTCATTAAAAGTTGATGAGCACATCAGAAAGTGCTTATTGAGCTAAGAAAAAGAATAAATTGTGTTTTGGTATAAGTTTTATTCTTATAGAGCTTTTCTTTTGTTTTTGCTATAATTGTTTTCATAGAATTTCAGATTGTGTAGAGACCTAAGAGATCAGTTCTTATCCCATATAAGAAGGAATCCCCTCTACAAAATCCTCAACTAATGTATATGCAGCTTCTGTTCAAAAACTTCCAGTTACAGGGAACTCACTACGCTTCAGCACAGACTGTTCTACTTTTGGACAGTTGTTTGTTGTTTGTTGTTGTTTCATTTCAGTCATTCAGTCAGATTTTTTGTGAGCCCATTTTGGGTTTTCTTGGCAAAGATACTGGAGCAGTTTGCCATTTCCTTCTCCAACTCATTTTCCAGATGAGGAAACTGAGGCAAAGAGGGTTAAGTGACTTGCTGAGGATCACACAACTAGTAAGTATCTGAGGCCAGATTTGAACTCAGGAAAATGAGTCTTCCTGACTCCAGGTCTGGCACCCTATCCATTGCTCCACCTAGCTGCTTGGACAACTTTAATTGTTAGCAATTTTTTTTTAACATTGAGCCAAAAATCTGCCTGTATGTTACTTTCGCTCATTGCTCTTACTTCTGCCTTTTAGGGGACAAACAAAACAAGTTTAATTCCCTTTTTCATTCAGCATCTTTTTAAATATTTGCACACAACTTTCACATTTTCCTTTCTATCCCAAGTCTTCTCTTCTCCACATTTAAACAGATCCAGTTCCTTCAATATATTTTCATGGTATATTACACAGTCTTCTCACCATCATAGGTTTCCTTTGCTGGACATGTTTTAACTTATCTGTTTCCTTGATTAAAATGTGCTTTCTAGAACTGAATGCAACCACCAGCTGTGGTATGACCAGGTAAGAGAGCACAGCAGTAAAAATTCCTGCATTCTGCTTCCATCAATACAGTCTTAGATTGCATTAAGTAGACAACTATAAAACTTGCAGACCACTAAAACTCACAAGTTTTTTTTGCAAATGACACAACTACCCTATCCTATACTTCCAAAGTTTATTTTTTTTTATCCAACTATGAATATTTACATTTTCCCCTAATAAGACATATCATACTACATTTGGCTCAGTGCTCTAGCCTGTCATTATGCTTTTGAATCCTGATTCTGGTATCCAATGTTTTAATCATCCCTTTTAGTTTTCTGTCATGGGACTGTGAGGAGCGACTATCTTTGACCTCTCCTTTTATCCCCAGTATTCAGCACAGTGCCTAGCACATAAGAGTCATTCAATAAATGTTTATTGACTATATCAGATGCAAACCTGAAAGTAATTCAATTGATTCTTTCATCCAAGTTATGGCGGGGGTAGGGGGAGGAGAGGGGATGTTGAACAGAACATAACCAAAGGCATAAGCATGATACTCCAACAGCAACACCCCTCCAAATCGACATGAATTCACTAATCATTAGTTCTGAAGCCTCTGAATTAATAGCCTTCAAGTCAAGTAAGGTAAATAATCATTTTGATGATTCCTGTGTGTATCAGGGACTTCTTTCAAGGAAGGAAGCCTAATAAATGTATCATTAGCTTAAGTATAGAGGCAAAAACTTGAAAATCTATGGGGGCAGGAGGATTTATGATCATCAAATCTTGCAGCTTAAAGGAATTTAGAGATCATTTTCCAGATTTAAAAAAAAACTAAGGTCTATGGTAACAGATATCGTCTACAACATGTGAACATGTGTATTTGCACTGACCAGTTTGATGCCTTTAACCAATTTATAGCAACATCACTTCTTTTTTTTCTTTTTTTTGGTGAGGCAATTGGGGTTAAGTAACTTGCCCCAGGGTCACACAGTTAGGAAGTGTCAAATCTCTGAGACCACATTTGAACTCAGCTCCTCCTGACTCCAAGGCTTGAGCTCTATCCGCTGGGCCACCTAGCTGCCCCAACATCACTTCTTAAGAAAGAAATGCAGAATGTGAGCTCCTTCAGGACACGAACTTTATTTTGTCATTTTATCCCCATAAATATAACCTAGTGCCTTATACACATAGGTGCTTAATAAATGCTTTGGGGACAAGTGGAAATTTAAAATGAGCTCATTCCACCAAATCAAATAGTGCTCTAACCCTGAGCAACCCAAAATACTAAAATTTATATTCACAAGCTTCTTAGATAACAATGTGATTTGCTTTTAGAGGAAGCCTGCTGAATCTTTAAAATCCACCTCGAATGTTTAGTTTGCTGCACAGTGGATACTCAATAAACACTTGCCTAATATTCACCTAATGCAGTTTTGGTTGATTTTGAAATGGTGAGAAATAGAAACTTTGACTTCATGACTAACTTGGGAAAGAGTTATTCTGTTTATAAGCCAACATACAAGACCTTATTTCCTTTCAAACACAGCAAGGAGGTCAATTTACCAAACAGAGGTGGATTAGGGTATGGGTGGCAGGAAAAGGGAGAAATCACAACTATTGTTCAGGGAAAATTTGATCCATTTTTCCATGTGTTGCCATATATTGTTTCAAAAAGAGTAGCTGAATCATTCAAATAAAGAGCATCTCAAATGTACATCAAGAAAAAAGAAAAAGGTCAACTGTGTCCCACCATAAAAGTATGAAAAGATTTTTGTCTTCACTTTTGCCTTTTGTGAATGTTACTGAAGCAAGCTCCTGTTTAAAGTGCATCTCCCAATCAATTTCTTTTATTTACAAATACCAGTCTGAATGGGCCCTTTACAACTGATTAACTTTTGTCAAGTTATTTCTCATATTTAAGCATAAGACTAAAACTGCATAGCATCTACTCAATTTTATTTTCTTTCCCTCATGTCCTACTTTCCTACAAGCCTTCTATCTCCAACCACAGCAATACAATAAGCTGTTAAGATTTAATCACAGATGCTTCTGTTTGGCTTAATTATATTTGTCATTTCTCCAAAATTTTGAAATAAAAAAGAACAAGAAAAACATTTGAAAATAAGAGATGGAAAACTGACTCACTGACTTTGTCGAAAAGTCAGCATGTTAAATATGTTGCAAATATAAATCTATTTCATTACCATTTTAATTAAGGGTAACGAATAATAATTAACCAATGACATTTCAAATTAATTTCCTCAACTGGAAATAGCCTGATGGAAATCATTGTTAAATCTAATTCTATCTACATTCTGGTCTGGTTTCAGCCACTCTTTCAAAAGCAATGACTTTTAAACTAAGCATCATCAGAGACAGCATCTGAGTTCTTTAAGTATATTATCATGATTACTAAATTATTCATAATAATCACTACTCATAATAATAATAAACAGTTTCTTCCACTAAATTCCTACCATGGGACCCATGAGGTTCTATAAGGCTGTCAGGGAAGTAATCACCAATAAAGCCTTCAAGGCTTTGGTAAAGACTATGAATCCTTAAGGACCAGACTAGGTGAATTCAGAAAAGCTCATCACCAAAAATTTAGCCAACATATGACAAGGTTGGGTTACTTTTTTTCCCACACCAACGCACTTGATTTTTGAAGGAATTGAAATCTGTATCAAGGGAAAGAGAACTCCCATTGATGGAATCTCTGATCTTTTGAAGTATTAAAATAATAAACAACTTTAATTTGTATCAAGAGAGACAATATGTAGGAAAGTACAGTGTGGATACCTAAGATCAAATTCCATCTTTTGTGTCTACTAATCGTGTTCAAGTCCCTTGTCCTCTCCAAGGCTTAATTTTTTTTCTGTAAAAAGGGAGCTGAAAATGCTTACCTCACTCATTTTAAAAGGCTAATGTGAAAAGCCTTTTTTTAAAAACTTAAAGTCATGTGTGACTTAATATATAGCAAGGTTTGGTTTTTGAAACACTTTCACATCAATTCACTAAGGTAATTATCATAAAAATCCTATGAGGTAATCATGGCAAGTATACATTTTGGAGATGAGGAAATGAGCCGAAAGAAGTTGGAACACCAAATGAAATTATATGTAAAGAGTTGTATAAACTTTAAATCACCATGTAAAGGTTAGCTATTATTACTACTGTTGTTATAAGTAACTTTGCCATAGTCATAGGGCCAGCAGGAGACGTTGCCGAGACCTGAAGCCAAATTTTCGTGATTTTAAGTACTTACATGGCCATAATGTCATGCCAGAATTTGTAATTGCTGTTTTCTAAGAATAGTTTCTCCTATATGTGATGCATATTTCATCTGCACAGTCTATAATGGGTAAACTGCTTTGTGGTCATAATAAGTGACAAATATGTTTCAGAAAAACTCTTGTACATATTAATTTTGGAACATATTATCAAAGCACTTAAAGAGTAAATTCTGAAGCTAAAATTAAAGAATCTTATGCCTCTTAAGTCCTAGACAAGTCATGGCAAGCCAAAAGCTTAGGAAATCCATTCCAAGACCCAGATTTCAATATTACTACAATGATTTTCCAGTGTACTCATTATCTCAAGTGCTCCAATCAATTTCTCTAAATAAAACTTATTTCAATTCACTTTAATTTTTAAAAATACATATTTCATTCAGTACTTTGGGAGGGGGCAGAATTAGAGGGCAGGAAATAGTCTCATAGATATTATTTTAGAATTAGATCTAAAATTGGAAGGAACTTTAGAGACCATGTAGACCAATGTCCTCATTTTATGGGTACAAGAAGACTCCCCTCACACAAGAAGTAAACACTGGAGACAGTATTTGAACCCATGTCCTCTGACTCCAGAGCCCATGCTCTTTCCACTTTGCCATACTGCCTTCCTACTGATTTAGCACTTACTAGTACTTAAATGCTCACAAATAAGAGCTAGCCATTTTCTACACTGTTGCCAGCCAAGATCACGTTGGTTGGCTACTTCTCTGTAAACCCCATCCAAACATCATCCTCCCTAACTTTAGCACTCGGATACTAAAGCACTAGGATGTCAAGACTCACCTTTAAATGAGTCATACATAACACATCTTCCCTCAAAAGGAGAAAGCCTATGTAATTAAGGTATTTAGCTCAGAAATGCAATCCTGCCGTCCTTTCATCTACATATCTCATATCAAGAATAAATTTTAAAAGAAAAAATCCAATGGAACATGAAGCTTGAAGGCTTTCAAGAGATGCCTTTTCTTGTTTTTATTGAGTCATTTTTCAGTCATATCCAACTCTTTGTGACCCCATTTGGGGTTTTCTTGCCAAAGATACTAGAGTGATTTTGTCTCCAGCTCATTTTGCAGACAAAGAAACTGAGGCAAAAAGGGTGAAGTGACTTGCCCTGGGTCACACAGCTAGTAAGTGTCTGAGGCTGGCTTTAAACTCAGGACGATGGGTCTTCCTGACACCAGGTCTGACACTCTATCCACTGTACTGCCTAGCTGCCTCTCAAGATGCTTTTAGCTGAGTACAAGCCAGGGAACTTAAGTTCAGCATAACATATCTAGGGATAGGGACTGGTCCAGGGATTTCACCAATAGAGGGAATTCCTCATGTATGAGGAATCTCCTTTGACCTACTAGGTGGGTACCTTCCCATTCTTGTAGAATTGCCTAAAGCAGAGGCATCAAACCTTCATGAGGCCCAAGACACTTCCTGAGTACACCTGAACTAAATTAAAATGTAATTACAAAATATTTAAGAAAACAAATTAAAATACAATGAAACATAGATAAGTATTACATTTTTAAAACCAAGTCAATATGTGGCTGTAAGAATGCTGAGAAAGACAGACAGAGAGAGAGAGAGAGAGAGAGAGAGAGAGAGAGAGAGAGAGAGAGAGAGAGAGAGAGAGAGATTACTGGCTTCTATTTCTATTTGAGTTTGATACCATTGGCCTATACCACTGAGAGATTAAGTGACTTGCCTAGAATAACATAGCCAGTATATGTCAGAGGAAGGACATAAAAGTACGTCTTCCTAGTTCCCAAGATGGCACTCTATATCTACCATGCCACACTATCTCTCTCATTTAGACCACAGCAAATCTAATTATTTAACAAGTCATATTTGGAATTGAAAAATTAAGGATTTATAACTGAATCTCCTTTCCTTTTCTGTTATAAATAAGTCTAAGCAGCTAGTCATCCTTCCTCAGTAATATCTTTTTTCATTGGTAATTTTGGATCAGAGGAAAATCATGCATCTCATGAAGCTTCAGCAAAGAGGAAGAGTCTACCTTCTGAACAAGCGGAACACATTATCCCTTTAATGACACTATATCAACATCTCCAAGTGCCTCTCAGCATCACCGTATACTTCTCTATCCACTTCTCTGCATTCCTCATATCCCACTCCATGACTTCCCCTGCCCTTTCCTCTTTTCCCCTGTCTAAACTCTATTCTTATTAATGGGAGCCAGAAGCACCATTGAGCCCTCCTTCTAAATGAGAATTAAGAGTTTCTTCAGGCCATTCGGATCTCAACCTCAGGACTAAAGAGGCTGTTTACCTCTTTCCTAGAGTTAAACAACAGCTTATGTACAGCATCAACTCTTAGGCCAGATCTGATGCCATGTATAACACCAAATAACTGCTGTCTGATCTGGCTACTATGTAAAGAGAAAAGGAGTAGGCGTTCCCCCACCATAAGACCTTTTCCCTAACTCCCACAGAGCAGAGACGAAAGAAAGAAAGAAAGAAAGAAAGAAAGAAAGAAAGAAAGAAAGAAAGAAAGAAAGAAAGAAAGAAAGAAAGAAAGAAAGAAAGAAAGAAAGAAAGAAAGAAAGAAAGAAAAGAAAGAATAAGTAAATAAATAAACAAACAAATGAACAATAGATAGATAGGTAGATAAATAAATAAGTAAGTAAGTAAATAAATGAATAAGCAGGGCAACCTTAGTCTCTCAGAGTTTCAGGCTCTTCATCTCCAAATGGAGGGAGTTGGATTAGATGACCTCCAAGGGTCCCTTCCAGTGAAGTAGACTCCTATGTAGTCCACATAAACACAAAGATAAAGGCTCTTCATCCTTCCCTGGTGGCCAAAAGGCCTTCACTCAATCAAGTGAAGCTAGAAATAAAAATGAGAAATACTTTTCTGACAAGTGAATATAGACAATAAGACAGCCGTGTCAGCAGGTGAAGCTTTTCTGACAAACGCTAATAACAGATTTGCTGGTTGGATTTACTGCAAAATAACCCCGAGTTCATATTTTGAAACTTTTTTTTCAGCATTCTTTGTGCATTCCTTGCTTGGTCAACTGCCACTCTGTTGGCTGGCTGAGTTTGTTTTCGTCTCCCTTCCCATCAATCCAAATCACTTTCTGTACCCACAATATTAACTCCTGTATCTGTTCTGTTCATGTACCATTCCTCCAATCTGCAATGTACTATCATCCCACCTCCATTCCATATGTATCACCTCCTTCAAGACTCAAATCAAAAGTTACCACCTCCAGGAAGTTCTTCTATGTTCATTATGTTGATTCTATGTCGGATTCATGATACTTATTATTGCCTTGATATAGGTACTGCCTCTGCTGCTACAGCAGTTCACAGTCTATCCTCACATTCTCATTCCATGGAATTCTTATCCGTATCTTTCCATAAATGCTCTCTAGTAGAAAACCCAATGTGCTGATGACCCTACTCTCATTTAATATTTCATGGATGCCAGTATAATGCATTTATATATATATATGCATCGGTTATCCCTTGCTCTTACATCACCAAACCACCTCTTTTACCAATCATACCTAGAGCCCTGATATCTTGTATAGCACTTCTAGTGTACAAATATCACCCTTTGTAATGTGGCATGTTCTATTTATATTTCTCGTGTGTCTTTCCATTGTCCTTTGGGGTCACCTATAACTTGGATTCTTTAGAGACCATGATGTTATATGATTCACTGCCATATAGAATTCAGTAGAAATTATTTGTGTCAAAAAGATCAGTTTTGGTAGCATGGAGTAGTTTGAGATCATTCAAAGTCCTGCAAAAATCCCAGACATAATCTAATCTAACCTCTTTCTCCCACGGTTCAATTATGGGCTCAGTTCATTTTTGTCAGTAGTTACAGTACAAGATATAGGTACAGATAGACTAAATCAATGGGTTATCCATCCAAATGCATGTCAAAATCTAGATAATATGCATTGTTGATCCACTCTGCTTCTCTTGTTTGGGTTTCTAGGTCAATCTTCTTTAAGTGATGGTAGACTGTATTAATTAGCACTATCCAGTTCATTCCTATTATCAACATCTTCTCCAAACTTCTATAGTGAATTTGCATTTTCCTTTGTTGATGATCTGTTTTGAACTGTTTGTATGTGTTTTCTTCCTCAACTAGACTATAAGCAGGAACTGCTTGTCTTTCCAATTGTGTTATTTCTTCAATGAAACCAATAACAATGCTTTACATGGTGTCAATGCTTCTCTCCATTCCTCTCAAAGAAAGGGGTCAAATAGCTTTGAAAACCCAACAAAAGGGGGTAAAGTAGATGAAAATTATTTTAATTGAGTGTAATTCTCAGTCATTCTAGGGCTGACTTTATGTATCTACCCTTGATAATCTGACCTCTCAGGTGGTTCAATGGACTAAACCCTCATTATAATATCTTGATTACATGATATACCCCAAGAACAGCAAAAACAAATGATCAAAAACCACTGCTTCTTAGAAAAGCACTTAGAGCAGTGGTTGTAACATTGTAGGTAGAACAATATCTTAGAGGTGTTATGTTGAAATACACACATCCATATTTTCCCATGCTATTTCATCCTATAATTACAGATTTATGTTTGTTGGATTTGTGGATTTTTCTATTTAATTTTTAGAGGCTTGGGCCCTCTGTTAGAGGTTGTCCCTTTTAGAGAAGTCTCTTTAAGCCCCTTGTTTAGCATGTGTTTTAGATTTTAATGTTTACATTGTGTTTGTTTTTTGTTTGGGTTTTGTTTTTGAGAGGGGAGGTAGATTTGGTGGGAGGAAGAGAGGAAGTTCCTTTGTACTAATACAAATTGTTTTTTTTTCTCTTCCATGAATTTAATACCATTCTTTGACACAAACCTGCCCCTAATCCAAAAACACACAGCAGCCATCTGACTTCTGAAGCTAAATGCCTGAATATGGGCTAGAAGGACTCCCAGAGGATGAAACTGATAAGCACACCTACCTAGAGAAGTTACAGGATAAGCTTAAATTAAATGGAATATAACTTGGTAAAGGCAGAGGTAAGTTATTGAACTTAGGAAGATAAAGTCAATCTTCCAATGGAAATAGCTTGGCCTAGGATTACTATAAGTTAAAGTTATATCCTAATACTCCAAGGTATATAAGTAAGGCTAAAAGTGTGCACAAAGCTATCATCAATACACTGCACATGAACTATGACCCCTGGTACCCAAGGTATGAGATCTAAGATGTGTAATCTAGTCCAGGGCTGCACAGAAATGCTTTTTCATTCTTAAAAGAAGTATTCAGACCAAATCCAAGGAGAACCAGAATTCATTCATTCATCCACCAAACATTTTTATGCAATAACCAGGTGTAAAACACTACCAGATGCTCCAGATATGAAGTTTAGAAATGACAGAGTCTCTGTCCTTATAAGACTTCCATGTGATCATAGAATCCTAGAGTTTAGAGTTAAAAGAGACCTTGGAAAAAATCCAGGCTAATCCCTTCATTTTACAATTATGAAATCAGAGACCCAGAGAAATTCAGTGACTTATCCACATTCATACAAATAGCGAAACTGGGATTCAAACTCAAGTCTTTTGACTCCAAATTCACTGCATTCCAATATACCACACCACCTACTCAAGTCACAGCCCAAGTGTTCTATGCTATCTGGTGAGCCTGAAGGGCCAGAGATATCCCCTGGTCATTGGCTTAAGGCCCTATTCCAATCCAGACCCTCCAAAGACAGAGCCAGAGTATCCCATCAAATTTCTTGACAGCCTCCCAAGATTAGTTCGGCATCAGAGGCTCCAACCAGTCCATGGGCTCTACAAAGATATGTTCTTAACTCCTACTTGTGTTCTTAATAATTTAGAAGCATTTGTCAGTCAAAATTAAATTATAGGCAGCCCATTTATGGAATAACTGATTAGCCAACCTCATTAGCATGAATCACAAAATCTCTGCTTGAGACTTTTAGGTTTCTTAAGAAGCTCAACATGTTCCTCACCCTTCCAATATGAACACCAGGTCACAGTCATCATAAGACAAAAATTCAACAAGATTTAAGCTTTAATAGCTTAAAATTGAACTAAGACTTTTAGGACACCCTCTATGTTAACCATCCACAGTTCGGCTCCCACCAGCACCTGTATCACAAGCAAAAAACTCTTTGTTAGGAGATGTGTCTCTGTCATCAAAGGGAACATCAGGATAAACAGCAGAATGATACTTAAGCTCCTCATTTGTGGAGAGAGAAAGGCAAAATACACCTCGGGACTCATCAACAGCACTGTCTGATAGCAAACAAAACAAGAAATCTCACTTAAGAGTTAAATAGAAATATTCAGACTCATCTTTCTCATCATCAATAACCTATTTTCTTGAGCATCTAAGTACACAGAACTCTCTTGGGCTTCTAGGGAAACTAAATAGAAGATAATCAAAAAACATGTTGGGTTCCACACTTTACAGAATGTCTCAGAGGGAAAAAGCCAGAATCATCAGACTCCATAGAAGCATGATTTATATAACAAGAGCTACATTTCCATGGAGTTTATGGATTGCCAAACAAAAAGGGGATATTGTGGACCCTGAGAGTTCTGTTATCAGGAGATTACTGACTTTTTTCCTTGATGGTATCAATATAGTATTATGTTTTATGTTGAGTACAGCTAGGTGACACAGTGGATAGAGTTCCAGGTTTGGAGTCAGGATAACTCACCTTCCTGGTTTAAATCTGGCCTCAAACACTTAGTGAGCAAATCACTTAACCCTGTTTGCCTCAGTTTCCTCATCTATAAAATGAGCTGGAAAGGGAAATAGCAAACCACTCAGTATCTTTGCCAAGAAAACCCTACATTGGAACACAAAGAATCAGACATGATTGAAAAACAACTGAACAACAAATATCTTATGTTCCAACTTATAAAATCCACAGATGGTAATATTTTTAAATTATTTAATTTTGTTAGGTATTCTTAACCTTTTTAAAAGCAGTTGCTAAAATTTGCTAACACATGTGGTTTATGCTAATAGTTCCAGATATACTATAATAGAAAGAGCACTGAATTTGCAGTAAGAGGACCCAAGTTCAAGTTCTGATTTGAATGCTTACTAGCTGTATAACTTTGGGCTATGTAATATCCGAATCTGTTTCCTTATCCATAAAGTAGTGATAATAAATGCATATACTATTTTCCTCATGAAGTTGTTGTGAAGAAATCAGCCTAGTAATCCTTACAAGCAGGTCCAAGTGGATGAAAAATGTCTACTGTACAGATTGCAACATGGGCAGAGTTCAGCCATCTATGCCTGTATCATGACTAATAATAGCTAACAATATTTGTTAACATTTATGTAATGGTTTAATGTTTACAAAGCACTCTATATAAATTATCTCTTTCATCCTGTCAACAATACTGTGAGATGGGTGCTATCATGTCCATTTCACAGATGAGAACACTAAGACTGTAGGAGTTTAAGTAATTTACCCAGCATCAAGTAAGTAAATAGGAGTCAGAATTTGAACTCAGAACTTTCTGATTGCAAGTCCCATCATTCTATCCACTTTACCATCTACTGTATTATACACAGATAATAAAATGGACCTGAGAATGAGGGCTGGATCACACTGCAGAAACTATGCATACTTTCAACAATGCCAGTCTGCTTCCTGTAACAAAAAATACATTGGTTTACACCAATATTTTCCCAGTAATATCATACAACTTGGGATCATGGAACACAGTCACGAAAGAATTGAAAATAAAGGTTACCCAAAAGACAACAGAAAGACACATGGTAAGTCTAGGTAGGTTGATTCATATGGCCAATAATGACTTTTGTCCTGCCTTTGGACTTCGATGACTCAGAAAGAGAGAGCGAGGTTGATGACTTTGCATAACTCTGAATCACTTAAAACCAATTCACAAGCAAGTCAAGACATCACCTGTGAAGTCATTAGTCTTTGCAAAAACAAAGGATGAAGAACAATGTCTTGGACACAAAAATTGTCATTGACTATCTCAAGGATATATATGACCAAGAAAAGGAGGTGGTCTGGTCATGTAGCAAGAGAAAGAAAGTAGATAAGTGATGTGCTATGTGCACCCATGAAATATTAAAACAATCCAAGGAAGACCCCCCAGATAGATTGGGTGGCTACTTTACAGATTATTTATGAAGAGATCTGGTAAGAATCTCACAGGATGAAAAAGACTGGATGGAGTTATAACCCCTACTAGGAGAGTATCCACATCACTGAGAGCACAGATCCATCAATATTATCAAAATATTAATTTTAACCTGAAAACAGGGGGTTAATTATTAACTGAGAAAAGTTTAATACATGAAAATCAAAACAACTCTGAGGTACCACATCACACATATCAGATTGGCAAATATGATAAAACAGGACAACGATAAATGTTGGACAAGATGTGGGAAAATTTGTGAAATGATCCAACCATTCTGGAGAGCAATTTGGGGATATGCCCAAAGGGCTATAAAGTTGTGCATACCCTTTGATCTATCAATATCACTACTAGCTCTGTATCCAAGGAGATCATAAAAATGAGAAAAGGACCCACATGTATAAAAATATTTATATCAGCTCTTTTTGCGGTGGCAAAGAATTGGAAATTGAGGGGAAGCCCATTAATTGGGGAATGGCTGAACAAGTTGTGGTATATGAATGTAATGGAATACTATTGTGCTATAATAAATTATAAGACTTCAAAAACTTGGAAAGGCTTGTATGGACTGATACAGAGTGGAACGAGTAGAACCAAGAGAACATCGTACACAATAACAGCCACATTGTGGGATGACTGACTTTGATAGACTTGGCTCTTCACAGCAACCTAAAACAACCCCAAAGGATTCATGATGGAAATTGCTATCCACACCCAGAGAAAGAAATATGGAGTCTGAATGCAGATGGAAGCATACTAGTTGCTCTCCTTTTCCATTGTTGTTTTGTTTTATTGCTTCATTCTTGTGGCTCCTCCCATTAGTTCTAATTGTTCTTTACATCATGACTAATGGGAAAATATGCTTAACCTGAATGTGTATACAGAGCCTATATCAGATTGTACGCCATTGTGGGGGAGGGTCAAGTGGGAGGGGGAGAAAATTTAAAACTCAAAAACTTATGGAAGTGAATGTTGAAAACTAAAAATAAATAAATATTTAAGAAAAGAAAAACTCAATCCACCCTCATGTCTCTGGTATCAATAGCCTTCACCTCCACAGTTCTTCTTCTTGTAGAGGATGGTTAAGCACAAATGTAAGAAGAAAAGTGGAAGGACATGAGACAAATATTGCAAAAACAGAGAATATTGGCCAAAATGGGGAGGGGCCAGTGGTGAAGGTATAGGGTGGTTGATTGTAGAGATGGTAAAGACGGGGAAGACAACAAAAGTCAAAAGACACTGTAAGTGAAATAGAAATAAAACCCTAAAATCAGGGTATGGTCAGTGAGAAAGTATGATGAACAGCATAGTAGGCTATTATATAGTCTTCAACTGAATTAGATTGTGAGCACTTTGAGGGTCTACAACATGTCTGCATATTTCCTAATGGCCTAGTTTCAATGGATAGTTGATAAACACCTGCCAACGAGAATCATCTCCCCATTTCCCTGGGGGCTCATCACATTGCCAAGCTCCCTTTTTGTGAAACCAGGTATTGTAAGACAGAAATTATTTCTTTAAATGAGAAGCACAGCTGATGGCAGTTGAAGAAAACAATTAAAACATCCCTGAAGAAATTTTCCAAAAAGGAAAAACAATGAATAAAATTACCTTTTTTTTAGACATATGCTTTATAGAGCTGTAGTTCAATTGTTTTTATGCTACTTATGTTCTTAACAATTTGGAACCATTTGTCAGTCAAAATTAAATTATAGGCAGTCCATTTATGGAATAACTAATTAGTCAACCTTATTAGCATGAATCATAAAATCTCTCCTTAAGGCTTTTGGGTTTCTAAAGGAGTTTAACACCTTCTTATTCCTCCAATATGAACATCAGATCGCAGTCATCATAAGACCATAATTCAAAAAGCATTTATTAAGCACCAACTAAGGGCAGAACATTGTATGAGGCACTAAGGAAGATAAAAAAGTATAGATAAAACAATATAATATTAATGAGCAGTTAAATAACACTTTAAGGTTTGCAGAGTGATTTACAGATACTTTGTCATACTCACCACCACCCTGGGAGTTAGGTGTTATTATTATCCTCATTTTATACATGAAGAAACTAAGGAAGAAAGAGATTAAGTGACCTGCCCAGAGTCATACAAGTTCCTAAGTATCTAAGGCTCTGGTCTCAGTCCTTGAATTCAGGTCTTCCTGACTCCAAGACCACCAACACTCAATCTACAATGCCATCTAGTTGTCTGCTAGACCTTGCAGTCCCAGAATCATGGAATCATAGATTAAGAGTTTAAAAGGATCTTCAAGATTATCTAGTCCAACATCCTCATGACAGAGGTAAAAAAAAAACAAAAACAGGTACAGAGACATAAAGCAGTTTGCTGCTTCAAACCGGCAGTAATTGGCAAAGATGAAACATATACTCCAGTTGTCTGAATCTAGAACTCTTTCAATAAGTAATACCATATGGTAAGTGAATTTGAGAATTACAAAACAAAGTATAACATTAGGTCCAGGGGGGAAATCTATTAGAGAAGGGAATGCTAGAGAAGACTCATGGACAAAGTAGCATTTGAATTGAACTTTAAAGGACAGGTTGGAATACAACAGACAATGAAGGAATACCAGATGTGAAGAAAGGTACAGGATATGTTAGAAGGCAGATAATAGTCCAGTAGACCATAACCTATTTATTAAAGCTATATATTATACCAAAAAAAAAAACACAATCTGCTATGAAATGTGAAACCTTTAGCTTAAGAGATAAAGATTAGACCTGTGAATTTATGGGTCTAGGGAACTCCCAAGTGAGGAAACTTCTTCCACCAATGCAAGTTGGAACCTTCTTTGTTACATATCATCTTAGTGAGTTGCCTAGTGCACTGAAAAGTTAAGTAACTTGTCCAAAGTCACAATGATGTAGAACTTGAATCCTGATCTTCTGGGCTTCTTGGCCAGATCTCTATCCACTCACCTATACTGCCTCCATATTTAGCACTAGGGCTTTACTAAATTCAATCAGGGCTTTACTAAACAAAGCTGTTTATACTTTGAAGTTTGCCAAACACTCATGTATGTTACCTCATTTGAGCTTCACTCAAATAACTCTATATGAGAGGTGTTAGTATCTCCATTTTACAGATGAGTAAACTGAGGATCGGGGTGTTAGAGGACTTATCACATTGTCACACTACCACTATGTGCCAAGAGACAGGATTTGGCACCTGTCTTTCAGACTTCCACTCCAGCACTCTATCCACTGTACCATGCTACCCATTACTTCATTTAGGAAAGAGTTCAGTGGTGAGTTATCTGATAAACATTTTATTTATAGCACAAATAAAAGCTTATTTTTCATGGTCCTCAAAGCCACTTCTTTCAGGTAATTGGCAGAACCATTACAATCCATCCATATGTCCCAGTGATTCTAACTTCCAATGATAGTCAAAAGCTTGGCCAGGGAAGGGTAAACTCGATAAATTTTACATTTTCTATTGAATAAACCAAGGTCAGTGGTCTCAATTATTAATAATAATTTACAGGCTGTAGAATATGTCTGGCTTGGGAATGAGCTCCAACATCCACAAGAGGTAAAACCTGACGTCTAGAATGAGTCATTTCCCATAAGAATTCTAAGCAGTTCTACACATGGTCTTTAACAACCATGGAAATAAGCTTTTTCCATGAACTAAAAATAATATATGCGCCATACAGAATCATAGATCTAGAGCTGAAAGACTGTCAAAGCCATCTTGTCTAACACCCCTCATTTTAGAGATGAGAAAATCAAGAGAGGTGACATGCCCAAGGTCATAAAGGTAGTAACTGGCAAAATTTGGATTCAAACGCATGCCTACTTACTCAAAAATTACAGTATCCTTTATGTTGTGCCACATCACCTCCATAGCATAAGAGAAATGAAGGTTGACCATAGAATGCCTGGTTATCACAGGTGATTGTGATTCCATTTCTATGACAATCACTACCCCGTCTTAGGAACAGTTGGGAGGGGGATGCCAGAACAAAGAAACTAGCATTGACAACGTTGAAATGTGAATCCTAGAGTCATAGGATTTAAGAGCTAGAAATGATCTCAAGGTCATCTCTGTTAAGGGAAAGCATCACAAGGGAAGACAGAAACAGAGGGAAAATGAGACATTTTTATAACTATCAGCAATTTTCTATTATCAGGGTCCCTTACCCCTGACCCCAAATAAAAAATAAAGATTGGTTAGTGGCAAGACCTGATTCCCCTTTGTGATGAACAATGTAAGTAAAGTAGAAAACAGCTGGAGAGAGAATGGATCCATTTGAGTCCATGCAGCATGGAGTACTGAGAAGTGAATGATAGTATGGAAGAGCAACCCAGTGCACACCCTTAGGAGCCATGGTGTGTGGGTTCTTGGGCCAGGGTGATACAGATGAACCCTGCCTATGTAGTTTTGCTGGAAAGGTTACTGGCCATGTCTTCTTTGCTAATACCCATGAAATGATATCAGTATTTTGAGAGCTATGATTATAAAGTCCTAGTCAATGTAAATATGTGATTGGCAGAGTTCTGAGCCCCAGTGGTCTCTGTTTGGGGGCAGAAAAGCACTTGGGAAAAGTCGATTGAACCAGAGTATGTGTCGTGGATATCAGAAGTGGGTGGATGATGTCAATCTAATTAACCTCTACTTAAGCAGAAATTTCTTCTGCAATATCCCTGACAAGTGGTCATCCAGGTTTGGCTTAAAGACATTCCATTACAGAGAATTCACTATCATCCAGTGCAGACCATTCCACTTGAGAATGATTCTAATTGCTAGGAGATGTCCCTGATAGCAAGCTAAGAAAATGCCTTTCCACAATTTTCACTTATCGATCCTAGTTCTCCTCTCTGAAGCCAAGTAAAACACATCATAGTTGTCTTCTATGAGACAACCATTCAAATATTTGAATATTGTGACCCACCTAAATCCTCTCTTCTCCAGAGTAAAACTCTTAGTTGTTTTTTTTTTCAGTCAAGCTTAGTATGGTCTGGTTTCAAGTCCCCTTACCACTCTCATCTTCTGAACGCACTCCAATTTGTCTATGCTCTTCCTAACACATGCTACCCAGAACTGAATATAATAGTCAAGATACGGTCTAAATAGGGCCGAGCAAACTATCACCTCCTACATTCTTGACACTATGCTTCTGCCAGTAAGTCAACAGGCATTTATTAAGCACTTAGCTATGTGCTAGACACTGAGTTAAATGCCTCTGTGTAAGCAGAAAAAGCTCACAGAAAGTTTTTGGTGGCTGAGCCATATGTTGTCTTATATTAAACTTAGATTCCACTAAAATCTCAAGAGAGTTGGGTGGACTTTGGGGGTCATCTAGTTCCACCTCCTTATTTTATTGAGAAGAAAAGAGAAACAGAGCTTGTCCCACATTACACACCAGTCAGTGGCAACACTGGCTCTACTGTAGAACCCAGGGCTCTTTCTGTGATGGTAACTCTTTTCTCTGGGTGATTATAACTTGTGACTTAGAATTTTGAAAGCTATTTAAAAGAGAATAGATCATTCTGATAATCTATTTTTCCCATTTCAAAAGTCAAGCTCCACTTAAAACTTAAGTTAGGAAAAAACTAGATTACTCTAACGACCACACCAATAATCATAGCATTTATAACACTTTAAGGTTTGAAAAGTGCTTTATGTAGATTATCTCATTTGATCTTTGCAACAACTCTATGAAGCAGATGACATTATTAGCCTGATTTTACAGGAGGCTGAGAGAGATTAAGTGATTTGCCCAGGGTCATAGATAGCAAGCATCTGAAGCAGAATTTGAACTTGTCTTCCTGACTCTAAGTTCAGCACTCAATCTACTGAACCTCCTGGCTACAAAGGACAAATCCTTTGTCTGAAAAGGATGACTTTAGCTTACCACAACAGTCACATAGGTCACAAATACTAATTTTGATATTTCCTTTTCCCTCTCACATGCTAAATGTTGACAGTAATCATAAAAGATAGCTCTATGATAGTCATTAGGAGGCAGTTGGTGATCTCTTTTTTATATATATCCACATCATGGATGGCAACCCTACACTTGCCCCCCAAAGCATCCTTTGGACCTTGGGTTGGATAAAGTATGGACCTGACCCCATACAACCTTTTCCAATATTGGGGTAGCTTTCAAAAATTATTATTCTCTAAGCATACTAACCTCGTAGCCTTAATTTGTTTTATTAATTACAGAAACAGTTGTCTTTGATTCATTCTTCCTGTAACTGTCATCATTCAAGCAAAAATTAAATTTATTTTCCTCAAAAGTAACTCCTACTAAGCTGAATGAACCAGCACTGTCATTGTCTCGTCTGGTGGACAAACAACCTCAGCATTCTTCCAAGACACAGGCACTCATGGAACATATAGCTGACTTCCAAATAAGATGATATTCAGTATTTAATCCCATAATAGTCATGGAAGGTCATTCTACAGAAGAAGGAGCCTAGGGAAGAGGAGAAAGTAAGGAGAATGAAGTGCTCAGAATCATGTGATAATTCTGTACAGAATTCAGAATTACTATGCAAGATTGCACCTAAGGAAATTCCTTAAAATAAAGCACTATAAGAATAATTCAGGGCCATGTGCTAGTAACCTAATGTGAATAAAGACAGAAAAATAAAATGAATTTTTCATTCATGTGATGTATGAGACAGACATAGTGTACTGGAAAGATCAATGGAGTCAGGGCATTTGACACTAGATCATCCTTTCCTGGATATTGTCTGTCCTTTTGGCTTTTGTCACTTCTCTCTTTGTTCTCATGTTTGTCTGACCACTCCTTCTTAGTCTCCTTTGCTGAATCATGATGCATATCATTCTCCCCAACTCACTCTTTTTCTGACAGCACTCCTTAATCCCCCAGCTCTTTTCACTACACTGCCTCAGAAATCTCTTCACCCTGAAGCTCATTTCACCCCTGATTTCACATACTAGAAGTGCCCTCCACCCTGTGGCCTCTCTCTCTGATTGGTGGGGCCCTCCAAGAACCTCCAATTTAAGGAGTAGTCCAGGTCAGCCATGTCTTCATTCCTCTTCAGCCTGTACTCCTGATTCTTCCAGTCTCTCCAATGTCTGCACACCAAATGTCATTACTTCACACTCTCCTTCCCTTTTCAGCTCCCTTTTACACTTTGCTTTGTCCCATTACAATGTAATACTCCATGCAGGTATTTTTATTTCTGCTTGGTTTTGTTTTGTATTTCCAGCACTTACACAGTGCCTGTCACACTGGAAGTACTTAATAAATGCTTGTTGACTTGACCCTGACTGTGGATGCACCCCTAGGCCCTCTCCTCTTCTCTATACTCTCACTTTGTGATCTCATCATTTTCCATAAGTTTAATTGTCATCTCCATTTAGAAGATGCCTAGATCTAAATATCTGATACTATTTTGTCTCCTAGCATGCCCTAGGCTCTCTCCAGTCCTACATCTTCGACTGCATATTAGACCGTTCAGACTGGATGATCTAAAAGCATTTCAAATTAACATAACCAAAATAGAACTCATTATGTTTTCCTCAAAACTCACCCTTTATCTCAACTTCCCTATTACTATTGTTGACATTCCCATCCTCCTAGTTACACAAGTTTACACACTCAATGTCATCATTAATTCCTTCTCACCCAAATATCCCATCAGTTGCAAAATATTTTAATTTTATTTTATTTGTTATTTTAAAGCACAGAATTTTTTATTCCTTTTTTTCAGTTCTAAATTCTCTCCCTTCCTCTATACCCTCCTTGATTCAGTGAAATGGCAAGAAAAACAAAATCTATTACAAATACACATAGTTCAAAACAAATTTTTGCATTAGCCTTTTCCATCCCTCCTTCCCCCCCAAAAAGAAAATCAAGAAAAAGAAATAAAAAACATGCTTCAATCCACACTCTGAGTCTATCAGTTCTCTATCTAGAAGTAGATAGCATGTTTCATCATAAGTTCTTTGGAATTATGGTCAGTCATTATGTTGTTCACAGTTACTCAGTCTTTCAAAGTGGATTATCTTTCCAATATTGCTCTATTCTGATCCATCCTCTGAACAACTGACAAAGCTATTTTCCTAAAGCACAGATCTGACCATGTTGCTCTCTTATTCAATAAATTTAAGTTAATATAAACTTTTCGTAGCATCCAGAGCTGTTCACAAGCTGGTCTGAAAATTGTCTTTCCAACCTTTTTACCCATTATCCTGCTTCACACTCTCCAAGATCTATACAAACTCACCTTGCTATTGTTCCTCATATATACTACCTCCTCTTCCCATCTCAGTGCCTTTGAACACAGAGGACCCCATGCCTAGAATTGACTCCTCACCTCTGTCTCTTAGAATCCCTAGAATCCCTAGCTTCCTTCAAGATCCACATGTCATACTCTACATGAAGCCTTACCTGACCCCACTACCTACTAGTGCTTACCCATGCTCACTTTCTCACTCCCACAACTTGCTGCTAAAAGGTTACCTTAAATCCATATTGTGTATACGTAAAGATTCATCACCATCCTTCACCGTGTCAGCCTCCTATATCCTCTGGACTTCTCTTCCCCTGCCCATTCATGGAGCATGCTATGTCAGACCTCCTTTTTTTCAAGTTAAAATAAGCCTATGATAAGGGCCGTTGTATTCAGCGTTCATTGACCAGTTTGTCTATTTTTTGAAAGCCTCTAAAGTCCCATAGAGGCTTCAATGGACTAGGACAATGATTATTTTCTTTCTGGTTTGATCATCATTATAATCTGTGTTCACAGGGAGCTGTCAGGTATAACCACCTTTGTTTCATATTTCTGTTTCCTTAGCCCAGTAGAACAGAAAACAAAGTGGCTCAGAATAGAGACAGTAGTGATGGGGGATATGGTAGGAGTGATATTAATGTGTCAAACCTGCCCACTTTGTTTTTAAAAATAAAAATAGAAGCATAGTATCATTCAGTTGTCTGATACAACAAAGGTAGCCAACAGAGGCATTTGATGGAGAAATTTTCCTGTTTGCAAGATTACCATGAATGCCCAAGGTACCTGCACACACCTGGAATCCCTGCTCCTAGGAGAGTCTGAGGCTAGTGGATTGCTTGAGCTCAAGAACTGTAAGCTACAGTGTGTTAAACCAAATGAGTATATACTCTAGATCTGGCACAGCATGGTGATTCCCCAAGGTGTCAGGGGAAAGGAGGGAGCAGGCTGCCTAAAGAAGGAAGGGATAAGTCAGTCTGGGTCAGAAACTGTGCAGGTCAAATTGCCCAAGTCTATCAGCAATGGGATACGGTCTAAAAGTGCCAGCCCACACAAGATAGAGAGACCCAGTCTCCCTGTCCCCACCAACTCTCCCAAAAAAACCAACTGAAAACATGACATACAGCAAAAGGATGCCAAAGTGAACCAACAGATGCAGGCATAAACCTCCTGGTGAGCAAATTTGCATTCTACTTCTGTAGGAAGGAAACTGCAAATAGCTGCTTAGTTGGAACAAACCTAGACAAAAGGGCTAATGAAAGCCGAGAGAACAGCTTCTCTTGATATTCTTAAAGTCTTCTTCTGTGAACTAATAAAAACAAATCTTACCCATGTTCAGCTTCTCTCATCTGAAATTACTTATCTAAGTAAAGCCTTTTAGTCGCTGATAATAAGATACAAAATAAAGGACTTGTGAGCCAAGATAATAAATAGACAGAAACACTGTCTGAGTTTAGGCTGAGTTTAGTCACCAGCATCTATTTTTAAAAATGACCCAAATAATTGGGCTATAGAATGTGGTGAGAAAAGAAATGCAGGTGAGGCTATAGACAAACACACTGCTGACTATTGCCATAGCAGGTCTGCAGAAGTTTATATGATGACTTAAAACTAGCAAACAAACTAGGAAAAATATGGGGAGGGAAAAACCACTCTATCCTAGTAGTCCAAAGAGGATAGATTTGGAAAAGCGAGAGGAAGCTCAGAGACAATTTTGTCCAACTGCTACATTTTACAGACGATCAGTGTGAGGCCAAGAAAAGTGAAATGGCTTGTTCAATGTCCCACAGGTAGAAAGTAGCAGAGATGAGATTCAAACCTGTGTCCTCTTACTCCAAATCCATTGCTCTTTCTAATAGCTTTAAAGGTGGGGTCTGGAGAATGGCAGGTTGTTGAGGTTATTTTTTCTCATTTAAAAAATTTGCATATTTTCATTTATATTCTCATTTAGTAAATCAGATTCTAGTCTCAGGTTTGTTTTTTTTTAAGCATGTATGTGCAAAGCCACTGAACTTTGTACTTTTTTCATGAAAGTTAATGTCATCTAAATGGCAACTATATCAAGGATAAAGGAGTCTTTTTTTTTTTCATTAAATTAGGTCATTCTGAGATGCAGACAAAGTAAGCTAAATGCTAGATTCACCTTTATAGGACAGATAGTGTGAGAAGCACTTGATTGTGATCTTAGCTTGGAAGAATGAAATGCATTTCTCTTGCTTTTTTTTGGAAAACAAAAAACTGATTCTGAAAATTGAATTTCCAGCAATAGCAGAAAGCACAACTGAACCACAGAATAAATGCCTAAATGGGGTGCCAAAGTACATAGCTAATAAGAAAATTTTCTAAAAGCTTTTTCATGAGAGAACTGTAAGGTGATTTTTTTATTAAGAACATAAAACTGTTCTTTTTTTTAATCCAGCAAGCATATATTGAATACTACAGTAAATAAAAAGGAACATATATATATATGTATATATATATACATATATTTGTAAACTTGTGTGCTTGCATATACTATATGCACATATCTCATCATAAGAAAAACACCCCTGTCAATGTTTATATATCCTGCCTTCCAAATATTCATACCACACTCTTTGCAGAAGAATAGAGTGACTAGGAAGCTTATTTCACAGTCCTAAACAAGTGATAAAATCTGATCATCTTGTTTTCTGCTCATAGAATCATAGGAAGATAGATTTAGAGCTAGAAAGAATCTTAGATGTTATTCAAGCTGACCCCCTAGTTTTGCATATGAAGAACTGAGAGACCCAGAGAAGGTAAATTTCTTGAGTAGGATGACAAAGGCAGTAAGAGGAAAACAATTTTGCTTAAGGGGAAGAGGGAAAGAATATATTAGAATGATTTCTTCTATACCCACTTTATCCCAACCATTTTTCATTTCGGCTTTTTGTAGAGGTGGGGGAGGGGTAAGGAGGAAAGGCTGTAATGAGGAGGAAAAGAGATGAGAGTATAATGAAGCAAGAGAAGAGAAAGAAGAGGTTAACAGTGAACATAAATCTTTATTAAAGTAACCATATATATTAGGTAACTGAAGTCTGTAAGAGAGAACTCCACAGGGATAAGATTTAAAAGACATAAAATATCTGTGCTTATAATTTGTTACTTTGCTTATTCTTAATTTTTACTAGTAATCAGTTATTGCTTATCTTCCATCTTACTTCCCTCACAAAGCATCTTAATGATCTTAGGCAAGATATTTATTCTGTCCTCAGCTATAAAATAAGGATAGGGGCAAGAGACCTACAAGTTTCTATTCATTTCCAAAGTTCCATAATTCTAATTCTCTAATATTCACCAAAATTAAAATAAAAACTCACATTAAAATATGCTTTGGTATCTGAAGCCTGGGGGTGAGGTCTGCTGTTGTTGTTGTCCGTTCTCAAAGAGGACCAAAATGACATCACTATGTTGGGGTCAGGGTTCAGTGCATCAGACCGTAGCTGAAGTACAATGTCTACAGTGGTAACCAAAGCTCTGGTTGAAGCAGCCATTCTGGAAGAGCCTCTGCAGCCCCACTGTTGAAAATTGTTGATAGCTTGGACTCTTTCTCCTGTCAGCTTTTGCTCATCTCTCACTAAACAGGTAATTTCAAGTAAGGCCTCAAACTGGTTTTGTGCTTTGCACGAAGGAATGAGAGAAGGAGGGAAGGAAGGAGAGAAGGGAAGAGGAAAATGAAGAAGGGAGGAAGGAAGGGAAGAGGAAAGGAAGGAAGAAAAAAAGGAAGGAAAAAAGGAAGGGAGGGAGAGAGGGAGGGAGGAAGGAGATAGAGAAAGAAGTCTTGGGTATATTTCTTCCCATATGCCTAAGACCCTGTGATAATTTATATCCAACCAGGATATGATTGACTAAGGAACTAGGCTTCTGTCACATGCAATGTTTATTCTCCTTTTGCAATGCATAGGATGTACAAAGGGTCTCTCGGAGGTTATCTCATCTAACCCCCTCATTTCATAAATGAGAAAACTGGTTAAGTGGTGCAAACTCCTCCTACATGTAGTTCTGGCAGAGCCAGGATTCAAACTCTAGCCCTGAGAAGCTGAAGTCACTTCTCTTTTCACTTTATCCAGTAATTAGTAAGATGCCCAGCACATAGCAAGCACTTAATAAATGCTGATTGACTTACTACCCCACAGCTGTCTTGGTAATAGTCCCCACTTTCCTTCTGCCTACCTGATAAGTAGTTAACACGGAAAGGATTGGCTTAATCAAACTTTCTGTTTCACAACCCTTGGGGCATTTAGCAATAATTTCCAAGGGGCTTCTTACATCATTCATCATTCATTCATTCATTCAACCACAATCAGAGCCCACTATGGCTAGAATGTCTAGCTAGGGGATAAGGGAGACAATGTATGGTTTTTCTTAATGGGCCCAAAGCCTTGGTCCTTTCTCAACATTTCAAGTGTGAACAGGCTATTTTTTCACCACAACTGCAGCAGTTTCTTTGCACCTTGCTTTTGCTGCACAAGTATAGGTGTTGAGATATGGTCCTTAGTCAACAGCATTGGGCAGCATTCATGATTTGAAGAACAAGAGTGAGAAACCCCTGCTCAAAATTATCTCCTCTCCCAATTCTCAATGGTGTCTAAAGTGTCACCATTAGAAATGTATTCCTTTTAGTTAAAAATGTCCTCCTGTTCAAATAAAATGTAAAAAGCAAATTCTCATTGAAGGATAACCTATCTTAGTAATCATTAACACCTTCGTGTGAATTAGGCCATCTCCCACAAGCCTGCTAATTGACAGCTGGTTCCTGTTAATTTTTCCAGACTAACTTCATATGACCACCTTTCACACATTCTCTCTTCCAGTCCTACCAGGACTCTCATACGCAGCAACCTACCTCCACACTTTTGCAAAAGTCTAGAATGTACTCCCTCCGCACCTCTACCTGGAAGAAGCCCTTGCTTCCTTCAAAGTACAGGCTCCACCTCCTTTGAGAAGCCTTTCCTAGCCCTCTCCTACTCCCACAATATTAATAATAATAATAATAATAATAATAATAATAATAACTTGCATTCATACCTCACTTATCATGGGTCAGGTACTGTGTTAAGCACTTTACAAATATTATCTCATTCGATCCTCACAAGCCTGGGAAGTAGGTGCTATTATTATCCCCATTTTGCTGTTAAGAATACTGAGCAAACGATGTTAAGTAACTTCCCTGGGGTCACACAGCTGGTAAGCACCTAAGGCTGGATTTGAACTCAGGTCTTCCTTGCTCCTGTCCTGGCCCTCTAAGCACTGCACCACCTAGGTCTCTAACTAAAGTTGCCCCATTTGCTAGCATTCTCTTTATCATAAAATTATCTAGTACAGGTTGTTATCCCCTCAGTAATAATAATCATCATCATCATCATAATAGCTAACATTTATATAGAACTAATTTTATATCTGCCAAATGCTTAACACAGTTATTTCTATAGAATATAAGCTTCTTGAGGCCATGGACCATATTGTTTCCATATTCTCAGCACCTAGCATGCAGCAAGTACTTTAATATAATTTATCAAATTAATAGGATCAGAGATTTAGAGCTCTCATTTCCAACTTCCTCATTTTACAGATGAGGTAACTGAGGTATGGCTGCTAGGTGGCGTAGTAGATAGAGTGCTGGGCCTCGAGTCAGGAAGACCTGAGTGCAAATCTGACCTCAGACACTTACTTGGTGGGTGACCCTGTGCCAGTCGCTTAACCCTCAGTTTCCTCATCTGTAAAATGAGCTGGAGAAGGAAACGGCAAACCACTCGAGTATCTTTGCCAAGAAGACCCCAAAGGGGATCGTGGAGAGTTAGACACAACTCAACAACAACAGATGAAGTATGGAAAGGTTAAGCAAATGCTCAGGGTCATACATCTGTAGAAAGTTCCTGAGACAGGATTTGAACTCAGGTCTTCCTCTATATACTATGCAACTTAGTTGTCTAGTTGATAGGTGGAAGGTTGTAGAGATTGATTTATAGTATGAGGCACTGTGTATAATGATCTATATAAGACTGAGGGTCCTAAGAAGTCAGTTAGGAAGAGGGCAACAGGGCATTTAGGGGAAAGGTACATGGTTAAGGAAGAGATGAAGCTTAGAAGGAAATAAGAAGATAGACAAGACAACCGACTTTCCTGTTTTGTTCCAGGCCTAAATATAAATAGCTTCATATAATGTATAGGTGGTCCTTTCTAAATTAATTGCATATAGTAAAACCTAACTCACCATAATTAGGGCCAAAGCCAGTCTGGCTCTACAGAAGGTCTGAGCTTTAAATCATTTTTAAAGCTATGCAATTTAATTACTTTCGAGAAAATTCAGTAATGCTGCTAACAAAGGCAGGGGAGCAGCAAGTAATATAACATTTTACTCCTATACACACTACTCTGCTAAGTAACCTTCAATGGCTCCCTACACCTCGCCTTGAATACAGTAGGTGCTTAATGTTTGTTGAAATGCTGATAAAATGCAAAAAAAAAATCTTGTCTGACATTCTAGACCCTCCTCACTTTGACCACTGACTACCTATGTCCCACCACTCCAAATATGTGCACCCTGCAATGCAGCCACATTATATCACTACCTTCGAAATGATGGTTTTACTTTCCCACTTTCATGCTTTCATTTTTGCTACTTATCCACGACGAATGCCCTCCATTAATCAATTATAGCTATGGGTTATATATACCCCTCTCAGCCTCTTCTCCCCTCTGACTGGAGGGCTGAAGGGTAGAGTACCAAACTTCTCCTAATACCTTCCTTTATAGAGAGGAGAAACTAGACTCTCAGATCACTCCACTTTACATCTGCTGCTATGCCTGGTTTCAACTCCATGGAATAAGATTCTTCCTGGTGTCCCCACTACCCCATCTTTCCTGCCTCCTTTTACTCTGTGTGATCCTGGGTGAGTGTCCTAATCTCTGCTTGCCTCAGTTTCCTTAACAAAAAAATTGAAATAATAAATAGCACTTACCCTGCAAGATTGTGAAGAATAAATGAGATAATATTTGTAAAAATATTACACATAGCACAATGCTTAGCACAACCTAGGCACTACATAAATGCTAATTCCTTTCCCTCTCTGGGCCTCAGTCTCCTAATTAATAAAACAAAGTGGTTAGAATAAATGATATTTGCCCTAAATCTATGATCCTATACTTTCGCCACCCTTGAATACATATTTCCCTGAAATTGTTTTCTAGCTATTTCATGTGTGCAATTCTCATCTTTCCAATTATATATTTAGCTACTTGAGGGTAAAGACTATGTTCTATACTTTCTATGTTCCCTGAAATTCCTGTTAGGCAGCCAGTAGGCACTTAATGTCAAATCAAGCCATTCTACTAATACTCATTTACATAGCACATCACAGTTTTTAAGGCACTTCCCTAGAATCAACCTTATCTGGTACACAGGTGGCATAGCTATTTTTGTCCCTAATTTACAGAGGATGAAACTGAGGTTCAGAGAGGATAAGTGATTTGTTACAGCCAAAGTATTCATTACACAGCAGCCCACCATTGACTAAAAGCCTTAGAACTTGGCCAGGTTGGTCCCCAGGCCACAGACATAGGGCCCTGCCAGTGGAACCTGCCATTGCTCCTGGTGAGAGGGTCACACAGCTGACCCCACCCAAGGTTTTCCCACAATCCCGTTGCCTCATAGTCAATAAGCTTGTATAGCTCTTTATTTTTTCATAATCGTACTTGTTCTGTTTTCTGAGTCCAACTTAAGAGTTTTCTTGAACATTGTTAAACTTCTATTTCATTGAGCAACCTTAGACAAAGAGGGTAAAAAAGTAAATGAAATGTCATTCTCTCCCTGTAGTTTTATCTCATTACCACAGTGAATGGCCTTGATTTTTTTTAACATGTATGATTTTTATCCACTGAAGTCCTACTCCAACAACTCATTGTGGAAGCTGCTGGGGAAGCATAGGCTCTGGGAAGAGATGCAGGAAAATGAGCTCTGTGTGTGTGTGTGTGTGTGTGTGTGTGTGTGTGTGTGTGTGTGTGTGTGTACTGTCTGAGGATCAGCCTAGCTAAGCTCCCACTGCTTCTTCACCACATACCCAGCAGGCATCATTCAGGGAAACAGCTACTGAAGACTTTCTGGTAAAGTTACAGAGATTGGAGGAGGCTGGAGGCTGCCCACATCAATGAAAATACAGATACCTCCCTCCCTAACTACCTTATATTAATTTTATATTTATTCTGAATATATGTGCTTAATACATGTACGTGTTTTCTCTTTCTCCCCACCCAGACTCAGCAGAAGCTCCTTAAGAACCCGGATTATATCATTTTTTGTCTGTATCCCTAATATGATACCTAGCAGTCTCTGCTTGTTGATTGATTGACAGATTGAAAAATATCTTTATACCTTTAAGCAAAGGTCCAGAATCCTTTTTTCTTATATTGGATATGTTTTCAAATAAATCCTTTAAAAGTTCTAAATAAAAAATTAATTTGGCCAGTAAGCTTTCTTTCCCCCTCATATCTCATACATTTCCATGTCTTTATCACTGCATTAGTTCTGGGACAAGGATGCGGGATGGGAATGGTGTTCTTGTTTCAGCCCAACATCACTGGAAATACCTAGCCTGTATCGTCTTTCTCTGAAAACCCAAGGACAGGGTAACAACAATGAGTAATTTGCCAGAGTAAAAAGGTGCTAAAAAAGAAGCTAAGATTGTACAAGATGGGCAGGCTCTATGTAGCTCTAAAAAGGGGAATGGCCTCTTGTAAGGGAGTTACAAGAAAGCAGATTTCAGGTCAACATAAGAAATAACTAATAACTAATAAGAAATAATTAACATTGTCCAAAGTGGGACCGGCTGCCTCATCAGACAATGCATTCCCAATTGAGAGAGGTATTGAAACTGAGACTGAGCAACAATTGATGGGGGTGTTGAAGAAGAGATAGATGTCCAAGAGGAAAGGTTGGACTAGATGGCCTCTTAGCCCCTTTTCAGCTATATGGTTCCTCTAGAGAGGAATGGTTTAAAAATTGGCTGCTTATACAGATCAAAGAAAACAAAGCCAGGAGAATGAACAGGTACAAAGACTACAATAATATAAATGGAACAACCCTAAAAGTCAGCTGAACTCATATTTAAGGCAATGACCAATCTTGGTTGGAGATGATAACACACATCTCCCTCTTCTCAGGAGAGAACTAGAATTCCAAGTGTTGCATATGCTGTAGATGCTGTCACTGTATTGATTGGTTTTGCTTATATGGTTTTTTACTTGTGATAAAGGAGGGAATAGTGAGATATCAGGCACTATCTATGAAGTGAAAAATAAAAGTTTTATTACTTTTGTTTAAAGGCTTATCCGTTGTCATTTATTGAAGCCTAAAAATTGTGTGTTTGATTCACACTGACATTAGTTCAGCTGTGGTAAGGCTTCAATTGTGATGAATCTTGAAACTATTTCATACTGCTCTGTATATAGAATTGGTAGCAGCCCCACTGCTTGACATTAAAAGTTTTTCAGGGCATGGAATTAAGAAGATCTCAGTTCAAATCTGGTCTGAGATACTTACTAGCTTGTTTGACCTTGGACAAGTCATTAAACCTGTTTGTCTCAGTTTTCTCAACTGTAAAATGGGGATAATTATAGAATTTACTGGGAGATAAGGTTGTTGTAAGAATTAAATGAATTAATATTTGTAAAGTGCTTAGCATAGTGCCTAGCACTATTAGGCACTTAATAAATGCTTATTCTCCTCTTTCCTTCCTTTTACCACCTAGTCCCAATCTATTTTTCCAGACTTACCCCATCATATACTCTAGGTCCAACAAAAGTATCCCATTTGTCGTTCCCCAAATATACCATTCTATTTCCTATCCCTGTCTCCCATAACGGCTATGCTCTCCCTCCTTACCTCTGCCTCTGGGAATTCTTTGCTCCATTCAAGGTTCAACTCAATGGCTCCCTGCCACAAGAACCTTTCCTGATCCTCAGTTAGTAATTAGCAATGCCCTCTTTCTAAAATAAAAATTGTTTCATACTAATTTTGTACATTTTTATATGCTTTGTACATATTTTGTACTAACTTGCTTGGATCTATATTGTTTCACTCCAGTAGAATGTAAGCTCCTTGAGAGACTTGATTTTTGTCTCAGTGCCTGACACATAGAAGACACAATAAATGTTTGTTGATTTGAGTTCTTACATACCAATCACTTTCATTCCAGTGGCTAAAGGTCAATTAAGTATCTATATTTTGATCAAAGGTGTCCTGATAATCTCTGAATCCCTAATGAGTTGGTGGGCTCACCCAATTTTCAAGTTTGTGATAGGAAACTGAAGATTTCTAAGAGTGCCCCTGAAGTCCACACTTTCTTCACTCTTCGCCATCTCCTCCATTTTTGTCTGACCTAATTTTGTTTGCTAACACATTGCTTTGTCATCACCCCTCTCTCACATCTTTGACAGTTTCTTCTGGTTCTGCTCTTTCAGTCTTTACCTTTTAATTTCTTCACCCTTAATTATTTCCCAAGAAACTGCTTACTGACCACACACTTTTAACTGCCTTTTACCCAGGATTTCATTATTTTTATTTGTAGCACCACTTCCACTTTCTGATACCAAATTGCTGTTCCTTGAACTCTTATAGAATCATGCAAAGTTGGAATTGGAAAGGATCTCAGAGACTTCTCTGGTCCACTCCATACCTGAAATATGGGGCAGCCAGCATTGCAAGGGATGGTGTGCTGAGCTTGGAGTCAGAACAGCCTGAGTTCAAATCCTCCCTCAAATGTGCACCTTTACTGTGTGACCCTGGACAAGACAGCTAACCTCTTATATCTTCAGTTTCCTCATCTGTAAAATAGCACCTATCTTACAAAGTTGTTGCAAAGATCAAATGAGATAACATGTAAAATGCTTCACAAACCTTAAAGATGTCTATAAATACTAGATATTAGTACTCTATAATCTTCTTGATAAGTGTCTATCCAGCATTCCTTTGAAGATTTCCAGAAATGGAAAACTAGTGATGATGATGATGATGATAGATGGTATTTATATAGCACTTTAAGGTTTACAAAGCACTTTATTAATATTATCTCATTTTATCCTCCCCAAAACTCTGAGAGGTAGGTGCAATTGTATTTCTCTGATCTACTTATCTAGTCTTGGAAAAGAAGCTAGTCTGGGAAAGTTTGTCCCTGTTAGACTTGTGCTGACTGAGAGTGATTTCTGCTCGCTTTTTTGATCCCTTTAAAGATCTGTCTATATAGTTCCTCCACTTCCTCAACTCCAATGACTTTGTCTTAACTAAAACCACTCAAAAAGATCATCTCACCTCAGTCACAAAATGGTCACCATCTCTTAAAACTGCAGCAGCTCCAAGATCATAGAACACAGAATCCCTGATTTTAGAGCTAGAGGCTACAGATTCCACTCCCTTAATTATATAGACAAGGAAAATGAGGCACAGATAGGTTAAGTGACTTGCTAAGATCACACAGCTAGTGTCTGGGTCACGATTTAGATCTATGTCTTCTCAATTCCAAGTCCAGGGTTCTATCCACTATATCATGCTGCCTAAACTCTGAAATCCCATTTTCCCAACAAATCCTATCCTTCCACCTCTGCTACTCTATCACTCAGACTAAACATACTCTTTGTACTTATTACAATCTCCATTCCCTTGACCCATTCTTCTAGTCCATCTCCCACATTTTGACTTGACTTGCTTGTAACATCTAGCCTTAACTCACTGACTGTGAAGATTTATCCTTGGATAACTGCCTTTCCAATCCTATTCAAGGACTACTAAGTATTACTGGGGAAAGTGACGAGCTGGAATTGATTCTGCCTATTATAAATCCAGGGTTCATTACCTCTGCTTGCCTTTGGTGCTGCACAACATCCTTTCCACTCTACCCTTATCACTATTTGGTTCATCCCTCACAACTACTATTCCAGACCTTTTCTCTCTCTTCTTACTCTACTGCAGCCCCAACCTCAACCCTTATGGCAGCCAGACTTCTACTTCACTGCTGCAAAGGTTAAGGGTTCTCATGTTGGACGTGAATTCCTCCGGCTTTTCTCTTTCGTTCTTCAACACTTGTCAGCATCACCAACCATTCTCTCTTATTTCCTTGGTCACAAGGCCATGTCTGTACGTGGCATCTCAACTGTTTAACAGACCTGCACTCTTGGCACAGTGAACAGAGTTCTGGACTTGGTGTTAAGAAGCCCTGAGTTCAAATCCAGCTACAAATAATTATCTGGGTGACCTTAAGCAAGTCAATTACCCTATGTTTTTCTCAGTTTCCTCAGTCCTGTAAAATAGGGACAATAACAGCACTTACCTCCCAGGGTTGTTATGAGGATCAAATGAAATAATATTTATAAAATACTTAGCACAGTACTAGCACATAGTAGGTGTTATATAAATGCTAGCTATTATTATTAATTTCTTTCTGTCCTGTCTTCTCATGTGTCTGTGGTCCAGTGGTCAGCATTTCTCTCATGGATTTTTTTAAAAATATATATTTATTTATTTCATTAAATATTTTCCAATTACAAGTAAAAAAAATTAACTTTTTTTTAAAGTTTTGAGTTCCAAATTCTCTCTCTCCTTCCTGCCCCTCTCCACACCTTGAGAAGGCAAGCAATATGATATCGATTATACATGTTAAGTCATGCAAAATTTCATAGGTCTTTACTTCTCTTGTGCTTCCTTCCCATAGGCCTAGAGTCATCTGCATAGAGATAATCATCATACCCATGAGACCTGAGGAGATTATTGAGAGAGGGAGTGTAGGTCTTTTTAATTCTTTGGGGGTAAAAAAGCCTTTCCTTGACCCTCCTATCCCATTGTTTTGTTTTGTTTTGCTGCTGTCTCTTCTCTCTTTTCCCTTTCCCTGCCAAACTTTTTGAAAAGTCATCTATATTTAGTGTCTTTACTTCTTCATCACCCATTTTCTTCTCAACTTGTACATCAATCTTTCATCGCCACCACTGAACTGTAGAACCTAGTCTAAGATTATTGTTTAAGACCAACAGCCTTTTCACATTCCTTACCATTTGTAGCCTCCTTAAGCTTTTGAAAATGTTGAACATTCACCCTCCACCAGATACTCTCTTCTTCTCTGCCTTCAGAGATACCACATTTCCCAAATTTTCTTTTAGCCACTTTCAAAAGCAGAATGGCGCAGCCAATTAGAGGGCTGGACTTGGAATCAGGAAGACCTGGGTTCATTCTCCCCCTTAGACATTTCCTAGCTGTGTGACTCTGTGAAAGTCATTTAATCTCTCTGGGCCTTAGTTTCCTCATCTGTAAAATGAGGGGGTGGGACTCAATGACCCTCAAGGCACCTTCCAGATCTAAATCTATTCTCCAGTGATCTTTTCTACCTCCTTCACTGGATTCTCAGATTTCATCCTAAGCCCTTAATGTGGATTCTTTCTCTGTCCTGCATCTGTCCTTGACTCCATTTTCTTCTTTCTCTACATCCTTTCCCCCTGGCTTCTGCTATACAATCTATGCAAATAACTTCCAATTCTATGTCTTGACCTGGCTTCTGAACTTGAGAATTAACATTTCCAACTGCCTGCAAGTCAATGCCACCTGGATATCCCCACTAGCATTTCAGATTCAACATATCTAAAACCATGCTTTAGATCTTTCCCCCTACACTTGTTCTACCTGATTTCACTTTCTTTTTGTGATATAACCAATCACCTTTTCTCCCATGTTCAAAAACCTTGGGGTTACCTTTGACATTTTCTTCTCCCTCAACTCTCAGATTCAATCAGCTTCCAAGCCCGGTCAATTCTAACTCCTCAATATATTTGCTGTTTGCCTCTCGATTCCCATTACAATCTCTCTAGTACAGGCTTCCAGCTTATTAAAATAGCCTCCTCACAAGTCTTAGCACCTCTCCTCTTTGTCTCTCCAATCCATCCTTTACTGCCAAAATTGCTGCCAAAATATTGTTCTCATGCACAGAGATGACTCATGTTGCTCATCTACTCAAAAAACTTCCAGGGTTCACATTATTGCTCTCCGAGTGAAGGTCAGACTCCTTTGTCTGACACACCAGACTCCAAATCTTTCCAGCTGTATTTCATATCATTCTTTTCCACAGCCTTGGCCCTAACCAAACTGGACAATCTTTGCCCAGTGAACATAATCCTAAGCCCTCCCAGTTACATACCTTTCCTCATGCCATTCTCTGTGGCTGCAATGTTCAAATCCAGCTCAGATATTTACTAGTTGTGTGACCCTGGGCAAGTCACTAAACTTCTCTCTGCCTCAGTTTCCTCATCTGCAAAATGGGGACAATAAGAGTGCCAGCCTCCTACGGTTGCTGTAAGGAGAGCATGCAATATTTGTAAAACACTTTTCAAACCTTAAAGTGCTATATGATTGATAAATGATTACTATTAGGGCAATGATTATGAGCTAATGATGTAGTAGCTTTAAAAAGATCAATGTTTAATTAACAGTTTTCTTTCACTGTGCCCATGTAAAGACTGTTCTCAGGATGCAGCTTAGTTCTCAGAACATCAGGGGATTTGCTTCCCAAAGTGCCTCCTGTTTTCAGCTTGAATAAAACAAGGCATATCGACCCCACTCCTTAGGTGGTTCTGTTAATACTGGGTTTTTTTTTTAGTTTTAGCTAAAGTGATTATGGCTAAGAGTGATTCTCTGCTAATCTTCTTTTTTTAAATTTTATTTTTTCTTATGAGCTTCACAAGCATGAACATTTCCATACACATAGAACAGAAAAAGAGGATTGCATGTTTATTTATAAAGTGTCTACTAGCTGCTGGAGGACATATCAAGTTTAGATAAGAAATCATCCCTGATCCTATGGGACTTATAATCTAGTAGGTAGATATTACACAGACATATGAAACTATCACATACTATTGTATTACATGATAATCAACAAGAATTGATTAAACACCTATTAAGCAGGAGGTCTCCTATGGGGAAAGCAAAGCTCTGCCTAGAAGTGAAACTTCAGCCACATATAAAAACCTCATTGCCAGACACAGAGAAAGGAGGGAGAAAGGTGAGATATTCAAAAACTAAAACAAGACAGGCTTTGCCTTCAAGGCACATACATTCTATTAGGAGAAATAAAAGGTACACATAAAATTAAATATAAGATTTCTACAAAGTAATTTGTAGGGAAAGGACACCAGCAGGGGCAGGAGGTAGGAGGAGGTCAAAGGAAGCATCAAGTGCTTAGATTTGAAGGAAGGGAGGGAGCTAGGTGGCACAGTGGATAGAGTATAGCCCTGAAATCAGGAGGACCTGAGTTCAAATCTAGCCTCAGATACTTACTAGCTCTATGACCCTGAGCAAGTCATTTAACCCCAACTGACTCAAAAAAAAAAATCGAAGGAAGATAGAGATCCCAAGAAACAGAGATGAGAATGGTGTGTCTTCCAGGCCTAGGGAATAGCCTGTACAAAGATCTGGAGACAGGAAATGGAATACTGTATACAGAAAATAGCAAGTAGACTGGTTCTACTAGAATGGAGACTGTATAAGGAAGGGTGATACGTTTTAAGCCCAGAAAAGTTGGGTGGAATTTGATTGTGAGGGATTTCAAATGTTAAACAAAGGATTTGATCCTAGAGGCAATAAGGAACCATGGCAGTTTCTTAAGCAAGGGTATGACATGGTCAGACCTGGACTTTAGGAATATCTCTTTAGCAATTATAGTGAGGAGGAGAGAAACTGAGGCACCAAGAACTATTAGGAGGGGCAGCTAGGTGGCACAGTGGATAGAGCACTGGCCCTGGATTCAGGAGGGCCTGAGTTCAAATCCGGCCTCAGACACATAACACTTACTAGCTGTGTGACCCTGGGCAAGTCACTTAACCCCATTGCCTAGCCAAAATAAAAAAAAAAAAAGAACTATTAGGAGGCTATTCCAATAGTCCAGGAAAGAGGTAGTAAAACCTGAATGAAAGTGGTGGCCATATGAGTAGAGAGAAGGAGACAGATGCAAGAGATGCTGTAGGAATAGTATGGACAAGACTTTACAAATGTAAATGGTATTGGGGGGTGAGGATAAGGGAGAGTGGGTTGAAAGAGGACTCAGGGTTCACAAATCTGTGTCACTAGAATGATAATGGTGACCTTGCTAGGAACAGGGAATTTTGAAGGAGAGGTGGGTTGTGGGGGAGGGGGTATAATAAGCTCCTTTTTGGACATACTGAGTTTGAGATGCCAATAGTACATTCAGTGGAAACCAGTTAGTATGTGGGACTGGAGGAAAGGGTTAGATACATGATCTGGGAATCAATTTCATCAAGATAATCATCATACCCATAAGAGCTGATGAGATTGCCAAGAGAAAGAATGAAGGAGAGAGAGAGAGGAAGAGAGGAAGAGAGGAAGAGGGGTTGAGAGAGAGAGAGAGAGAGAGAATAAGAGAGAAAGGAGTGTCTAAGATAGAACTTTGAGATAAACCCCACGGTTGGGGGTCAGGACACGGATGATGATTTGGTAAAGGAAACTGAGAAGCAACCAACTTCCTTGGGTAGGAAGAGACCCAAGAAAAAGCTGAATTAGAATAACACCCAGAAAGAGAATAATCAAGAGGAGAGGATGAGTGATTGTGCCAAGTGCAACAAAGATGTCAAGGAGAGGGGTTGAGAAAGGGCCATTAGACTTAACAGCAATCACTGGTAACTATGGAAAGAAACTTCTGATAAGAGATAAGACTAAAGATCAATTTTTTTTTTTAGGCAATTGGGGTTAAGTGACTTGCCCAGGGCCACCCAGGTAGTAAGTGTCGAGTGTTTGGTCTGAGGCCGGATTTGATCTCAGGTCCTCCTGACTTCAGGGCAAGTGCTCTATCCACTGAGCCACCTAGCTGCCCCTAGAGACCACATTTCAACAGGGTTGAGAAGTGAAAAGAAAGGAGCATCATGTGTAGAAAAAAAAACTTTTTTCTAGGAGTCTGGCTGTAAAAGGTAGTATGGATATAGAATAATACCTTGAGAGAATGGTAGGAGCAGGTGAAGGTTTTTTGAAGAATAACATAGACTTGGGTAGGTCTATATTGCAACATGGAAAGGAAGAAACCAATATATACAGAAAGACTAAAGGGTGGGTGGTGGGGTGGTTGTGCAGGCAATTTACATGAAGAAATTAAAGGTATGGGAGCAAGGGTACAAGTAGAGGAGCTGGACTTGCAGAAAAGAAGGACCATTCCTTCATCAGAGATTAGGTAAAGAAAAAGGGAATGGGGAATGATGTCAATGCCTTTTCAGATGCAGAATAAAAGAAGCAGCTCACAGCAAAGAGCCTCTATTCTCTCAGTAAAAATATGAGGTCTTCTGCTGAAAGGGAGTGCAGGAGAAGTGGTGTGGAAGATTTGAAGATGGAGGAAAGGAAGAGAGGAGAAGAGGGGGAAAGAAGGGGTAGAGAAGGAACAGGAGGTGAAGGTAAAGGAGGAGAAGAGAAGGGAGAAAATGTATGCATTAATAAAAGTGCTTACTATGTGTTAGGGCAACTAGGCACTGTGCCATATGCTGGGAATACAAATACAAACAAATAAAAGAGCCCCCAACCTCAAAGAACTTACATTCTAATGGGCAAAACACATAAAAAAGAGCTGGAATAGAAGATTTAGGAAAGACATGACCCAAGTGCTTCAATTTAATTGTCTAACCATTTTTAGTAACTCAGAACTAGTCAAATAAGGACTCCTCTTAGAAAATGCCAGAAGATGCAGGAAGATAAATGTGATGCTTATCTTGACCAAAGGGGGAAATGTTGGTAATGGAAATTGATTCTTGATGAGACCAATGTAAGTGAAATAATGAAAACATTAAGAGGAGAAACATGTAGCTCTGTAGAAGACCATGGGCAATTTAACCCTGGGTCACTTGACTCTTCTTCACTGAAAACAGTCAACTCCAGCAAAATCTCTTGGTTTTTCTAAGGATTGATACAGCTGTTTCCCTTCACCTTCTGCCTGCTCGGCCGTCGTTTTTCCTTATATGCAGATCCCAGAGTTTTTTCAAGATTGGAGAACTTCAAAGGTTTAGAAATTAAATTCTTAAGATTAAATTCTTAGAATTAAGCTTCTTAGGACCATATAAATTTAAAACTTTTCCTTTTCTTGAACCCCACAATTTGGGCTAATGCACTTACTTTCTGTAGCTAGGATAAATCTTTCCCACTCAAAATCATTCCCACCCCCCTTTTTTTCCTGCTTTGCTTCCTGTGCAAAACTAGTGTGAGGTTAGAGCTTCCACAGGGAGATTTAAAAGGGTATAAATTGTGCCCAAGGACTAGAAAAGATCTCAATGTACCTACCTCTGCAATCAGCATTCCAGTATGTGCCATTGTGAACATTTCCTCGAAAATGAAGTAATATGAGAAAACAATGTTTTAGTTTCTCGGTAGCAATAAAAATCCAATTCTGCTACCTCTTGGGTGACAAAAATCAGGAGATAAGCTGAAAGAAATTCCAAGACTTATCCACAAATCGCCCCCAAGCTCTTCAACATAAGAATTACCTTCATTATCACCAGTTTAAGGGAAAAGATAATTATTTTTTAAGTTGCTTACCACTGCATAGGACAAATGTAAAACGAAAAGGGACTTTAGAAGTTATCCAGACCCCTTCATGTTACAGATGAAGAAACTGAGCCCCAGAGAGGTTATTTGCCCAAAGTAATAAAGGTAGGAAGTAACATATAGAAGAATCAAAGTTTCCCTGACTCCAAATGTAATGAATTTTCTGCCTCCTGCTTAGCAGTGCTATCCTCTTCAAGTAACATTAGGTGAACTGAGTTCAAACTATGGTTACCAACAATCCTTATCAAAGGAGGAATTTGGGTAGGCATTATTCAGTTACAGATTATAATCCCCATGCATGATGTACAAAACTGGAATATTTCCTTTTGTAAAAGATGAGAAACAATTAACTACAAAAAGGTTTAGCTGCAGTCCTGGGCACCAAAACCTTAGAAAAGATCTTGTTATTGTCATCTGGGTTCTGACATTTCTAAACATTCACAAGTTCTCAAGACACTGTCTTATGCCCAGATTTTTCAGTAGTCCAGAGTAGTGGGTTTTAGGAGCACCTAATGAACAAAGAAGTTGACTCTAATTACTGATGTCATTCCTGCCTCTCATTCGGGGGAAGAAATCATAGAACTGGAGGGAATCTTAGCCATTAAATGTTTGCCTAATGTCACCCAAGGTCTAGGACTCAAACTGAGGTTCTGTGATTCAGGGGCTTTTTGTACCAAACTTCACTGCCTTCAATAATTCCATGCACATGGAGAGGGAAAGGTGGCAACCAGGGCCAGCCTCAAGGGTAGCTAAGAGAATGGGAACCCAAGAGCCCTCTTGTCTCAAAATATCTTTCCCTCCACGCAGACTATAACTTTTACTATTAGAATTCAAGCTATTATTAGTTTTCAAGAATGCCCTCTCAAAGCATGTAAATAGCCTTGAAAAGATTTACAGATTAAGCCAATTAACATCTGGCCTGGGTCTAAGGAGACCAGTTTCTGTTCAATTTATGTCACTATCTAGCTTTGTGACCTTCGAAAATTTACTTTGTTTCACTTGACCTTGGTTTTCTCATCTTTAAAATGAAGGATTTAGACCAGATGATTTAAAATCCCTTCCTCTAGGAAACTCTCATCCAATGATTCCATGACGTTAGTGTGAATCAGTCTTTTAAATCGACCCTTTTTCAACTCAGCTAACTCAGAGGTGTATGGGAATAAACCATAGACAGTCCAGTTAATGCATGGTTTCCTCAAAATTTTAATTGTGATCAATTCAAATTATTGTCATTATTGTTGTTATGATATGTTGTTGTCATTGTTGTTCAGTCATTTCATTCATGTCTGACTCTTCATCACCCCATTTGGCATGTTCTTGGCAAAGATCCTGGAGTGATTTGCCATTTCTTTCTGCGGCTCATCTTATAGATGAGGAACTGAAGCAAACAAGATTGTGACTTGTCCAGGGTCATGTAGCTTAGTGAGTATTTGAAACAGGATTTTAACTCCTGATTCCAGTTTCAGCACTCCATCTGCCACACCAGCGAACTGCCTATGAATCATAGATTTAGTGCTGGAAGAAACTACAAGCCATCCAGTCCAACTCCCTCATTTTATAGATGAGGAAACTGGGACCTAAAGAGTTAAGGTGACTGGCCGAAGGTCCCATGGGTAGGAAGTAGCAGGCAATGTATGCCCTCTGAATTCAAATCCAACAGTCTTTCCTCCGGTACCCCCCATACACACACACACACAAACACACACATACACAGAGTTTATAACTCTCTAACCCAGCTCTAGGTTCTAAGCAGAATTTTCTTGACAGCAAATTGCAGCAGTCCAAATGAAGATCAAACCATCTAGGTTACAATGACCTAACATTGCGTACCTTGAAATGTTATACATGTACACATCTGTTCTTTCTGTGGCCAAAACAAATCCATTTCTGATTTTTTTTTCTGTAAAGAGAAATTCTCTCTCAAGAGAAAGATTGTTTTAAAATTTTAAACATAGTACTGAATGTCTGTCTAAAGAATCAGACTACCATTTGCCTTTCTTTATGCCCAGAGCTTAGAAGAGTTCTTGGCACACAGTAGATATAATAAGCTTAAAACTACCCAAAGACTTTTGGGATACCCTATCTGAGTAAATTAAAAAGGAGACTGTCTATTAACTGCTGGCTTAGAAGCTTTGGGTTTGTTTCAGGCTTTCATTTGGGTAGAATACCAAACTTAGAGTAAATCAAGTCAACAAATATTTGTCGAGCATCTGCTATGTGCCAAGCACTGTGCTAAGTTTTAAACTGAACACCCTGTATTTGGTATTAGGTGCTCTCAGTTTGGGGCAGTTAGGTGGCACAATGGATAGATCACCAGGCCTGGAGACAGAAAGATTCATCTTCCTGAGTTCAAACCCAGCCCCAGACATTTAGCTGGATGCCCCTAAGCAAGTTACTTAACACTGTTGCCTCAGTTTCCTCATCTGTAAAATGAGCTGGAGAAAGAATTGGTAAACTACTCCAGTATCTCTGCCAAGAAAATCCCAAATGGGGTCAAGAAGAATCAGACATGACTTAAAAATGACTGAACCATCCCCTTAGTTTAGTCAGAGGACCTAGAACCAAATCCCACCTCTCCTATGTGCTGTGATCTTAAGTAAGTCACTTAAACTCTCTGGGCCTGTTTGCTCTTCTGCAAAATGGGGTGGGGGGGGCAGGTTGCAGGAGGTTGGACTAGATGATCCTGAATATCCCTTCTGATTTGAAAATGATGGTCGTAGAATCTTACTTTCTATCATCCCGTTTGCACTTCCTTGTTGATTATTTTTCTGCAAAGTATTTCAGATTTCCTCCTTTTCTATTTCTATAACCCCCTCTATCTCTCAGCCTAGTTCAGGTCTCTTCACCCCCCACCCGGATTATTGCAACAGCTTCAGAGCTAGTCTCCCTGGCTCCAGACTCTCTGGCTTCTGTCCATCTTAGACACAGCTGTGAGAAGAATCCTTCTCAACTAGTACTTTCATTGAGTTACTCCCCTGTTTGAGCTCCACAGATTGGCATCAGCTCCTTCGGGCCTCAATTTCCTCATTTGTAAAATGAAGGAGTTTGAAGTAGATGATCTCTGCGGTCCCCTTTGGCTCTTACAGGCTCTGATTTCCCTACAGTAACTTTTCTAATCTCATCTATAGTTGCTCACTAACTTAGACTCTAAGCACTGGGCAAGGCAATATGCTTGCTATTGTCTGAAGGTAACTGTTAATTCCCACCTCTGCGCTTTTGCTCATTGAATTCTTCCCCCCCTAGAATTGCCTTCCTTTCCTTTCAATCAAACATATCCATTACCTTGCCCAAGACCAGCTCAAAACTAATAAACCATCTTTAATTTATCTCATCCTACTCAACAAATTAATCTTAAAAAAATTGTTAAAGGCCTACCATGTGCTTGGGCACTGGGCTTGGAATGGATATAGAAAAAACAAAAACTAGTCCCTGTTCTCAACAGGCTTATATTCTCCAAGGGAAAATAACACATCTACCCATAAGTAAATACCCCACCACCACCAACACACACACACACACACACACACACACACACACACACACATATATGTTAAAGGGATAGGGCCTAGATACAAACTAACATCAGTACTATTTGGAGTACATTATCTCAGAGGTCTTTTCTGCCTCTAACATTCTGTGCTTCAATCAAGATTACATTGTGCAGTTTGATAAAGTTATTTTGTAATTATCATCACTCTATTTTAAGCATGTATGTCTAGATGAGGTAATAGAATGAAAAGAATGCTAGATTGGAGTCAGAAGCCCTAAGTTCAAATTCAGACTTCGAACCTACTAGCTGCATAACCTTAGACAAGTCACTGGGACTCTTCGAGCCTTCTTATTTATAAAATAAAGGCAAAATTTACTCTCCTTACCTCACAGAGCTGTCATGAGGAAAGTGCTTTAAAACTTTGAAGTACTAAATAAATGTTATTTATATTAATTTCATCATTAGTGTTAATAAATACAAATATAAATCACTGAGACCAAGCATTATTTTTTTTATTTCTCCTATCTCTTCTTAATATATTCTCATTAATGAATTCAATAACTCACCTTACCTGGGGAAACAAAATTAAACTCTTCAGAACAGTCTGGAGAGAGTCACCTGTTCCCCATAACTTCCCAAGCCACCAGTGGTGACAAGATTGCTCTAACATGACTTCACATTTCAATGACCTTGACTTGCATCTCTGCCTAAATGAGCATAGAAACACTCAGCCTACAAAATGCTAAAAGAATCATGTATTTTCTTACGGTTCACATCTCTCTGAGCATGATATTTATGCTGTAAATCCAAAAAGTTTCATTCATTGTCAGTCATTTTAAGATTCTTCATGACCCTATTTAGGGTTTTCTTGGCAGAGATACTGGAGTGGTTTGCCATTTCCTTCTCCAGCTCATTTTACAGATGAGGAAACTAAGGCCAACAGGGTTAAGTGACTCTCCCAGCATTACACAGGCAGTGTCTGAGGCTGTATTTGAACTCAGGAAGATGAGTCTTCCTGACTCCAAACCCAGCCCTCTGTCCACTTAGCTGCCCCTAAAAAAAGTTCCACAACTTCAAGCAACCTTAGGAGGTACCGTATGGGGAATGTGGGTTACAGTTGTCACATCCCTCCTCCATTTTTTCTTTCTGGCAGCAATATTTCTTTTCCTCCTGCCAGTGCAGGGTACTCAGAAACATGGTTGTGTTAAGGAGACCCGTGGATATAAGCAAGTTTGGGCAATTTTCTATCACTCATCACTGTAAATTTGTGTGTGTGTTTTCACTGTAGGGTATTATTAAGCCTTGTTGTTGGTGATGCTCCTGGTAAACAACAAGTAATTCCCAAGTGTCATATCTGTGAAGGCAGCGATTTATTCCTAATGCAGTACAGTGACTTTCTTTAGAACTGTCCAAAGAAGAGGGATAATATTGTTTTCAGTTTATAAAGAATGGACAAATTCTGTTTCTTTTGTCTACGTGGCATGCCCATCTTAGTTATGTTCTTCTGCTGAGTTTTTATATACTTAAGGAATGGCTCATAAGACCATAGGGTAGATCAAAAACTCAGTGTTTTGCCAAATGTTGACATTTCTTTCTTCTTTCGCAATTCACTTTGGACACTATTTGAAAATGCTTGACTGGCCACACCAGGGGTAGGCAAACCAAAGCTCAAGGACCAAACAAGGCTACCCACTTCCTGTTTTTATAAAGCCAGTGAGTTAAGAATGGGGTCTTTTTAAAAATTTTTAAATCAAGTTTTATCATATTCTAAAATGTAAAAACCATTGTTAGCTAGTGGACGATACAAAATTAGGCAGCTGGCCAGACTTGGCCCTCCAGCCATAGTTTGCTGACCCCTGGGCTACACCATGGTATTAATGCAGCCAAGGCTGAATCTGTGTTTGGATCCAGGTAGCCTTCCTTCTCACCAAGAAAAAAAAAAAGACCTCTTTCCATCAACCAATCAATCAACAACCATTTATTAAGCACCTACTATGTGGCAGACAATATGCTAGGCCATGGGAGTACAAAGATAAAGAAAAAAAAATGACTGCCTTCAAGGAGTTTACATTCTATAGGGGGAGACAACATGTACACATATAAGACTACACAAAGTCAGTACAAGATCATGGAGTGAAGAGAGAAGGCGTGAACCCCTGGTGGAAATCAGGAAAAGTTTCGCCTAGAAGGTGGCATTTGAACTGAGTTTTAAAGTAAACAAGAAACATTAAGAGGCAGAGGTGAAAAGGGAGAGCATGCTAGGTATGGAAAATACCCAGTGCAATGACCTGGAGACAGGATGTAGAGGTCATGCGTGAGAAACAATATGAGGGCCAGTCTGGCTAAGTCAAAGAATGAATGAAGCAGAGGAATGTGTGATGAGGCTAGAAAGGTGGGATTCAGCCAGGTTATTAAGGACTATAAATGACAGAGGAGTTTGCATGGAATCTTTAAGGCAATAGGGAGCCACTGGAGTTACTTGAGTAGGGAGAGACATAGTAAAACCTGTGCTTTGAGAACATTGTTTAGCTAAAAGATGTCGAGTAAAAGAAGCCCAAAAAATAGGTGCATTTTGAAACCTCTTCTATGCCTAACAAACTTTATGAACAGAAGTAAACAATCCTATCAGTATTTTCTTTTTTTGGTGAGGCAATTGGGGTTAAGTGACTTGCCCAGAGTCACACAGCTAGTGAGTGCTATGTGTCTGAGGTTGGATTTGAACTCAGGTTCTCCTGACTCCAGGGCCAGTGCTGGAGCTTTCTAGCTGGAGCCACCTAATTGCTCCTATCAATATTTTTTATTTGTAAATTTTTTTATTCTAAACTTAAATACAAAATAAGAAAAGAAAAAAAACTTAAATACTAAAACTAAAATAATACAAAATAAGAAAAGAAAAAAAAGGAATTCCATGTGCACAGCAGAATGTGAGAGAGGATTCAAAAAAACAGCAATAAATGTCCATGTCAAGAAAGTCTATATAATAAATACTATGCATTGGGTTGAGAGTTGTCCATCTTTTCTTTGCTTCCTTGTAAGTTTTCTTTTGTTTGGCAATCTTATCAGTATTAACCAATAGGAAGTGGGAATCAGGGCAATTAAGTGGCACAGAGGATAAAGTGCCAGGCCTGGATTCAGAGAGACTTCTCTCTCTGTGTTCAAATCTGGCCTCAGACACTTACTAGCTATGTGTCCCTGGGCAAGTCACTTAACCCTGTTTGCCTCAGTTTCCTCATCTATAAAATGAGCTGGAGAAGGAAATGGAAAAACCCTCCAGGATCATTGCCAAGAAAATCCCAAATGGGGTCAAGAAGAGACAGACAGACATAACTGAAAAACAAAATGACTTTAGCCTAAAGTGCTATGAAATTAAATGACTTGCCATGGCCATACAGTAACTGCTTGTCAGAGTCAGGTTCCGAAGTCAGTTCCCTATTCACAGTGATAGAATACTGGACAGGAGTCAACAAAGCAAGAGCTCAATCCCACCTCCAACATTTCCTATCTGTATTATCATGCATAATTCACTTAATCTCTCTGAGCCTCAGTGTCTTCATTTGTAAAGTGAGGTAATAAAACCTGAAATCCTTCTCTCACAGAGCTATTGTGAGGCTCAAGTAAGATAAGACAGAGGATGGGAAGAGATCTATGACTTCCCTGACATAGAGGACTAGGAGATGAAGAAAGCCTACCACTACAGGCATCTTCTGCCCAAGTTATGGTCTTTGCCGTCTAGAGCACTAAGAGACTAAGGTCCTAGGGTCACATTGCCAGTATTTGACAGAAGGGGTTCTTGACAAAGCCGGCTCTCTATCCACTACTCCACGCCGCTGTCTCTCAAGTGAGAGATAATCTATGTAAAGTACTTTGCACATCTTAGAGTGCTATCTAAATGATACTATTATTAACTGCTCCATGCAAATTAAAGGCATTACATAAATGGATGGGATAAAATAGAGGTGTTAAAAGCAGAGGTAGTCTATAAATGGGTAGGATAAACAGCACTGTGTATTCTTGTGGCCAGGTGGCCCAGTAAAATATTCCAATAGACACTAGTTTACCTTATTTGCAAGGCTATATTAAATGTAAAAGTGTGTGTGGGGGGGGGGAGGTTAGCCCTAGTTGGAGAAAATGGAAATTATAACATCAGAAATAACTAAAATACAAATAGGCATTTGAAAGATTCCAAATGAAAGCTTAGAAAGAAAGCATGAATATCATTTGCTCTCACTTTTTCCAAGCATTTAAAATGAAGTACTTTCTGTTGAAATCAAAATAAATATGTCATATATCCATAATCTTATATTTCTGACATACAAGGTGTTCCAAAAGTCAAGTACAGACTTAAGTTCTAATGGCTTAAACACCCTATAATTTCCATTATGCACATGTATGCGCACACACACACACACACACACACACACATCTTCCATTTCTGGGTTCAATGCTTTTGACAGTTTAACTACCTATGTTGTTTTTCTACCATGAAAAGAAATGGGGAACTTTAATTTTCCATCCCTTAACCTTCTAGAGATGAAACTCTTCCAGCAGACATAAAGACTTGGGGGGAAAAAGGGTCAGTGCTCAAATTATAGCCACTTAGAATTAATTGGAAAAGTTTCTTTTGTTTTTAAAGTCCTGGGCTATTCAGCCTATTTATCTTCTCAGCCAGTGGAGCTCAAACCTTGGTGTCTCAATCTTCAAGGGGACAAATATTTGCTTCAATACAATTATGGTAACCAGGAAGTTAATGTAGTCTCTTAACAGATATGTCATCATTACACAGATTTATGAGCACTGACCTAAATATAAGATGGAGGTAACTGCTTGTGCACGGCCAGGCTATTTTGCCCGTTAATATAAATAATATTCTCAGCACGAGCTACCAATAGCAGCAAATTTCTCAAAATAAATTTCTTACCTCCTTCTGTCAGATAGTCTTCCCCTGAAACTTGATGAAATAAAATATTTCTGATGCCTTGGGGTTTTTTTAAAGGATATTTTGCAGAAGAACCCCAAGCCACCGTACATTTGGGGTTGTTGCCATGTGCTATTGATTTAGGGATCCAACATTCCATCTTGCCATCGTGCAGACTATGCTAACTTATGTTGCGTGTATTAAAGCTCCTGATTGGGCATCTATGTTGCCATTTATGGTGGCCAGCAGTTGAGACACAGCATCTATTTCTCCCTTTTTCTGAAATAGTGTTTAATAATCATTCCCAGCGTCAGCATAATGATGCAAAAAAGAGAGCCCGACATCAGTGAAAAAACCATACAGATTATTCTGATTAGAAAATGTTACTTGGGGGCACAGAATCATTAGAGGTACCTTTTCAAATAGAGTCTCATGGAAAGCAAAAGAAAATCAAACAAATACATAAAAAAGACATATGTCTTCTGCTTCCAAATTATGTACCATTATTTGAAATAGCTATAACCAAAGTTCATGTTAAGTACTGGAATTTCATTTAAAACTCAATCCATTTGTACTTTTTTCTCAGTTACCAGGGTGAGGCAGGATGAGGGGTTGTAGGGTCGGGAATGGAGATGAGGATAGGGAAGAAGCCTAGGAACCTGAATCATACAATTGTAAAACTTGTTTTTGAGAGATGCAGCAGATCCAAGTTCTCACGTCACAGTCTCCCTCCCAAACAAGGCCCTCTGAGCCCAGGTGCACTGATTTATGACATCTCTGTTGTTCACCCGCTAGGTTTGCTCTTTATCATGAGTCTCTGGGAACTCATCTGGGTTTACAAAGAAGAGGAAGCCTGCAGAATATAAAAAGTATTTGACACCAAGCCAAGGAGAATTTCACATTTTATCCTGCACAGAGACCGCTGGAATTGCTGAAAGTGAAGGTCACGTTCTGAACAATAACTAGGTTGATGCCCTCATTCTTCATGTGGTTTATCCTGTACATCTCGTAACTGCCTGGGGCTTCTCCAAGCATTGTGCTAGAGATCATGTTAGACTACAAATGATTATGTAGCATCTCCAACCTTATCTCCCACTACTTCCCTACTTGGACTCTCTGCTCCAGCTGGGCTGCTCTATCCCAAGTCCTCCCTTTTCATCCTTTGCCCTTAGCACAATGCCTAGCACTTAGTGTGAGCTTAATAAATGCTACTAGACTTCTTGACTTGATTTGTATGCCACCTACATCTTGTATTTTCCCACCTCTAAGCCTTTGCTTATGCCAGTTCCTCTGCCTGGAATACTTCCTTCCCCCTTATCTAAATCCTATTGACTTTCAAGATCCAGTGAAAGTTCTACCTTTTAAAGAACCTTTCCCTGATGACCCCCAGCACAAAGTGATTGCTAAACTGAACTCCTAAAGCACTGAAAAATTGTCTATGCCACTCACTTGGTAAGTTATCATACACAGTAGTTTTGAATCATTACTTATATCTTTCTGTATTTCCCCTGTCTATCCAACTAGAATCTAAGACATTCAGGGCAGGACTGTGTCTTACCTTTTTTGTATTCCATTTCCACAACCTCATTCCCATGACAAATATAAAACAGTATCTTGTACATGTGAAACATTTAATGAACATTTGATAATTAATTAATCTTTCTATTTAAGGGTTTCCAGAGTCTTGCTAGACAAGTATACAATACAACATTTTATATCACTTTCCTTGGCAAGTAGGATGGGTCCAGGATACTCAGTGTCAGGTGGACATAGTATCCACAAGTCAGTCAGTCAATCAATAATCATTTGTTAAGTACCTACTGTGTGCCAGGCACTGTGTTAACTGCTTTGCATGGCACTTCCTTCTTTCCTAAATGATGCAACAGTAATATGCTATAAAGAACATCTCAGAACCATAAGAGGCCACAGCTTAGTCACTGATTGATGTCACCTATGGCACTTCCTCTTCCAATCCTCCCACTTGAGGCCAAATTCTCAGTTTAATCCTTTGACTCATAGGAAGACACAACATCTATGAATCCTGCCCCCTGAAGAGACACTGGGGCAAGCACCTTCCATGAAATCCAAATTCATGGAACCAAAGACAAATTAATGCAAATGGACAGAGGACCAGGCTCCCAGCACCACAGGCAGGCCCAAGAGTCTTTCTGTGATTAAAGGAATGGGGTGGGGAGAAAGGGGAAAAAAAATAGAAGGGAATAAACTTTTATATACAACCTACTATGTGCCTGGCACTGTTAAGTATTTTTTTTCCTTTTACAAATATGATATCATTGGAGTCTTACAATAATCTTAGGAGATATTAGTGCTGTTATTATCACCACTTTACAGATGAAGAAATTGAGGCAAACAGAAGGTAAGGGATTTTCCCAGGATTACACACCTAGTAGGCTGGATTTGAACTCAGGTCTTCCTGACTCAAGGACCAGCACTCTATCCACTATACCACCCAGATGCCTCAATAGGAGAGAGTCCACAATGATCAGACTGATAGGCAGAGACTCCAGCTCCCACTGACTTTTATGAGCTACTTCTTACCTTGGGGCATGAAGTGGTAGTTGTGTGCATCCTCCTTTACTTCCCTTCCTACCCACACCTTCCTTTTCCATTTAAATTCCAGCCCAGAGTCTAAGAAATAACCTCTTGGATGTGTGTATTCCATGTGGAAGGAGAAGGCGTCTTTTTCCTCAGTGACTACAGTATGGCAGAGTTCATGCCAACTCTGCTGCTTCCTAGCTGTCTGATTTCTCTAAGTCTAAAGATATGAATTCTAACCTCCCAGCTCTAAATCCTGTGACTCTGTGACAACATTCCTTCTTCTGCTCATCAGATCTGTTTTTTTCCCCCTCAGGCTTACGAAAGGATTTGGGTGATACCTTGCTGAGAAACTGGTAGAAGCTGCTGCTATTCAGTAAGGACTTCCCTCTCCCAGTATAACTGGAACCTCTATGGAAGCCAGCTAGCCCCAGAGCCTGCCCTTTCTCAAGATTACTACGTGAAAAAAAAAGAATTCTCAAGATCCACACCCCCAGGACAACCTAGAGTTATTCCTTGCTCCCAGAGTTATCCTAAGACTCAAGTGCAAGGGCCTATATTTTCCATAGCTATGGCTCACCCACTTGAGGCAGTAAGCTTTGTTGAAGGAATTATTTGTCTGGGGTCTGTGGACTCCTAAATAAACCTTAGAAAGATTTCAGTGAGTCCACAAAGTTGGAGGTGAAAAAAAATACATCTTTATTTTTACTAACTTCTAAATAGTATTTAGCAATTCCATCAACTATTTTAAAACATTATCCAAAAATAAAGAGGGTCCAAAGGCTTCACTATATTACCAAAATAAAGATTTCAGGGGGTCCACAAACTTAGAGGCAAAAAAAAAAATCTTTATTTTTACTAACCTCTAATTGACATTTAGCATTTCCATCAACTATTTTAAAACATTATCCTAGGGGGAAAAAAGGAGTTCAGAGGCTTCACTATCCTGCTAAAAGGGTCCATGACACAAATAAGGTGAAAAATTCCCGGTTTAGTGGGTCTGAGTTCAAATCCCAGCTCTGTCACTCACTACCTTGTGACAAATGACTTTATCTCCATGGAACTCATTTTCCTCATCTGTAAAATGAGAGGGTTGCATTTAATAATCTTTAAGACCTGTTCTAGTTTTATATCATATGATCCTATAATCCCCATCTCCTAGTCACTAATGTCCTTGGCTGTATATGTGCTGGGATACACATGTGGGAAATTTGGCCCTCCTGGAGACTTGTCAGGGAGGCTAAATTCACAAATGCCTCATAGTGTAGAAATCAATCCCGCAAATTCATGTGTTTCTAAAAGCAAAAGTGTATCATGGTCTTTCTACATTTGGTGTCAAGAAACATTATTGTCATTGATCCAAGCATTAGGAAGCAGAGATAGAAAAAGGATGAGGCTTAAAATAATTGCATCTCCAAGAGAAATAAAGACCAATATCTGTGGCATGATACGAATAATGCTTGAAACAAAAGCATAAACAGAGCCACAATTATCCATCTGGGGGCTCACAGCAAGTACCACAACAAAGTCAATGGGTGGGGGGAAGGGAGAGGGGATCACAAAGTAATTCCCAAAGAAAGGGTACTAGCCACAGAGGGAATTTGGATAAGCTTCACATACAAGGTTGCTCTTGAACTGGACCTTGAAGAAAGCTCAGGATTCTACAAGATGGATGGGAGAAAACAGGAACTGGGAGCCCTTGTGCAGAGGTATGGAGAGGTAAAGTCGTGTGCAGGAAACAGTCAATAGGCCAGTTTATCTAGACGACACTTTGGGAAACAGAGAAATATGTCACAAACCTAGAAACATAAGCTGGAGCCAGGTGGTGAGGGGGTTCAAAAGTCAAATAGAAGAGTCTGCATATGACCCTAGAGGCAAGAGGAAGCTCCTGGAAGTTCTTGAGCTAGGGAGCAACAGACACACATTTGTGCCCTAGTAATCTCACCTGAAGGACAGATTGGAGAGAAGAGAAACTTCAGACAAGGAGATCAATGAAAAGGCTGTTGCAGTAGTCCTGATGAGAGGTGATGGGGGCCTGAATGAGAGGAGTGGACAGAAGGGGCCAGAAGCAAAGGATGCTGTGGAGGTAGAATTAACAGGATTTGGTTGCTGATTGGCTGTGGGGGCTGGAGGTGGAAGGGAGAATAAGGAGTTAAGAATGACTCTGGGGTTGTGAACTCGAACACCTGGAAGGATCAGCCTAAAAATAACTGTTATCAATACCATTCTTTAATACGTGAAAGATCCATGAATACAGAGAAACACATAAAGGTTAAGTGACTTGTCCAGGGTAACTCAATGAGTGAGTGATAGAAGCAGGATGTGAACCCAGGTCTCATTTACTGCAAACCCAGGAATATAACCACCACACAATGCTGCCTCTTTTCCTCTAACACCAATGTTATAAGGGGCTTCCTCTCAACTGTTTATTATGCTCTCTTTGGATAACATCTTATCTAACTTATTTTAACATATGGTTCTTGGCCTTATTCCCAAAAACCGTTCTCAAAATGCACAATGAAAAATCCAAGGCATTTCGTGTTTTGAAAAATAGCTATTATCTCCTGTGTCCTCCAACGATGATGGTTCTTTCAAGATGAACTATCTTTGCTTTAAAAATAAATAACAAAACTCTGAAGCTAGTTGATCTTCATGTAAATCTTACCTCAGTAGTTCTACCCAGTCAATATGATGGAAAAGTTTCCACAATTATTCATCAATTTGGTGCATTCTAAAGATCTTGCTGGGACAGCTAGGTACACAGTAGATAGAGCACTGGGCCTAGAGAGAGGAAAACTCATCTTTCTGAGTTCAAATCCTACCTTACCTCAGACACTTACTAGCTGAGTGACCTTGGACAAGTCATTTAACCCTGTTTGCCTCAGTTTCCCCATCTGTAACATGAGCTAGAGAAGGAAATGGCAAACCACTCCAGTATCTTTGCCAAGAAAACCCAAAATGAGGTCACAAAGAGAATCAACTGAACAACAGCAACAAAAGATCTGGCTAATGAGGGATAGTGAAATTTAATGGACATAGAAGTGACTTTGAAGTCTCAAAAACCTAGGCTGAAGTTCTGATGAATATTGGCTGTATGACCTTAATAAAGTCACTTAACTTCTCAAGTCCCCAGTTTCTAAAAACATAAACAAACAAACAGATGCATTGGGTTGGAGGAAGGGAAGGGAGGTAGCAAAATTCTTAAATGGTCATTACCTATGCGAATGAAATCACAAATTTAGTCTTAAAAAAAAATCTTTTCATCCTTTATAAATTCTAGTTTTCTTTTTCACATTTCATATTTTTAAGATATATTTCATGTGTCCTATACTTGTGAAGTTAATTTTATTTCAACAGAAATATAGAAATATGTTTACATTTATACCTATTTGTTCCGATTAAGTTTCATCTTATTTGATTTGATACAATGTGCTAGACAAGAGGTCTGCAAACTATGGCCTATGCACCAAATCCAGCTCTTTTTCTGCGGCCCATGAGCTAAAAATGGCTTTTACATTTTTTTTTGCCAGCCCCCACTTTAGGGGGGTTTGGGCCCTAACTGTTTGGGTTCTAAATCTGTCACTCAACACATTAACAATCTTTCCTGTGTGTGTTATCTAGGAATTTAATAAGTGCCATCTATGCCTTCATCCAAGTCCTTAATTAAAAGGTAGAGCCAAGAACAAAGCAGGGTTAATGATAGAACCCTGCAGCATTTCATGAGAAAAATCACTCCAAGTTGATATCAATCTATAAATCACCACGCTTCAGGTCCAGTCACCCAACCAGTTCCAAATCCATGTAACTTTACTATCACCTAGCCCAGAGGTGTCAAAAACAGGGCTAGATTGCCAGAACCAGATTAAAATGTAATTGGGAAATATTTAACAAAGTACATAAAAATACACTAAAACACACAACAAAATATGTGGCTTTCCAAGTCCAATATGCAGTCTGCAGAGATCTTTATTCTTAATGGCCCCATTTCTATTTTAGTTTGGCACCACTGATCGAGCCCACATATATCCACCTTGTCCACAGATGCAACATGAGAGAATATGTAAAATATATTGTTGTTTCAGTCGTGTCCAACTCTGAATGACCCCATTTTGGGTTTTATTGGCAAAGAGCCTGGAGTGGTTTGCTATTTCCTTCTCCAGATCATTTTGTAGATGGGGAAACTGAGGCAAATGGGATAAAGTGACGTGCTCAGGGTCTGAGGCTAGATTTGAACTAAGGTCCTCTTGACTCCAGGCCCAGAGTTCTATCCACTGTGCCACCTAGCTGCCCCTATCAAATATCTTAATGAAACCTACTTATTTATACTATACCCACAGCATTTGGGTCAGTCTGCTGTGACTTGTTGTTGAACCCAACATGGATCTCTAAGTCATGACTGTTCTCTTTTCTAAATCCTCACAAACTGTCCTTTCAGTAACATTCTCCAGAATTTTATTTGTAGGAATAAAAATCAAGCTTATTTGCCCATAGTTTGAACAGTTTACATTCTTCCCATCTTAAAAATTAAAAACTGTTTGTCTGTCTCCACTTACACTTACACTTCTTCGTTCTCCAAGATTTTTCAAACCTCACTGACACAACTCAACAATCATATCTGCCAAGTTGTTACAATCCCCTTGGAATGTATTTCACTCTGTCCTACTGATTTGAACTCACTGAAGACATTTTAATACTCTCCATCTCTTCACTCATCTTGATTTTCAACTCGCTGTCAACTGATTCCCAGCCTGAAGATTAATCTCATTAGTAGAGAAAACAAGCAAAAAAGGAATGATATCTTTGTATCTTTCCAGCATGATACTATCTATCTCAAGTAGTACATATGTTTGTCTGGTGTACATTGGTGAAAGGAGTTTCCAGTGAGGAAATTTTCTCTACCAACAAATATCTGTGACTGTTTTGCAGCTTATAATATTAGAGAGTTTCCTGGGGGCATTTCTGTCAATGCCTCTCTTATCAAATAGTTTTCTTATTTAATTCTATTTGACATTTATTAAAAGTGCTTATCAACTGCAAGCCACTAGGCCCTGCAGAAACATAGGCCAAAATAAATATTTGTTGGATTACCCTTGTTCACATCTTCTGTACATGTCTCTTAAAAATCCAGATTGGTCGATGAGTTTACCATGCAATGTATACATCAATCATAGAATTTTAGAACCATTGCAAGTCACATAGTAAAGCTACCTTATTTTGGAACAATAGAGTTCCAAGAGGTTAAGTGACCTGTCCCAAGTTATACAGGTGATGAGTAGTCAAGCTGGGATTTCAACTCAGTTCTTATCAATCCAAATCCACTGTTATTTTCATTATATTATGATTTTTCATCCTCCTTAGATGATTTGTGTGTATGCCATCAAAATTTCATTGTTAAGAGGACCCCTCGCCTTCTGAGCCACTTTTTTCTACACAATCTTGTGGCATGAAAGTCCACTCTCCTTTTTCTGAACTCTCCAAAATTCTCTTTGCCAAAGTCCTAGATGTCACAGTAAGCCCAATGCTCTCCTCTTTATGTAACTTGAAGACTATGATAGCATCACCAAAGTTTCTTGTCATTCTACTTTTGTAATCATTTCTTCCCGATTAGTTAGGTCCAAAATAGCCACTCTTTTCATTGCTTATTTCAGCTTATGAAAGATGAAATCATCCACAAAGCAAATGAAGAATGAATCAGCTGCATAGGTTTTAGCAAAAAGAGTAAGAAAGCTTCAACAAGATATCTGGATAATTTTAGTTTCTTTTTACTATCATGTCCCACTTTGTGACAAAACTATATTTTGGCCTTTGTGCTCCCAAGATCTAGTACAATAATACCTTGCACAAAAGAGACTCTTAATAAATATTTGCTTAAATTAGTTGAATAGCAATCTGTTTCCCATAGCTCATCATCAAATTCCTCCCTCTGGCTGAGTGTTCTATTGGATGTATTCCCACAAAAACACTGCTCTTATTTCTCCCTTCATTCACTCTCATAATGATGCTCTCCACTATGATGGCTCCTTCTGACTGGTGATTTCCACACAAGGGAATATTTTCTCAATAAACCGTGCTATTCTACCTCTCTTCCATCTAAATCTATTCCTTTTGAATAAAATAGACCATTCCATTGTGGCATTCTTAGTGTGTTTTGACACTAAGATCTCCAGCTATCTTTACTGCCCAAATTCTGTACATTTCTCCCTTAAGCATCTGAGGCCACTGGCATCATTACTACTCTTCTTGGATATTCTCTGGTAAATTACTGAACAGCTCTACTACCATTCTTCTCCCAAGGTCCTGCCTGTTACTCTCTAAGGCATCTAACTTCATGATTATATGGGGGTAGTTTTGTACCTCCCCTTCCATTTTAAGTTTAAAGACCTCTTGATTAAATCAGCAAGTCTCCAAATAAATGGAGTTCTCCTAGGTCTCATTAGGCACTTTGTATCCCTGGCCATAACCCCAACATTCTTATCCATATCCAGAAATCCAAATCCCATTCTGTGATATTTAACCAACTATTAACTTCCCATATCTACCTTTCTCATCTGGGGCCTCAATCTTCAATCAGCAACAGTGAGCAAGAGACCATTTATGCCCCTTAGCTCTTCATTTCCAGACCAGGAGTTCACAATCCTAAGAGAAGCTTTCTAGTATCCTTCTGGCAGTATCATTTGTCCCCAAATGAATCACCAGAAATGGATAGTGATCATCAACTTTGACAAGTCTCAGGGGACTCTCCATCATATCTCAGATACAGGCCCAGAGGAGACAAGCATGCACATCATACCAAAAAAAAAAAATCCACCAAACATCCCCCAGCACATTGGACAATAAATAATGCCTAAGTATGTGAAGCATCTAAAATGACTTCATGCATCAGTCAAATGTTGATCTGTGGGGAAGCCAATACTATAAAGCTTTTTAAAAATGCGAAAGTTGGGTCAGAGCATTTATACCCATCTTACAATCCAACTTGGTTACATTACACTCTCACTGTGTATAGCTGATATAGTTCAGGGGAGATGTGATTTGGCCTGTGGTTTATCCACATTCATGCAACGATTAACACCACTGCCATTGAGTTTGATCGTACAAGCTCTTCAGTAAATTGTACGTTATACTAATTGGATTTGTTACTCAGTGTGCTCTCTACTCTGCATCCTTGAGTCACACACAGACCAAAGTGGGCCAGGATGGACATCTAGGTAACTTTAGTACATGGCAGGCTCTAAGGCAACTACAGAAAATTCATGCAAGTGACCAAGAAGCCTGCCAAGAAGACAGATGCTGCCTTTGGAGGAGAATGTTGTCTTCGGACTTTGTGATAACTGTCCAAAGGAATAGGACAGTCATGCCCTAAGACAAATGTGAGCAGGGAATAACTGTTGACTGTTAACATTTTCTGTTTTAAGTGCAGGGGAAAGCTAATCAATAAAAAGAGGGAGAGATTAAAATATTTGTGAGATTTCAAAAAGTATACAAGAGGGTGACAGACTATTGTGCAATATAATAGTCTATCCCATGCAAACTGGCCATGCATGTAATTTCTTCACTGAGAGTTGGGTAGCTAGGGACACTCATAAATGATCCTCATAGCCAATGCACACTTGAACTTTATTTTTAGAGATTATTTCAGAAAGCAAGTGTAAACTTTTAAATTAATTTCTCTTGCTATTGTACAAGGAAACACATAAATTTGGACCTTTGATCATCTTAACTGTATGTACCACAATTGGTACAACCTCTGGTAACCCAAAGGGCGTATTTTCCTTTGCCCAGCAGTTTGTCATTAATTCTTTTTTCTGTGCTTTGTGAGTGTGTCTGCACATAATTTTTTAAGTTGAATTTGTGTTTTTTTTTTCTTAACTATCCAGTGATGCTGATGGTGAACTACTCACTGGATAATTTCCATGCTCCCCCTGGTGATCCGGGTCTGTCTCACAGGGCAAAACTGCTTAATCAATGCCCTTCTCTCTATGTCTGCCAATCTGAAACCTTCTATTCCTTGCTTCTGTGTTGTATACCCAATCAAAATCAAATGACAAACATTTTCCGATTCCTACCATGTGTCAGACATTGCTGAAGCTCTGGGGTTACAAAGAAAATAAAATAGCTTCTGCCTTCAAGGAGATTACAATATGTGAAAGAAATAATGAAGAGTGTATATTTTAGACCAAACTAATCAGGAGGAAATGATTGCAAAAGAAGAATGACAAGAAACTTTGACTATAATGCCATAATCTTCATAATACATAAGAAGGGGAACATTGGGTTTATTATGACACTCAAGACTACAACAAAGAAGATGATGAAGACATCAGAAAAAGGACAGGGAGGGGGCTTCCATGTCACAGGATTATATAGAAAAACACTTACTCAGAAGCTGGTGGGGGGATCCTTTTAATAATGAAATTCTGATGACATATACACAAATGATTCTAAAGAGGATGAAAAATCATGCTCCACTCATGCTTTCCTGGAGTCAGATTCACAGCATAGAAGATGGCGTGTGTAATCTGATATGAACTAGAACTCAAGAGGGTTAGAGGTTTGTCTGGCCACCACAGGATCTCAGACAGAATCATAGAATTTGGGAATTGGAAGTTACCTCGGGGGTCATGTCAGGGTCAACTCAACCCATATGCAAAAGGAATCTTCATTACAACATCCCTGACAAGTGGTCATCTAGCCTCTGCTTGAAGACCTCCAAGGAGAGGAGCCCACCACCTCTCGAGGCCGCCACGTCTGCACAACTCTAATTATTAGGGTGTTTCTCCTAACATCAAACTTTCAGCAGCTTTTGTATTCACTGAGATGGACCAACCACAACTAACCCGGTATGGAGCACAGTTAGGAGAATTAGCAGCCAGATTAGCTGGGACTCAGGCATCTATGGTCTTTTCATCCAGGACTGCCCTTAGATCCAGGCAAGTGGGGTCCTTTGGGCCCCCTAACCCGCTCATCCTGTTGGAACTGGGAGTGGAGATCCACTGTGGAAGCGAGCTTGTCAGAGGCCCAGATAACAACCAGCCCCATTAGCTCCTCCCAGGCTCCAAATCATGCCATCTGAGGTACCCTCTCTTCCCTTTATCCTCCTGGCTGTAAGTTCACTCCCACTCAAATTTTTCTTGAGCTCTTTCCATCTGGACTTTGCACTCTTCATAAACTATTATAATGATTTGTGTATGTGTCATAACTTGTAAGATCCTTGAAGGCAGGGCTTGTGTCTTTATCTTTCTCGTGTCAGTGTCTAATCAAAAAGCACGTACTGAAAGCCTGCTGTGGATCAAGTACTATACCAGGTGCTGGAGATACTAATACAAAAGTGAGACAGTCTGTCCTCAGGAAGCTTACATTTTTCTAGGGGGAGGCAATGTGTTCACAGAGGAATAAATATAGGTTTTATACAAAATCAATATACAATGATACGAAGCGGGGCAAACAACTGGGGAGATGAAGAACAGACTTTCTAAAGGAAGTAGAACTTGAGGTGAGGCTTGGAGAGCCCTGAGGGTTGAAGAGGTAAAGGGAAGAAGGGAGAAAATTCCAAGACTTGGGATGACTTGGGCAAAAACAGAGAAAGGAGGTAGAATGTCACATATGAGGAGCAGTAAATATGACATCAATGTTTAGTGCAAGAGGAAAAATAATAAGCAATTAGCCTGGAAAGAGGCTGAAATCAAATTGTGAAGGGTTTTAAATGCCCAACAGGGGACTTTGTATTTGGTTCTAAAGGCAATGGAGAGCCACTAAAGCTTCTTGAAGAAAGGAATGACAGGAGCTCAGGCCTGTACTTTTGGATTGTCAACTTAGTAGCTTTGTGGAAGATGGATTGGAGAAGGAAAAGGCCAGATGCAGGGAGACCATTTAGAAGACTTTTGCCATAATCTTGGTAAATGATGATGAGGGCCTGGAATTGTAATGTGAACAGTCATGCAGACTATAATAACAACCCAAATTTAGACATTTAGGCTCTGTACAATTCAGTATTTTAAATAACAATAATTCTTATTAGAAGGTGAAGGTAATTATTCTCAATCTTCATCAAATCAGTATGCCTCACATGTGCCCATGGATTTTTTAATACAATTTTAATCAAATTATTTATATAGATAGGAGCCTGCCAAAAATATTTGCCCAGAGGACCCCACATTCTCTAAGGGAGGCCCTGGTTTCATCCATTTCCCCTTGAGCAGAGTACTACACTCTTTCTGCTGCTACTGCATCTCTCCTATTTTCCTTATTTCCTGTCCTAACCTGTAGTCCCAACCCCCACCATTCCAGATGGAAAAATCAAATAGAGTGAAAGCAAGGAGGAATTACATACATATCTATATCAATATAGAGAGATCAATATAGATATATTTCTATTTCTATATCTATTGATCAATCTAGTGATATCTATATCAATATAGATATCAATAGATAAATAGATAGATAGATGAGAGGTAATGTGGAATGGCTTTGTAGCCAGAAAGACCTAGGTTCGTGTCTTTCCTTTAACAAATATTTATGTGACCATAGGCAAGTCACCTACTTACTACTCAGGGCCAAAGGCAACTCTCTAAGAAAATGAATAGAAAATCTTCATTTATAGAAGGAGTTTCCACACTGAGAGTTTCCTGCATATTGATGAAGCCACTATTCTAGAGCTTTAAAAAATATTGTGCTTATGAACTTGTCATATTCTGGTTTGCATTATATTTATTGTATGTGAATTATCCCCACTAGACTGTAAGCCCATTAGGGCAGGAGCCATGTTTCATGTCTAGAACAACAGAATGAATAAGTGAATAAGAACTAGTTACCTGCTGAAAAAAAGCACTCCCTTATTGTAGTTCCCTAAAACAGTGGTGTCCAACTCAAACAGAAATGGAGACCACTATACCATATATAAGGATTCCTAAAGGCCACATATAGACTTGAAAAACTACATATTTCATATTGTTGTTCAGTCCTTTTCAGTCATGTCCAACTCTTTGTAACCCTATTTGGGGGTTTCACAGCAAAGATACTGGAGTGGTTTGCCATTTCCTTCTCCAACTTTTTACAGATGAGGAAACGGAGGCAAGTGAGGTTAAGTGACTTGCCCAGAGTCACACAGCCAATAAGTGTCTGAGGCCAGATTTGAATTCAGGAAGATGAGTCTTCCTAAGTCCAGGACCAGCACTCAAACCACTGTGCCACCTAGCTGCCCTCGTATTTTATATTTCTTTTTTCTTAATATATCGAGACATTAAAATTAGATAGGAACTGCATTTAATCTGGTTTAAGCTGCACCAGGGATTGTTGTGGAGCACCACCCATAGGTCCATGTAAGAGATGAATATCTCTGTCCCAGAAAATACTAGCTCAGCCTCCAGAGTCAGGAAGGAGACAGATTACTCAAACACAGTTTCTGTTACAGAAGAATCTGTTATCACAGAATTCATCCATGATGCCTGAAATATAACAAGTGTTGAATAAATGATTTTTTATTAATTGACTGTAAACCTGGAGAAGGTTTTACTGATTGAGTTGGTGATGCCTTGGCCAAGGATAAGAAACTAAGGTACTGGTTGTTTAAAAGAAAAATGGGAAGAAAGTAAGGGAGGAAACATAGAGTGTTTCTTCTTTGTTTTGGTTAAGTTTTTCCATGACATTAACCATTTTCCCTCAAAACCAATTTTTGTGTCAAGGCATACACTATCTCATACATAGCTAATTGTCATTCTTGTTCAGTCATGTCTGACTCTTTGTGACCCCAAAGACCATAGTGCACCAGGTCTACCTATCCTTCCCTATTTCCTAAAGTCTATCCAAGCTCATGTTTGTTGCTTCCTTGATACTCTCTACCTCATCTACACCTGTCCCTTTCTCCTTTTGCCTTCAAACTTTCCCAACATCAGGGCTTTTTGCAATAAGTCCTGTCTTCTCATTATGTGGCAAAAGTATTTGAGCATCAGCTTCAATATTTGACCTTCCAATGAATATTCTGAATTAATTTCTTTAAATATTGGCTGATTTGATCTCCTTGCCATCCAAGGGACTATCAAAGTCTTCTCCAGCACCACAATTCAAAAATGTTGACTCTGCTGCACTCAGCTTTCCTCATAGTCCAGGTATCACAGCCATACCTTGCTAGTGGAAAAACCATAGCTTTGACTGTTCAGACTTTGTCATCAAGGTGATGTCTCTGATTTTTAGTATGCTGTCCAGATTTGCCATGTTGTCCTTCCAAGAAGCAAGTATCTTTTAATTTCACGGCTGTAGTTGTCGTCTGCTGTGATCTTTGAGTCTGAGAATGTAAAATCTGACACAGCTTCAATTCCTTCTCCCTCTATTTGCCAGATTAGGAGTTCCCAAATCATTTAGCCAGATCTTGAATTTTTCTTTTGCAAAACAAAATATCCTGATGTTACAAAGGAGCACTGTAGATGAAAGAAGTTTTGAAGCACCAAACTTGGTCATGTTTCCCTGTAAGATCCAGTTAAGGTTGTAAAATGATTCGTGGTCAAGGAATGCTATTTGCCTCCATAAAGAAATGTCTGTGTACGTAGAAACCCAGTGTGCTGGAATGAAAATCATTTTGAACTTTATTTACAGAGCTCTAGTATGACGGAGAAGGATGAAGAAAATGACCTTGGCTTTAGCTCTGACTTTTCTTATCTGTGTGACTTACTTGACCTAGTGACCAAGTTGGGCCTTAGTTTCTTCATCTGTGAAGTGAAGTAATTGACTAAATACTCTCTATAGTCCTTTTTAGCTCCATAAGCCTTCCCTTATCATCTTAAATTATCTCTCCCTCCTCCAAGGTCTCACTTTCTTATTCACTAACCACATTCTATTCTTCGCTATTTGAGTAGGTAGCAGCCCCAAACTGTCTGGTGAAAAAATGTCACAAGGCAGTATGGAAGCTTACAATTACTAGTTAAGTATTAGACTGTCCTTGGTCTCCTGAGAAGCCAGAACTCATTGATAAGGTCTTTTATAAGGATACCTCTATAGTTGTTCCTTTAGGGCAGGAATTTTTACCCTAAGGTCCATGAACTCTTTTTTTCTTTTTAATATTTTGATTACTGTATTTCAATATAATTGAAATCCTGTGTATTTTATTTTATGCATTTGAAGACATTATTCCCCATTAGACTATGAGCTCCTTGAGAACAGGGACTATTTTTTGCTTTTGTATCCTCAGCATAAGGACACAGTGCTTGACACATAGTAGGTGGTTAATAAATGCTTATAGAACAACTAGTTAACTGAGAAGAGGTATGTAAGCTTTGACAGAACGCCAAAGGGCACCATGATACACAAAAAATGTTAAGAATCTCTATTTTAGACAGAATCCTTGGCAAGTCAGGGAAATGATGTTGGTCAATCACTCTCCCTAACATGGGATAGAAAATAATAAAGGAGAATCTCTGACAGACTTGGGTAAACACAGAGTGAACTTGTTTTCTTTCAAGCTTTAAGACTCTGTATATACTCCCCCTTTCTCTTACCCCTGCCATCATGTGAACCTCCCTAGCTACATGGTATAATGATCCCATCAAATATTTGTTTTTTACCTGCTGGAAAACATTATCCACTTATGAAATCTAAAGAATGGCCTGGATACTGTTCCCTGGATAGTTCACCTGTATGAGATGACTAAGGAAAGAATCAGGACTGGTTTCCCCTCTATACACAGAGCCATAACCATTATGGAGAGATGACTTGCCCTTTGTGGAAATAACAAAGAAGAAGTTAGGCATTCCACCCATTGATAAGGAGAGTAATGAAAGCTTGGCATAACCTGGGTGCACCAGATATGAAGGGAGTCTCTCCAGGTCCATCAATGAGCATTACTCCCTGACCCTCTGCCATACGTATACTCCTGTTCTGTGTTCTGCAAACCATTGCCCTTGAGGTCCAACTACACTACTCTGGCATCTGAGACTTATCTGTATCCTTTTCAACATGTATTAGCTAAGTTCTGAGTGGAATCCTTTTCCCAGAGCCCCTCTTCCTTTGGCCTCTTTCCCCATGCTCCCTATTGCCCCAGGTGTCTCATCTTCAGACTCAAGCCCTCCCTTGTGTGAATTAACAGGTTCCTAACAGAGATCTATTGCTTCAAACATTTATTGGCCTGCTTGATTCTTTGTGAAAGTCTCTTAGCCCCTGAGGAAACTGGGATACTCTCCAAATCTCAATTTTCTCACCTCTAAAAACTGGGATAATATTTGCACTATTATGGTGTTGTTATGATGTTAAAAGAAATAACATATGGGAAGATCTTTGTAAACCAATCAGGGAATCAGTCAACAAATATGTATAGAGTACCTGCTATGCACCAAGTGCCAAGCTAATCACAGAGGCTATGAAGGAAAAAATGAAACAATCCCTGATCTCAAGGAGCTTCAGATTTTATCAGGAGAGATAACATGTACATTTTATGAATAAATATAGAATAAATACAAAATCAATACAAAGCAGTGGGGGAGGAAGGTCCTACTGGTTGGGACAGGGGTGGGGTAAGAAAAGGCTTCATGGAGAAGGTGGTACTTAAGCCACATCCTAAGAAAGTAAGGGATTATTTGCGATGAACGTAAGAAGAAAATGCATTCCAGGCACGGGTCAGTGCAGAGGCATGGAGATGAGAAATGTATAAGGAAAAGAGAGAAGGCCACTTTGTCTGGATTCAGAATGCAAGAAGGTATGTAATACACAATGAAAAAGTAAACATGAAGCACAATACAAAGGTCAACTATTGTGACATTTAAAAAGTTCTAGGGACATAATTTCTAGGTAATTAGTCATTTTATTAATAATGCCAGCTTTTCAGTAAAAAGAGGTGAGTGGCACTCCCAAAAGCCAAAGACACTGGCCACAAATGGCTCTGGACTCCTGACTTATAAGTCCTTGAAAGAGGGGTGTTCCTTAGGGTGGCAATCAGCTCTGATTGGTTAACAATCGATGAGAGAATGAATATTATGAGAAGCTGGATCTATTCTAACGAACTTTGATTATGCCATTTACTTCTAAGTTACTCCCAGCCTTGGACAATCTATTCCAAGAATTTATCCCCACCCAAACCCAAGTAGAACGTTGAGTGATTGAGGAGAGTGACTTTAATCTCATTATCAGTAATGTCCTTCAAGAGACCCAACTCTGAAATGAGGACTAGAAAAAGGATAAACTCTGGATCTCCCCAGATCATTAGTTATTAATAGTTATTTCTCTCACTAGCCTTGTTCTTACTCAAACAAGGCATGCTACAATGCAATATGTGGCAAACTGTGTCCTATGAACTACATCCAGTTTGACTCGTTCATTGGTGCCCTTCCAAGAAAACGTACAGGGTTGAAGGGAAAAACCACCACTAAGCATGGAGTTCAGCCTAGGACTAGGATCTCCCCATCCCAGATGGGTCAGGCTGAAGCATACCACAAGCTTTCAGTTGATGACACTTAGGTGAACAAAGGTTGCCAACCACTGCTCTCAACAATGGTGAAATTGAGAAGGGAGAGGAAAAAAGGAAGGGAAGGAGTTCAAAGTCCTGGAACTCCTAGGTATATTCAGCCTGGAGAAGATGGTGATCAGCTTCAAATATTCGAAGGACTCTCATGGGAAGAAACAATTAGACTTGTTCTGTTTTGCTCCAGAGAAAACTAGAAACAATAGGAAATTCACCCAGGGAAATTTAGGTTTGATATAAGGAGAAGCTTCATAAAAGCTTTTGTTGTTGTTGTTGTTGTTATTGTTCAGTTGTATCTGACTCTCACAACCCCGTTTGGGGTTTTCTTGGTAGAGATACTGGAGTGGTTTGCCATTTTCCTTCTCCAGCTCATTTTACAGATGAGGAAACTGAGGCAAATAGGGTTAAGTGGTTTACCCAGGGTCACACAACTAGGAAGTGTCTGAGACTGGATTTGAACTCAGGTGTTCCTGACTCTAGGCCTGGCATTCTATCCAACTCACCAACTAGCTGCCCTCCCAACAACTAGAGCTTTCCTAAAGAGGAATGGGTGGCCTCAGGAGATAGTTACTGGATTTCCCCAACTTGGGAAGCAAGAGGGAGGAGGATGACTTAGCTGTGGAGGGGATTGTGTGTGTGTGTGTGTGTGTGTGTATGTGTGTGTGTTTTGGACTAGACCATGGCCAGTAAGGTAATTTCAAACTCTGAAATTCTTTAATTCTCAAATTATGCAATGTCCTCCTAGAATCTAAGCTAATGAACTATATACAAATGATTCAGCAAAACTGTAATCAGGATTCTTAGGACCAATCATTTCTCATTTCACCATTGGTTTCAGACATATGTGTGTCTTGGGAAATAAAGATTCTGACCTAGGTAGTATACAAATGACCATGTTTTGGGCTCATATATTTCCAAATCTCTTTTAATTTCAAAACAACTTAACTTTTTGTTTGTGCCCAGGCAATTTTATCTAACAATCTAGAAGGAGTGATACTAATCAGGCTTAATATCGAATTGTCTATTGGACTCTCCATTCTGTCACTTTCTTTAAAACATGTTCATCCCGGACAGTTGTATACCTTCTTTTATAGGCAGGCAAGTAGTATAGTGCAGCACTTCTTAAACTGGGGTCGAGACCCCATACGGGATTGTGAAAAATTTGGCAACAGTGAAAGGTTTCTGAATTCACAATGACCAAAAATTAATTAAAAATCAAACACATAACGAATCTGAGGTGTTTTTGGAGTATTGTATCACGGCAATTTCACTGCAACCTTGTTTCTAAACACAAAGTATGTACACTTTGCACTGCAAATGCCCTCAGGCCACACAATGCCAACAATGCTGCCCAAACCCAAAAAGGGGTCACGAGTGGAAAAAATTTAAGAAGTCCTGGTATGGTGGATAAAGCATCAGACTTGATCAGGAATTCCTGAGTCTCCCACCTGCTTTTTCTGTGACTTTGCATTGGCCATCCCCCATGCTTGGAATGGTCTCCTTCTTCATCTTCACCACATAGGCTGCTGTCTCAGTTGTGGTTTTGTCCTTCATTCTTGAAGAGGACCATGACATCAAGAAGATGATGTCTTGACTTGCGAGTGAATTGGATTTAAGTGAGGGAGGGCTGTGCAAAGTCACACTCACTTTCTCCTCTGGAGCCAACTGGGTCTAGTAGCCAGATTCTGCCTCAGTTCCTTACTAGTTGTATAACCCTGAGTCTGGCTCAGTTTCCTCATCTATAAAATAAAGATAATAACAGCATCTACCTCCCAGGGTTGTTCTAAGGATCAAATGAGATAATACTTGTAAAGCACTTAGTAGTGTGCCTAGAACAGAGATGGTGCTTAATAAATGTTTATTCCCTTCCCTTCTTCTTATGACTATGGACAAATCACTTAACTTTACTCAGCCTTAATTTCCTCAGTGGGGATAATAATAATATTTCACATGGTTGTTGTGAGGATCAAATAAGATAATGCCTTTACAGTATTATGCAAACTTTAATGTGTTATATATAAATTATATTTATTATTACTAAGGGAAATGAAGCTTGTTTGTTTGTTTTTATTTCTAAGTGCATTCAGCAACAGAAACCAGAATAACAAAATAATATGACCAGGACATGCTCCCCATCACTGGTCTTTAGGGAGCTGCTTTAATGAATAGACATAAATAATTTATTATTAGCCATTCAATTGTTTATATGTAAATGAATGCTTCCAAAGGAGTTTAAAATAGTTTGTTCTCTTAAGTAAATTAATCATTTTAGGGGCGTGAAATCATGTTCACCCAATTAATTTGCTTAGTAAAAATTATTCTAACGAACTATATAACAGTACATTTTACTTCCACCCTCTCCTCTAAACGATCAGAAATTCTGAGTCAGGGGGAGTTTTACTGTAATTCATTACTATTCTTTGAAATTTATAAATATTCTATGATTAAAAAATTACTTTTTGCTAAGAGTGAGCTAATTGCTCCCATACTATAATATATATGACCACAGATATATGTAATCTCTATGGCCACAGGTACTTCAAATATCATACATAAAAAGTTACACAAATATTTTAGTAAATTAATATAAACTGTGAACAATTTAGTTCAAATTGTCTTTTTTTAATGCCAGTGCCATTATCTCAATTTTACCTGCAGTTATTAAAATAACAAATAATTTAAGTACAAGAGAGTAGGATTTCCTAGAGATGTAAATCAGACCCATGATATCATTGGTATCGGAAACTTCTGGATGAGCAAACTCCTTCTACCAACACAGATCAACAGCTTCTCTGCAGCTTAACCTTAGAGTTATCTAGAGTAGGGCTATCAGACTTGAATAGAAATGGATCCCAATGGAACACATATTGACTTAGAAAACTATAAATTAGGGGCAGCTTCAAGGTGTAGTAGCTGCAACTCTGTAGTCAGTAGGACCTGAGTTCAAATTCAGCCTCAGACTTACTATCAGTGTGACCATAGGCAAGTTACTTGACCCCGATTGCCTCTGAGAAAAAAAGAAAAAAGAAAGAAAAACTCATAAATGAACATTATTTATGTTGTATTTTTATTTATTTTGTTAAATATTTCCCAATTATATTTTAATCTGGTTCTGGCTTCACTTGGGAGTTTTTCAAGCTGCTTATAGACCTCTGACCATGAGTTTGATGCCTGTGACCCACCTTGAATTCAGGTCTTCCTGGTTCTGAGGACAGCTTTCTACCCACGATATTACAGGAGATAGAACCTTCATAGAACTCAATTTTTGAATGGGTCCACATAAGTAATTTTTTTTTTAGAAATCTACTTGTAAGCACTTGTTCTAAAACTTTTCCCAAACTCTCTGGGCTTGCATCTATGCCTATGTAGAAATACAATCACTGAGGAAGCTGGAAAGGCCATGACATTAAGTGAATTTGCTTTCACTTTTTCAGTCACCATAGTTAATTAACCAGTGCTGCCATCCTCCTGCCACCCTAGCTGCAAGCAGGGCCAAAGGAAAGACACTTTAAGAAAAGAAGGACTTCCTACCTCAAAGCTGTTGTGGGTCTTTTTTTTTTCCCCAAACAAACAGAAAACAACAAAAGAAGCAATCCTATTCCTTTTCATCTTAGCTTCTCTCGGTAAGAGAGGAACTGTCTGTCAGAAACAGGAAGAGGGAGGAAAATAGCAAAGGGAAAAACATCCCCAGCGGAATGAAGAGAAAACAATAAAAACTGTCAGGAAATTTTTTGATCTAATCTTTCAGAGGAAGAAACTGAAAGCACAACCTATAATGTTAAACATAAATTTCACACTATTTAAATGGGAGAACAATTATTCCACAATATTCTTCTTTCAAATATCCTTGGTAGTGAAAGGTGTTAGGTCTAAAGAACTGAGGAAGGAACCCTCCCCGTTTAATAAGACAGGGGAAAAAAACCAGCAACACAAATTCCTCAAATATAGCTGTTGCTCAAATTGACCAATGGCTGAATAGCCTTAGTTTTCTAAATGCAGAATTAAATATGTTTTCCTGATTACTTCTTGCATTGATTAAATATGGCTTTCCCTAATTCTTGGCTTTTCTAATAACACAATTAGCCACTGATGACCTGTTTAGGAGAAGCGTCATATAAGATATCATTGAGGACATGAATGAGTAGAAGAGGTAGTCTGGTCTAATAGGAAATCAGGGATGACAGAGAGAAAGCCCCAAGCTTTGCACTGCTATCCATGAAACATTAAAACAACCAGGAGAAAGCCTCCTGGGCATTAAGTAGATCTTTGATGGAAAAATCACAGAAATGCAAGGAGCAAATCACACAATTCAGTTCAATTCAACATTCTGTAGTGAAGGGCCCACCTTCCTCAACACCTTCAACACTAACTGCTGACCAATTGCCCAACAGCCTTGGCAGTAGCAGCACAAACCCCCACCCACTCTCACCCCTCAGATATCAGACTATTTGTCCTCTTCCCACCCCAGGGTCTGAAGCCTGGAAAGTGACCCCCAGGGAGATTTCAGGGTTAGTAACTGCTTCTGTGAATGCTATAGCCACAATTACTAAAGACCCAGAAAAGAAAGGTCTTGCCACCAAAGTCTTGGTAATGGTCAAGTGGTTCAACATCAGAAACTGATAGGATTTTATTCTTGGAACTAACATTAAAGACACTGCATTACCATCTACTTCACTGCTGCACCCTGAGGACCACTGAGAACTTCAGTTGCAGAAAAGATGTTGACCTGGGAATTTCCTCACTTAGGTATTCCCCCTACTAATGTCACAGGTCCAGACTCTAATCCAATCTCTTCATCTTTATATCCCTAAAGTACCCAGCATAGAGCCTTGTACACAGGAAGCATGACTTGCAATTGAAACTTTTCTTCTATGTTATCTCCCCCATTAGAATGTGAGCTTCTTGAGAGCAAAGTCAGTCTTTTCTGTTAGTATCCCCAACACTTAGCACAGTGCTTTGTATACAATAGAGGCTTAATGAATGCTTTCACCATGGCAGGTCCTGAGGATACAAAGATAAAAGGGGTAGGGAGAGTCCTTGCCCTCAAGAAAGTTATATTCTGCTGGACAGACACAAGATTTAAACTGGCTAATCAAGATTATTCAATAGGGAAGAATGAAACAAGAACAATATCAACAAAAAGGCTTCCCGTAGGAGATGGCACCAGAGTTGAGTCTTGAAAGCAACTAAGCTTCCAGGAGCTAGAGGTGAGGAAGGAATCAATGCCAGGCCTGCAGGATTGCCTATCCAAAAACATGGAGGCAGAAAGTGGAATGCCAAGCTTGGGAAATAGTAAATAGGCCATTTTGAATGGTACTCAGAGAACGTAGAGAACAGTAATATGAAATAAGTTCAGACAGGTAAGATCATAGTCTCAGCACTGCAAGACTTCTTAGAGGCCACCTAGTCCAACTCCCTCATTTTATAAGTGGAGGAACTGAGATTATATCGTTACTTAGTCATTTTTCAATCATGTCCAACTCTTTGTGACCCTATCTGGGGTTTTCACGACAAAGACACCGGAGTATTTAGTCATTTCCTTCTCCAGCTCATTTTGCAGACGAGGAAACTGAGCCAATCAGGGTTAAGTGACTTGCCCAGAGTCACACGACTAGTAAGTGTCTGAGGCCAGACTAGAACTCAGGTCCTCTTGACTCCAGGATCAGCACGCTAACCACTTCACCATCTAGCTGCCCCAAAACTAAGATGTAGAAAGGTTTAAAAATTACTCTATGGCAGAAGCACAGCATAGTAGATCTTGCCAGCCTCAAAGCCTGGAAGACCTGAGACTGAGCCCTGCCCAGAACACACCGTGGCTGTGTGTCCCTAGCACTGGAACTCTCAGAACTATAGGCAGTTCTCTGAGAACTTCAGTTGCAGAAAAGATGTTGACCTGGGAATTTCCTCACTTGGGTATTCCCCATACTAATGTCACAGGTCCAGACTCTATTCCAGTCTCTTCATCTTTATATCCCTAAAGTACCCAGCATAGAGCCTTGTACACAGGAAGCATTTAAGCACCTGTCGACTTGCTGAAAAGGGAATCTTTAGGCAGAGAAAATTATGGTTTGATAGTGGCCATAATCTTACACTTACACTCCTCTCTCAAATTAAATAACTTTTGATTATTAGCTGCAACACACCCAGGCAGGGTATGCTGGAGCCAGCTTGAACCTGCTCTCAAGGGCAGATTGTCAAATTTTCAGCACAAGCATTTATACCTTGGAAACTAGCAAAGACTACAAAATGGGGCTTGATTTATTCTTTTATTGATTATCTAGACTTCAGAAAATGATAGAAGAAATGTGAATGGTGTTGATTAAACTTACAAGTGTGTCAAGCTTTCAAAGAGCAGTTTGTTAAACATTTACAAATAAAACATTGGAAGACATGATTAGGGAAGAGGAGGCACTGAGAAAAGAGGGAAGAGAAGTGAGAAGTAGCAAAAATAATTCACATTTGTAGAAAACTTTACAATTGACAAAGTACTTTTCTTACAACAATCCAGTTTAAAAGCACTATTGCTTATTTACAGAGAAGGAAAACTGAGGTTTGGGGAAGTTTAACTGATTTTCCAAGGACATACAGCTAGGGAGCCAGGAAAGGAATGCAGATGCAGTATCCTTCCTATTATATCACACTGACACAGAATTGTGTTGTGTGTGTGTGTGTGTGTGTGTGTGTGTGTGTGTATCACTTCTTCTCATCAGGCCTTGAACTCATTCCCCTAATTTTTACCAACTTTCCTTCATTACAACAAAGTTAAAACCCTGCCTCAGATACTTAGTTGTGCAGTCAACAAGCCTCTATTTTCTCATCTTTAAAAATGGGCATAACAATAACACCTACCTCACAGGGTTTCTGTGATGATGCAAGCCAATATAGATTGATAGACAGATGATAGACAGATACAAATAGATATAGATATAAATAATGATATAACATATGCAAAGTGCTTTACATATAATGAGATATATAATACAATATAATGAGATAACATATGTAAAGTGCTTTACAAACCTTATGACATATAAATGCTAGCTATTATTATTTATTAAGTGTCTGTAGCCAGCACAAAATTGTACTAAGCACTGGGGAGATAGCAACTTCAGCTAAAATGCAGTCCTGCCTTCTAAGAACTCACAATCCTCTAGGCACTAATCTAAAAACGGTGAAGTTGTTTGATTCAACTCAATTGAAAAAGAAATTCTTAAGTATATCAGGTGAATGACTAGGTCTATATCCCGAAGAGATTTTTTTTAAAAGGAGGGGGAAGGAAGGAGAGGGAAAGGGAGAGAGAAGAGAGGAGAGAGGGAGAGGAGAGGGAGAGGGAGAAGGACCTACATATACAAAAATATTTATAGCAGCTCTCTTTGTGGTGTCAAAGAATTGGAAATTGAGGGGATGTCCATCAATTGGGGAATGACTTAACAAGCTGTGGTATATGATTGTGATGGTATATTATTGTACTGTAAAAAATGACAAACAAGGTGATTTCAGAAAAACCTGGAAAAACTTACATGAACTGATACGAAGTAAAGTAAGCAGAACCAATAGAATATTATACACAGTAACAGCAATATTGTATGATTAAGAACTGTGAATGACTTAGGTATTCTCAGCAATACAATGATCTAAAACAACTCCAAAGTACTCATGATGAAACATGCTATCTGCCTCCAGAGAAAGAACATGTATCTGAATACAGATTGGAGCATACTATTTTTCAATTTCCTTCCTTCCTTTTTTCTTTCATTCATTCATTCATTCTTTTTTTTGGTCAAGTCTTCTTGTACAAAATGACTAATATGGAAATGTTTTACATGATTGAACATATATAACATATCAGATCGCTCACTATCACAGGGAGAAGGGAGGGATGGGACAGAGGGAGGGATAGATTTGAAACTCAAAATTTTAAAAAGAAATGTTTTAAAATGTTTTTAACATGTAATTGGAGGAAAATATTATTTTTAAAAAAGAATATCAGGTGAGAGGGAATTATAGCTAACCTTGGGACTAGGAAGACCTGGGTTCTAATCTACCTCTAAAACCTACTAGGGCTGTGTGTCCATAGACAAGTCATTAACCTCTCAGTGCCCCTAGGCCACTCTCTAAATTGGACAAAAAAATTCACATCTGCTTTGTAGAGGAAGTTCTTCACCAGGAATCTCTCTATACAGATGAAATCAGGGGTCCATTTTTAAAATTCCATTTTCTTTTATTTTCAGTTCCAAATTCTCTACCTCCCCAACCCATCACCCACCCATTGAGAAGGCAAGAAATACAAAACCCATTACAAATATGAAGTCATGTAAAACAAACTGTTGCATTAGCCATGTTCCAGGTTGGGGGGAGAGGGAAATGCAAGAGAAAGAAAGATATGCTTCAATCTGCACTCTGATTCTATCTAGAGGTGGATAGCATGGTCCAAAGCTTTAAAATGTGTCTGGATACAAAGATGAACACAGAACAGTTCCTACCCTCAAGGAGTTTACATAAGCCATCCAAATCATTTCTCCCAGTAAAATCACAAATTATCCTATTTCCCTTTTCTATCATTTCACTACATAGGAACCATGTAATCCACATATTATAATGCTCATAATGTGACCTGTTTTAAATAGAATTTTTTTTTCAGAAAAAGAGAGGGGAAAAAAAAACTTCCACCAAAATAAAGTTTAGATCAATACATTAAAGGGGAGATGGGGCTTATGCATAACTCCATCTTTGGATTTTTAATTCAATTAACCTGAAATTATCTGAATTATGTGTGAAAAGGCTATCATTTGTAAATTTACTTGAAGGAGTAAAATAGGCAGATTAGTGATATGCTCACACCAAGTGGCTTCACTGGGATAATTATAGAAAGACTTCATCGTGTACTTAAACTTCATTCTGTGGCTTTCTTTGGTCTTCTACTCAAGACTGAAACCTATGGGTAAGTGAGAATTTTGGTGTGCTCTGCTTCTATAGCAAAAGGAAACATCAACTCATATTTTCATCCTAATATGAAGTCATATATAGGCTTGACAATGAACTGTATATCAGTTGTCCAAGGACCAGCCTAATTAAGTTTGGAGAGGTTGACCTCCAGAAGGTTGACCACCACGCAATGATTTTTCCAACCACAGCAACTCAATATTGTATCATAGGATAATAAATATAGATCTGGAAAGGACAGGAGAGGGGAAAGAAATGAAATGAGCATTTATTAAATGGCCTACATTTATTTAATGGCCTACAGTGTGCCAGACACTGTGCTAAGCACTTTATAAATATTATCTCATTTGATCCTTACAGTTATCCTTGGAGGTAGGTGTGGTGATTATCTCCATGTCATAGATGATGAAATTGAGGCAAACAGAGGTCAAGTGACTTGCCCAGGGTCAAACAGGTAGTAAGTATCTAAGGCCAGATTTGAATTCAAGTCTTCCTGACTCTAGCTTAAAGGCCATCTAATCCAATTCTGTTATTTTATACAAAAGGAAACTGAAACCATTAGAGGTTAAGTGACTTGACCAAGGTCATATTCTTAGTAAGTAGATGAGGATCCAAACACAGGTTATCTCACTTCAAATTTAGTATGTTTCACATTGTGCAACATCACAACTCACAAAGACCATCTACAAAGGCGTCTAGAGGTGCAATCTATATTAGTGTAGTACAGAGAATATTGACATTGATAAAATCACAGATCAAAAAATTATTGAAATGTTGAAATATGTTAAATCAAGAAATCTTTATTGAATACTTTCTACATGGAAGACACTGTGTTGGCCACTATTGAGAATAACATGACACAGCTCTTACCCTGAAGTTTTAATCTCCATGGACAGAATCCACCCAGGTTTGTGAAATGGCCATAAGATATTTTGTAGGTAAAACAAAACGTTGGAGCTGGTGACTTGAAGGTGATAGTAAATATACCCAAAGTGTTTCAGGGTTTGGTTTGGTTTGGTTTTCACTGAAAAAGGAAGATTTTGCTATGTTGAGACAAGTAAAGCAATGTGTCCATTTTTTCTCTCTGACCTAGAGTTCCATGTTTATCCAACAGCTAAAAAGATTGGCTGGTAGGATTAGTGCCACTTCGAGTCCTATGCACAAGCCTATGATAAATAGGACTTAGAGAAAGATCAAAACCTTGTCAGATCATACTCAATCATTAAGCACTTACAAAGTTCTACTACATACCAGTCACTGTGCTGTGTATTTGGGTTACAAAGATGAAAATAAAACCCTCCCTATTCCTGAGAAATTTAAATTCTATTGATGGAGACACCATGATCACATGTATGAAATATATACAAATAAATACAAGATAATGAAGAGAAATTGGATGCAAGATTGAATTCATGTTTGAAGACTTTTTACTTAATCAGAAACTTCTGGATGTTCAAATTAAAGGTGCACCTTTATAAAATTTCAAATTGTGTGAAATTCCAATTTTAAGAAAATCAAAGAAAATTGGGAGGAGGGAGAGGCATCTCCATCACTGAGGAAATTGTAAGGAACCCAACTCATTAAATAAATTTGGAATTTCTGCAAACTAAAAAAGGTAAGTATCAAAAACCTTTATTCATTTGTCTATGTTAGGCTGCAGAAGGAAATGGAGAACTACCCTAGTATTTTTGCACAGAATATCTCAAATGGGGCCACAAAGAGTCAGACATAACTGAAAATGACTGAACAGCAACAAAATGTTAGGGATCAAACCTGAGCTTTAGGAATAGAAAATGGAGATTGGGTTGAAGATTCTAGAGGTCCAAAGCAGGGAAGAAGAGTCAGATTATCCAGCAGTGATGAAGAAATACAGTTCACACAATCAGGATAACACAAGATTTAGCAGCTTCTACATTAAGGGATCAGAGGGCTTGGAACATGATATTCCAGAGGTCAGAGGAGTTAGGATTAAAACCAAGAATCACCTACCCAGTAAAACTGAGTATAATCCTTTGGGGGGGGAAATGCATATTCAGTGAAATAGAGGACTTTCAAGCATTCTTGATGATAAGGCCAGGGCTGAATAGAATTTCAATATATAGACTTTCAAATATAAAACTCAGGAGAGGCATGAAAGGGTGAACAGGAAAAAGAAATCATGAGGGACTTATTAAAGTTGAATTGTTTACATTTCTACATAGAAAGATGATATTTGTAACTCATGAGACCTTTCTCAGTATTAGGGTAGTTGGAGGGAATATACATAGACAGACAAGGGATGATATCTAAAAAATAAAATTAAGGGATATGAGAGAAGAATGTATTGGGAAAAGGAGAAAGGGAGAGATAGAATGGGGTAAATTATCTCACATAAAAGAGGCAAGAAAAAGCTTTTACACTGGAAGGGAAGAGGGGGGAGGTGAGAGGGAATGAGTGAATCTTACTCTCATCAGATTTGGACTAAGGAGGCAATGACATACACAGTCAACTGGGTGTGGAAATCTATCTCACCCTACAGGAAAATAGGGGGGAAAGGGATAAGAGAGTGGAGATGACAGAAGGGAGGACAGATTGGGGGAGAGGGTAATCAGAAGCAAACACTATTGAGGAGGGACAGAGTTAAAGGAAAGAACAGAATAAATGGGGGATGGCATAGGATGGGGGGAAATATAGTCTTTCATAACATGACTATTACGGAATTGTTTTGCATGACTACACATGTATAACCTATATCGAATTGCTTGCTTTCTCAATGAGGGTAGGTGGGGAGGGAGGAAGGAAGGGAAATCAAAGTTTTGAAAATGAACATTAAAAATTGTTTTTACATGCAACTGGGAAATAAGATATACAGGCAATAGGGTATAGAAATCTATCCTGCCCTACAGGAAAATAGAAGGTGAAGAGAATAAGAGAAGGGGGCAGGGCATGTGATAGAAGGGAGGGCAGATTGGGGGAAGGGTTATTCAAAATGCACACCATCTTGGGGTGGGGGAGGGGGAGAGATGAGAAGAAAATTTGGAACTCAAAACCTTTATGGAAGTGAATGTTGAAAACTAAAAATAATTAATTTTTAAAAGGGGAAAAAAGAAATACAGTTTCATATCATAGTCAGCATTGGAAGAACCAGATGACAAGGAGTTAGTTAAAACTGAAATCTAAATCTTGGCTCACAGGTGAGTAAAAGGGTTAAACCAGGACAAGAAGACAACACAGATTTGAGTGTTAAGATTGCAAAGAAATGGTAATGTTATACCAATAAAGTCTGAGGCTCTAGGCTTCATGACTTTAGAAATAGTTGGCCAATGATAATTCAGGGTAGAGAGCCTCAGAAGGAATCCTAATTCAACAAGTTATTGTCCTTTCATTCCGTGAAGATGTCACCAATGCAACTAGACCTTGACAAAGACCAATAATTATTTTTTCTAAAAATCACCTTCAATGAGAAATCACACTTTGCATTAAAGATTTTCTGAATTTCTAACAATAATCCCCAAATCCCTAACTCAATTGGGCTCTAAGGTGGTGACTCTGATAATTCACTAACTAGATGATTAAGTGGAGTATGATACTGAAATATGAGAAATGGTATACATAGAATTCACTAAAACATTTCCGGACTCTGTTGATCCTATCACTTAATCAGTCATTGAGATAAGTACTCAGTGAAATGAGAAATTCATACAGTAAAAGAATCCACAGAAAAGAGATACGTATCACATTGCTGACATTGCCAAATACTGGAATCTATTACAACTAATAACTTTTTGAAGTTATTCTTCATTTTGCAGTAAAACGCATACATTTTTCCAACTGTGAAAAGAGAGGAAACATCAGAATGACAAGAACTGTCACCAACTTGCACATATGATTTGAAAAGCCTCCATTTCATAAGATTAGTTTGCAGTAAACCTCTGAGCCTATTATTCTTCCTTCAAAGCCAATGTCAAGTATAAAATTACTCAGTCACCCCCATGGCCTTACTCTTTATTGAGGTTGGAAGAAGGAAAAAGATTTGAAGAGCGTAGTGACCATCTAGGACTCAATTAAATACCTTCTCTTCCTATTCCTTGTATGAATGATGGCTTCCTGGAATCAGTAGACCTGTAATCTAATCCAGATTCTTTTGATTTAATTAATTCTGTAATCTTGAGACAATCTGTAATCTAGAACCAATAATATAGTTCAAAGTAGAGAGCTTCAGAAGGAATCTTAATTCAACAAGTTATTGTCACTTTATTACATGAAGACACCACCAATGAAACTAGACCTTGACAATGACTGATAATTAAATTAAAATCCCCTGGACTGCTATTTCCTCAGCTGCAAAATAAAAGAGTTAGACTAGACAATTTCAACAGTTCCATCCAGATCTAAATTTCTACAACTCTATAATTCATACGGAGGTAAAAGGAGCCAAATCCTTTCAATTTACACATGAGGAAAATGAGAGGGGAAATGATTAGCCCAAGGTATGTTTCACCATATACATGGAAGATATTAAATGGTAGAAGTAGAATGTTAGAGCTGTAAAGGGATCTTATTTTGATCTAGTTCAAACACCTTATTGTATAGATGGAGAAGCAAAGGCCTAGAAAGTTTAAGTGACTTGCCAATTGGTGGCAAAACTAAGACTCAACTGTATTATTATCATGCTAACCTTGTGAGGTGAAGAAGAAAAAAAATCTCACAATTCCAAAATCTATACTGTGACCAAAGATCCTAACCAAAAGGAGGATAAGGTCAACACTATTCTAAAATTAATTATATCATATGGTTTGGGGGTAGATCCCCTACACAAGGTTCCATGGGAGAAGAGACCATGTAGTGGTTCAATGTTTCTTCAGACAGACCCAAAGGAAGGAATCAAGATGGTACAGGGCTGTGAAGGAAAGACCTCATCTGGTAGCTTCCTGTTGTAAAAATTAGTCTTACTAACCAAGAGCTCCATTCTGCCAGGAGACAGGATTACAAGTATTGTTAGCACTCTAGGGCAAAGCAGAACACCCCAGCCTTGTTGCCATTCTGGTTTTATTACTTCTCCTGAAATTGGTTTGCTACCACCTTTCCATTTAAATAGACCTTTCCTCCTCAATGCATCACCATTTAGACACCACCAAGTTCAGAAATAGTAAGTGAAAGACTGCAAAACCCCACCGTACTCTACCAACTGCCTTAAGTCTTTTTAAAGTTTGTTTCAAGGAATACATGGAATTTTTCTAAATCTATCTGTATTAAAAAGTGGTGCTTTTCTGGTATGTTCATAAATGGTCTTCTTCCCAACTCTGGATGGTGTGGTTTTCAGCAATGTGGCTTAGGCTCAGGCTGTTCTTTATTGATGAGAAAGTTCTACTTTCTTGAGATTGAGGTACCTCCTTGGCATCAGCAAACTTGTGAGCAAGCTCAAGTTATGCACTTCTGAAAAATATATCTGTTTGCTTCCTTCTGCACAGCTCTGTCTTACATATTTCAATAGCATAGAAAGAAAGTGCATCTACCACATTAGGAAACCCACCGAAATCCACACGGTGAGAACAATCTAAATCTTTATGTACAAGGAATACTCGAGAGCCCTGCTGATTGGAAGTCCAGCCAATAGTTGACTATTGAGTCTATTCTCCAGGCATCAAAATGTTTCTGCATTGTTTCTCCAGGAAAAAGCATTGTATTCTGCACCCCAAAAGATGGAAACAATTCAGAATGTCTTTCTACAAGTTCAGAAAAGGATGCCTACTTCCTCATGTGTTGTGAAGATAAAATAAAATCTTTGCTGGGAAAGGACTTTGAAAAGTTAGAAGGATACTACAAAGGTAAACATTACAAATATTGGTCAATGTTGTTATTAAACAAGTATTTTTGCCTATAATATGTAAAGTTAATGAATGTATCTCCTTAACAAGAACACTTATTGACTGTGTAAATAAACTTGATCTTAGCCCAATCAGGCTTAGAAATGATGCTTTAGCATTTTGTTGAATACTTCACACCAGCTTTACTAGATCTACAACAGAATTTCTCAAACTAACTTGTCCTCATGATACTTTGGAGCTCAAATTTCAAGGGCCCCGAAAGGTTTAAAAGCTTAAAATTGCACTAAGATTTTTGGAACCCCCTGCATATTGAGAGAAACCATAAATACTGGGCTAGGATGAAAGCAAGGAAATACTCCCATTCTGAAAACAATAAAAGCAATAACAATTCCATTCACTGCAATCCAACTACCATTTATTGTGTACTTATGTGCCAGGCATTTTCTAAATACTAGGAATACAAAGGGAAAAAAACCATTCCAGCCCTCAAGGGTGTTATATTCTATGGGAAAACAACATGAATACACAAATAAATAAATGTGAAATATTTTCTTGGTGGTAGTGGTGATAAGTTGGTTTAGTTGGGTCCAACTATCCACTCTCTGCAACCCCACTTGGGGTTTTCTTGGCAAAGATACTGGAGTAATTTGCCATTTCCTTCTCCAGCTCATTTTACAGATGATGAACTGAGGCAAAAGAGTTAAGTGACTGGCCCAGGGTTGCACAGCTAATAAATATCTGAAGCTGTATTTGGACTCTGATCTTCCTGACTCCAGGACCGCAGCTCCATCCACTCTGCCATATACAAAAGAAATAAAAGGTAATTGGGGGCAGGGGGAGAACATTCATATCTGGGGGGATTAGGAAGAGTTTCATACAGGAAATAGCTTGAGCTAAGAATCATAATCATAACAGCTAACATTGTAATGGGAATTGTTGATTTTTTTATTATTCGGGACTCAGGGCCACTTCTCTAAAAATTTCAGTTAATCAAAAGTCTGTCTTCTGTTAACATTAACCTTACTGGACCAAAACCTATCTGAACTTCCTCAGATAGAAGCCAAAGGGGAGCCAAAGTGATTTAGTTATTAGCTCCCATGGCTAACTGTTGAAGGAAGGATTTCCCTGATGACTAGTCTTCTCAGTTATCTTGGTGACATGTAAATCTTCACTCTCAACCAGCCTATTTGTGAACCCTCTAAATGTAGTTTAGTCTGCAACCTAATTTAGTTTACCTACAGAGTTTATTTAACAAAGTTTGTTTACTTAGGGAATATATGAGATTACTCACTTTGTTCAACTTTTATGACACTGAAGGAAATACTATAAATCTGCCTTTTCTTTCATTGTTATGGCCTATGAGAAATGTACAAGATTGCAATATGTGAGAGAATTATTTCTGCCCCTCTGATGTAATTTTGCCTATATAAGGCCTTGTCAGAATCCTAATGATTATTCAAGCTTTCTCTGAGGCCTGAGCCTAATGATGAATAATAAAACCGAGGTTTTTAACCTCTATAATTTCTGCGTTGTGGTAAATATATTTTGGCAGCAGTTACCTACCACAGGAACTCAGAGAGGAGATATTTCTCCCATCCCACATTTAAAGAGCACCTTAAGGTTTATGAAGTGCTTTACAAATATCTCATTCCTTTCTCACAGCAACCGTAGGAGGCAGGTGATATTATTGTCCCCATTTTACAGAGGAAGAAACGGAGGCAGACCAGTTAAGTGATTTGCCCAAGGTCCTACAGCTGTGATGTTCAAATCCTGTCTAAGACAGTACTCAGAGCTTTCTGATGCCAATTCCAGTATTCTAACCACAATGCCTCCTAGCTGCTCGTAAAATTAACTAGAGGTTTTAAGTAGAGGTAAGAAGGGTAAGAAGAAGAACACAACTCACATTGACAGAGTGTTTTTTTAGGTTTGCCAAGTGCTTTCCCCACATCAATTCTATGCTATAGACAGTGCAATGATTATTATGTTCATTTCACAGATGATACAACTGAGTTTAAGTGACTCGCATTTAATGGCAGAGCTGAGGTGGGAACTCAGGTCTTCTAACCGGGTCAGAAAATTTTGGAGCAAAGTACAGGAAATTAAGCCCATTTTCACTCCAAAATATCATCACATATTTTTGATACAAGAGATAATAATGCTAGGCTACAGTAGCTCATGGGGGTGAAGTTCTGGTTCCTCAGGCTTGGAGGTCTGTGAACAGTGACTCATCATAACTCAGATCATATAGAGGACCACCGGGGGAAGGTGGAGATGGGGGTGGGGTGTGTGCCCTGGGCTGGAAGAAGAGATTCATTTCATAAATTCTGTACATTTCTGTCTTTCCAGGATCTACCAAGGTCTTGTCTGTTCCCAGAACATCTGGTCTCCTTTTCCAGTGACTGGTCACCAAAGCCCTTCTCACAAAGTTCAGCCATAGTTTCAGCTTTTTTTAAATTTATGGAATAAACAAGCATTTCCATAACATAGTACAACAAAAAAAAGATGATCGTACATGAAACAGCAAATCTACTATGCACAACTTGCTAATCCTTTCAAATATACAACAAAATCATGTAAATTTCTTTTTTATCTTCCCTCCCTTCTGCCCTAGAAATAGCTACCATTAGACACAAATAAGTATATAAATATGTGTGTGTGTGTATGTGTGTAAAATTATTCTATATATACTTCTATTTATCAGTTCTTTCTTTGGATGCTCGTAACATCTATCTTCATATGTCCTTTATAGTAATTCGGGTATTTATAATAGACAAAATAACTTACTCATTCAAAGTCATTCTTAGAACAGTATTGCTGTTACTGTCCACAATGTTCTTTTGGTTCTGCTCATTTCACTCCTCATTATTTAATGCGAGTCTTTCCATGTTTTTCTAAAATCAACCAGCTCATCATTTCTTATGGCACAACAGTATTCCATCACAATCATGTACCACAGCTTGTTCAGCCATTCCCCAATTGATGGGCATCCCCTGGATTTCCAGGTCTTTGCCACCACAAAGAGAACATTTGCAGTCATCATCACACTTCTTGACCTTCATTACATTTGTGCCAGACACTTCAGTAGCCCTTGAAAGCACACCCATTGATGCCCAGTACCTCTTCCCATTGCTACAGCAAGAGGAAAAAAAATACCACTGCCACCCCCTGCTCAATACCTACTGGTACTCCTAAGCCAAAGAAAAACTGCAGCCAGCCCCTCCCTGCTCCTTCTCTACCTTCCTCAGGCTTAAAAAAGAGACAGCCTTCTTTCTTCCCCTTATCTCCACATAATTACCACTGGCATCCAGTCATTTTCATAAAACCTCTATTTACTTCCTGGAAGTCACAATTTGTAATATGCTAATGTTTCTTTCTCTTTATCTCACAACTACAACTATACCCTTAATTCTAGTTCCCCATATCATAACTGGAGGTGGGGTGAGAGAAGGGAATAAGCATTTACATGATACCTATTACATGCCAGGTACTGTGCTAATCACTGTATCAACCAACAACAGTAGCACCAACAATTAGCATTTATGTAGTGCTTACTGCATGCCAGGCACTGTGCTAAGCACAAGAAAAATAATAACATTTATATAATGCTTGCTATATGCAAGGCATTGTGCTAAATATAATTATAATAATAACAATAACAATAATAAAAATAACATTTATATAGCACTTGCTATGTGCCAGGCACTATGCTAAGTGTAATAATAATATTAACAACAACAACAACATTTATATAGCATTTACTATGTGCCAGACACTGTGCTAAGTATAGTGATGATGATGATGATAATGATAATAATAATAGCTAATATTTACATAGCACCTTATATGTACCAAGCACTGAGCTAAGCACTTTACAATTATTACCTCATTTGATCCTTATAATGACCTTGGGAGATAGGTGCTGTTATTATCCCTATTGAAGAAACTGAGGCAAACAGAGGGTAAGTGACTTGTCCAGGGTCACACAGCTAGTAAGTGTCTAAGGCTGAATTTAAACTCAAGTCTTTCAGATTCCAGTCCCAATGCTCTGTCCACTGTGTCACCTCATTGCCTACACATATATATGTATGTATGTATGTATGTACGTATGTATGTATGTATGTATGTATGTGTATATATATGCATGTACATATATATGTATGTATAAATTAATCTAAAGATGAAATAATATAGTTTGGATGATAATAATAATAGCTCCCATTCACAAATCACTTTGTCATTTAAAATGTGCTTTCCCCATAACAATCATATAAGAAATATAAACAAAGTAAATTCAAGGCAGTTATTGGGGGGAGGGGAGGCACTGGAAGTTATGGGGATCAGGAAAGGCTTCATAAAGAAGGTGGTACTTGACTCTGAAGGAAAGTAGAATTCTATGACAGTTAAGAGGAAGTGCATTCTAGGCAGGAAGAACAGTCTATACAAAGAGATGGAAGATGGAACATCCTGTGGGAGGCCTAGCCAGAGAGTGTGAATGTAAGGCTGCAAAGATAGGTTGGAGCCAAGCTGCATGTGTCTCTCCCCCTAAGCCTTCTCTAGGTTAAATGCCCCCAGATCCTTCAAATGATCATCAAATGACAGGATTTCAGGTATTTCTGTTGACCTGGCCTTCTTCCTCTGGGGCACCTTCCAGTGTGTCAATTTCCTTACTAAAATATGATACTGAAACCTTTTCTATGCTCAAGCTTTCCACACCTTTCCTTCCTCCCACCCTTTAGCTAAAGACTTCACCTATTAATATACTGGGGAAAAAGTAAAACTTAGATGTGAGCTCCATTTTCTCCATGTTAAAATCCGTTAAAATCATTTGCTTTGTGAAAGGTTTTAAATGACAAGGTATCCTAGGAAAAAAAAAATAGCCCCAAAGAGATCATACAAATGGAAAAAAGGACCCACATGTACAAAAGTGTTTATAGCAGCTCTTTTTGTGGTAGCAAAGAATTGGAAATTGAGAGGATGCCCATCAATTGGGGAATGGCTGAGCAAGTTGTGGTATATGAATGCAATGGAATACTATTGTGCTATAAGAAATGATGAGCAGGCAGACTTCAGAAAAACCTGGAAAGACTTGTATGGACTGATGCTGAGTGAAATGAGCAGAGCCAGAATGGTGTACACAGTAGCAGCCATATTGTGCAATGACTAATGTTGATAGACTTAGCCCTTCTCAGCAATGCAAGGATCTAAGACATGTCCAAAGATCTCATGATGGAAAATGCTGTCCACATCCAAAGAAAGAACTATGGAGTTTGAATGCAGATCGAAGCATACCATTTGCTAGGTTTTTTTCTTCTGTTTTTGTTTTGTTTTTTATTTCTTGTGGTTCCTCCTATTGGTTCTAATTCTTACTTACAACATCACTAATGTGAAAATATGTCTAATAGGAGTGTATATGTATAGCCTATATCAGATTGTGTACCATCTTGGGGAGCAAGGTGGGAAGGGAGAGGAAGAAAAATTTAAAACTCAAAAGCTTATGGAATTGATTGTTGATAAATCAAAATAAATTAATTTTTTAAAAAGAAAGAAAGAAAGAAAAGAAAAACTAGTGAGCCATTGGATTTTATTCTGCAGGACAATGACAAGATCAGGTAGGTGCTTTCAGAAAGTCTCTTTGAGGAGCCAAGATGACAGATTAGGGGCAGCCACTCAGCCAAACCCTCTCAACATTCCCATCCAAAAAACTTTAAAATAACTCCTCAAATCAAATTTTGGAGCAGCAGAGCCAACAAAAGGTCAGAATGAGATATTTTTCTGGCCTAAGAAAACTTAAGAGGTCAGTAGGAGAAGTCTGGGACACTGGGGTAGAGGTCTGTCTGGATCTCACACACACACAATCATGGCAGCAGGAGCAGCAGCTTTTGGAGCTCTCAGCCCAGAGACAGTGAGGGGGTTGGACAACTTGTCAGAAAGAGATTATATTTGCTGGCACTGGGTACAACTGACACTGATTGGCAACTCTGTTGCTCACATGGAATTCTGGGTCACAGTTCCAGGGCAGAGAGAAGAGTAGTGGGGGAAAGGGTGGCAGTCACAAGGGAATAGGGCCCTGGTTGCAGCTCTAAGACAAAGAGGAGTATCAGCATTTGTAGCTGAAAAGGACCCGGAGCTCTTGCTGGGTAAAGACGAGAGCGCAAAACAGAAGAACAGTTACTACACCTTTCCCCATTCACACCACCTTGGAAGCATGGAATCTTGCAGACCTCCAGAACTAGCTTTGAAAACAGCAGAAAGAAAAAGCCTGAAGCTTGGGATATTCTCCACCCCCACCCCCAAGTGAGCAAAGTGCAACTTTAAAAAAAAGTTTAAAGTCAAGATATAGACTGGAAAACATAAGCAAACAACAACAACAAAACTACTTTGACCATACTGCAGCAGCAGGGAAGACCAAGACATAAACTCAGAAGAAGACAACAATGTGAAAAGAACTACCAAAAAAGACTGAAAGAAAAATGCTCACTGGACCCAAATCCAACAAGAATTCCTGAAAAAAATAAAGAAAGAGATACAAATGGTAGAGGAAAAAATTGAGGAAAGAAATAAGAGCAATGCAAGAAAAGTATGAAAAGAGAATTAACAGCTTGGTAAAAAAAAAAGGCACAAAAATTACTGAAGAAAATAACACCTTATAAAACAGAATTGGCCAAATTGTAAAGGAGGCACAAAAATCCACTGAAGAGAACTCCTTAAAAAGCTGAATTAGCCAAATAAAAAAAAAGAGGTATAAAATCTCACTGAAGAAAATAATTCCTTAAAAATTAGAGTTGGGTAAGTGAAAGCTAATTATTCCATGAGACATCAAGAAACAATAAAACAAAGTAAGAAGAATGAAAAAAAAAATAGAAGAAAATGTGAAATATCTCATTAGAAAAACAATTGCCTGGAAAATAAATTGAGGAGAGATAATTTAAGAATTATTAGACTATCTGAAAGCCATGATTAAAGAAAGAGCCTTGACAGCATATTTCAAGAAATTATCAAGGAAAATTGTCCCAATATAATAAATATATCCTAAGAGTACAATAGAAATCAAAAGAATCCACCAATCACCTCCTGAAAGAGATCTCAAAATGAAAACTTTCAGTATTATAGTCAAATTCCAGAAGTACCAGGTCAAGTAGCCTGAAAGAAACAATTCAAATATCATAGAGCCACAGTCAGGATCACTTAAGATTTATCAGCTGCCAAGTTAAAGGAGTAAAGGGCTTGGACTATGATATTCCAAAAGGCAAAGGAGCTAGGATTATGACCAAGAATAACCTACCCAGAAAAACTAAGTATAATCTTTCAGATGAAAAAATAAATGTTTAATGTTTAATGAAAGAATTCCTGATTTTAAAAAAATAAAGATGAATGGAAATTTTGACATTCAAACAGAAGACTCAAGAGAAGCATAAAAAGGTAAATATGAAAGCGTAATCATAAGGGACTCAATAAAGTTAAACTGTTTATATTTCTATATGAGAAGATGATACCTGTAACTCCTAAAAACTTTATTAGAGCTGTCAAAAGGAGTTTACATAGACAGTGGGCATGGGTGCGAGTCAATTATGTTGGAATGATCTTCCAAAAAATGAAGGGGTGAGAAAGAGGGATTTATTGGGAGAAGGGGGAAGGGAGAGATAGAATAGGAAAAATGTTCTCACATAAAAGAGACACATACATGAAGAACTTTTGCAGTGGAGAAGAAAATGGGGTGTTGGGTAGGGTGGAGGTAGCAGGCAATGATTGAACCTTACTGTCATCAGAATTGGTTCAAGGAGGAATGAATACATATATACACTCAGTTGTGTATTGAAATATAACTTAACCAATAAAAAAAAATAAGAGGAAAAAATGATAAAAGAAAGGGGGGAAAATGATAAAAGGAAGGGTGGATTAAGGCAGGCAATAGTGAGAAGCAAAATAGACTTTTGAGGAGGGTTAGGATAAAAAGAGAGAAGAAAGAAGAAGAAGAAAGGAAGAAGAAGAAGAGATAGAGAGAAACAATAATCCTAACTATGAAAGTAAATATGATGAGCTTAATCATAAAATGGAAGCAGATAACAGAATGAATTAGAAATCAGAATCCAACAATATATTGTTTACAAGAGACACACTTAAACAGAAAGGCACACAGAGTTAAAATAAAGAGCTGGAGCAGAATCTAATATGCTTCAGATGAACTAAAAAAAGGCAGGAGTAGCAATCATGATCTCAGACAAAGCAAAACCAAAAATAGAACTAATTAAAAGAAATAATCGGGGAAACTGCATTATTACTAAAAGGTACTATAGGACAATGAAGCAATAGCAAAACATTTTAGAGCAAGTTTCTCTGATAGAGGGCCCCTTTTCTCAAACACATACTGACTACAGAACTGGGTCAAATTTATAAAAAATAAGAGTCATTCCTCAAATGAGAAATGGTCAAATGATATAAATAGGCAGTTTTCAGAAGAAAAAACCAAAGTTACTTATAGTCATATGAAAAGATGCTCTAAGTAACTTTTGATTAAAGAAATGCAAATTAAAACAACTCTTTCATCAGAAATGATGAATGCTGGCGGGAATGAGGGGAAAATAGGTACATTAATGAACTGCAAGTCAAGTTGTGAACTATTCTGGAGTACAATTTGGAACTAGACCCAAAGAGATATAAAACTGCATATACTCTTTGACCCAGCAATATCACTACTAGGTTTATATCTCAAAAATATTTTAAGAATAGGAAAAGGAGCTAAATATACAAAAATATTTTAAACAGTTCTTTTTGTGGTAGCGAAGAATTGCAAATCAAGGGGATGCTCATCAGTTGCAGAATAGCTGAACAAGTTGTAACATATAGTTGTAATAGAGGATTATTATGTTATAAGAAATGATAAGGACATGGTTTCAGTAAAACATGGTAAAAGCTATATGAACTGATGCAAAGTGAAATGAGAACTGGGAGATCACTGCACACAGTAACAGCAATGTTATAATGATGATCAACTGTGAAAGACTTGGCTACTCTGATCAACACAATGATCCAAGGCAATTCCAAAGAACTCATGATGAAAAAATGCTATCCACCTCCAGAGAGAGAATTGATGAACCACGAGTACAGACTGAAGGATAATTTTCTCACTTTATTTTTCTTGTTTTTTTTAAATATGGCTAATACAGAAATGTGTTTTGTATTATTTCACATGTATAATTAATACCATATTGTTTGCCTTCTTAGTGGGTGTAAGGGAGTGGGAGGGATGGAGAATTTGGAACTCAAAATTTAAAAAAGAAAATAGCATTTAAAATAAATAAATAATAAAAAATTTAATAGTTTTAATAATCCTAAGTATTTCTGAATTCTTATGGGTTTATTTAATAGCCCCATTTACATTATTTTCTCTCTCTCTCTCAATATACATATGCATAAACACATATATGTATGTATCTACATATATATACACACACAATCTTTCTGAAATAAAAATATTTGAGATCAAGGACTGAAAAAGTAAGTTTCAAGTTGACTGTATAAAAGGAGAAAACAATTTGCACTAAATGTTGTTTTTCTGCTGTGCTATAATGAAATGGGATTGAATGGAAATACAGATTATTTAGCTGCAAGAATTCTAGAATTCTTACCCATACCCCAAATCAAGAAATCAGCAAATACTAGGCAAAAAAATAAAATCTCATTTATGCCAACAACAACAAAGATTAAAACAAAGAAAAGTCTCTTTGGCAGCTGAGTGGACAATAGATTGGCAAAGAAAGAGATTTGAAAGCAGGGAGACACAATTTTTAAAAACTTTGTTAAATGGGTAATATAAATATTATTATTTTCTCATTTTTTAAATTAAGAATATGACACTTACAGAGATTGGCTTGGTCATGGTCGTGTAGCCACTAAGTGGCAGAACCAATGACTCAAAGCCTACTTCTCTTTGCTTGATACCACATTGCCTCTCAAATTCATGATAACTAATGAGGGGGGTAGAAAGGGGGACGGGAGACACTTCATAGCAAGCACTTTAGTAGTGTGTGGGTCAGTAACGGCACATTTGTATAATTCATTTTAATTCAGCAAGTATTTCTTGAGCACCTACTATGTGTAAGACATCACGCTAGGTGCTGTTGATACAAAGACTACAATGAAACACATTAGTCTTTACCATCAAGGAGTTTATTTCATACCTTAGGGTAGGATAAGGGGAGAGAGATGAAATATAATACATGTCCAGTTTGTCTATGCTTGTGTTACATTATCTTGTATTTTTCCTGGAGAAGTGTTATCTGCTAGGTCAGGATAAAAGTTACCCCAGGTCTTGGGCAAACACTGGGGAGGTCCTGACATAGTGAAAGGAGTGATGGATTTAGAGTCAGAGAGATAGGGTTCAATTCTCAACTCAGCAAATTACTGTCTATGAGACTTATCTATGGCATCTTTCTGGGCCTCAGTTTCCTTATCTGTAAAATGAGGGAGTTGGACTAAATGACTTCTAAAGTCCGTTTCAGTTCTAAATCTATGATCCTAACTAAAATACAAAGTTAGGAGCGAAAGGAGCAAGGAAGAGATACAGACAGAGAGTAAGAGGCATATTTGAAGTGAGAGAGAACACTCTCAACTGAAAAGATCAGGTAAGAAGATAATTGCAACTTTTACCTGGGCTAAGCCTTCAAGGGAGAATTCTGATAGACAAGGATGAGGAAGGAGTATTTTCCAAGCATGGGTTGGGGGAGGGAGCAGCCTATGCAAATGTTAAAAAAAAGACATACAGTTATGATTTATCATTATGTTTCCCTTGACATTTCTTTTTAAAATAGAAATTATATATGAGTAAGCAGTCAGGCATAGGGAAAAGAATACTGGATTTGGAGTCAGAGTAACTGGGTTTGAATCCTAGCTCTACTCCCTATAAGACATTGAGTGAGTTACTTCTCTCTGGGTCTCAGTTTTTTCATCCAAAAAATAAGGGGGTTTCACAAGATGACCTCTAAGGTCCCTTACACCTTTAAAACATGATCCCAAGGCATGCATTTATTTGACCCACTGATAAATTCAGTTCTTATTTTCCTGGTAATTATTTTGGAGTGGGATGGAAGAGAAGAAAGGGGAATAGGAGATGGAAAGAGAGGGGGAATGGGGAAGGGAGAGGGGGAAAGGGAAAGGAAGAGGGGAGCAAGAAAGGAAGGGGGGAAGGAGAGAGACAAACAGAGACAGAAAGAAACCGAAATCATTTATTAAGAGGCAGGCACTATGTGAAGTTCTTGTGATTGTTGTTCTGTCTTGACTTGCATGTAAATTAGATTTGAATGATATAAGCAAGCAAGTCCCTGCCCTCTAGGATTTTACATTCTCATGAGGAAAGACAATCCACAAAGGTAGCTGAAAAGTGGAGGGTGGTGGGGCATGGTGTGGAGATAACTGGAAAGTAAAAGTAGAAGGCTCCTGGCTCCTGAGAAGCTAAAGATATCTCTGGTAATAGGGATGATCTGAGCAACCACTGATGCCTCTGTTAGAACCCCCATAATAGTATAATCAGTCCATTAATGATGGAGAGCCAATGCGAAAACAAAAATCACTCCCAGATACCCCATATATATACTGCGTGAATTTGAAAAATGGTCACCCTGCTGATCATCATCAAAACTTACATGACTATCCCTTTTTGCCAATATTCTGAATGTGAGCTCTGAGACACACAGCCTAATATAACCTGGGATCAACCACAGCTTTATCTCACTCTGTGGTCAAACATGGCATTTGTCGGTTTTTCACTCTTTCCATTAGATTTCAGCTTCTTGCTATCTAATTTGTAGGAGGGCAACATAATTCCCTCCCTCTTTCCCCATTTTATTTTAACAGAGGCTTTCCCACTTGGAAGTGCCCAGTGCTCAAATCCAGTGGCCACAGTCATTAGGCTTTGGAAATCGGATCATGCATATGTGTATAAAATTAAAGAATGCCTGTCTAAAACCAAGAAGACAATTTTTTTTAATAATAAGTCATTGATCCAAGGGCTGAGCAACTCATCATGGACTGAGTGATTTACCATACTTAGTTAAATATGTGTTAGATTTCTCTTCACTTGCTCTACCTTGAAGCAAGCCCTGGGCCTTCAATCTGAGGTCTGAGAATTAAGTAAATCCACCTGGAAGTCACCTTTGATACGAAGCAGGGATTCACACAGTAACCTCTTCACAAAAAGATGATCCAGCAAGCAAGCTGACACCCCACAAGTTTTTCCAAAGTCAGAACTGAGATGGTTGGATACAGACCACGGCAAGACTTCAGTTGTAACTTGCTAGTCAGGGTTAGCATTTCAATGTGAGGAATTGTATACACTCCCTGAAATTAAAGGTTAACAAGAAGGGCTTAAACAGCTTCTTTAGACAGACACACAATGCAAAATTGGCATAAGCACCAGCTGACAATGGCGGGCCAAATTTGTGCTATGTCCCATATACCCTCCCAATGTCATCCTACTGGCCAGGTCCCAGAGTGGCCCTACAACTCTCAGGACTTGAATTGGAAGATGTAGAAGAAAATATCACCCCTCAGGTTCAAATGTCCATTCTGAAACTTCTGAGCCACTCAAAGGGAATTTCCTTGAGATCCAGGTTTGGGCCTCCTCATACTAGCAGATCCAAACAATTGGAGAAGCCTTGAACCTATCCTTTTGCCTTAAGGATTCTCCAGGGATTCTTCCTAGGAGTAACACACCTACAGTGAATCAAACCAAAGTTAATCTGGAATGTGGTACTCAGTTCTGGTTGCCACAATTTGGGGAGACCACTAATTAGCTTTAAAATGTCCAGACGAAGACACCAAAGATGGTAAAGGGACTTGAGTTTGTGCCAAATAAGGTGCTGTTGAAGGAAGAGCAGATGTCTGACCTGGAGAAGAGATGATTCAGGGTGAGAATGATAATCATCACATTTTTAAAAGGTGGACCCCATCACGTGGACCCCAAAGGGCAGAACTAGAAGCAGTGGCTGGGAGTGACAAAGAAGTAGATATAAGTTTGACGTCATGCAAAACTTTCTAAAAATTAAAGCCTTCCCAAAGTAGAATGGACTGCTTGGATGGTAATGGGTCACTTCTCACTGAATGTCTTCAAGACAAGATTAGATGACCGTATGCTGGGTTGTACTTAGGAATGACTTTTGTTAGAGTGTGGATTGGACTAGCTTCTGAGGTCCCTTCCAACTCTGAGATGCTGTAATTCTGTGAAGATTATTCAGGCCTTCTCCCAGATTTGCCATGACTTTGAAAAGAGTAAGTGTTTTAATAAACATTGCTTGATGAGAGGATGAATGAATTGTATCCCTATAGCAGATAGACTGTGCAGTTGGCATGGTATGAGAACATATATATCTCTCAAGTTCTTCAAACTCTACTTCACATACTACTCCCTTGTTAAGGCATGTGTTAGGATTCATTAATCTTCTCCTTACCCACACTGATTCCCAAAGAAATATATCAAGATGAACATATGTAAATGTTATACAATACCAGGGGTTCAACAAGAAAAGGGAAAAAATGTTGAACTAGAAGTCAGAAGACTGAGGTTTGAGTCCTGGTTCTGATACTAGATGGTATAGGGAGGTTACAAAATCTCTCTAAATTTCAATTTCTTCATCTCTAAGATAGGTAAAAACTTCTCTAAGTTACAATAATGATAATATCTCTGTGATAGAGATAATAACAACTTCTCACTACCTGCTTCAGAGGGTCATTGTGAAAAAAGCACTTTTAAAACCTGAAGGCATTGTAAAAATTTCTTGAATGAGAGCAGAGATGGAATAGTCTTCAATGCTGCAAGTGATGCAAAGCTGGAAGAAGGAGAGTCAGAATTTAAAGAGATTTTGAGAATCTAGAATGTTGAACTGAATGTAACAAGATGAAACTTATTGGAATAAAGTGTCATGCTAAGGTTCAAAAAGTCAACTGCATGAGTACAGGAGGGAAAAGCATGACTACCTAGTTCAGGTGGAAAAAAAAGATATAGAGGTTTTAGTGCATTGAAAAGTCAATAGGAGCCAACAGTATGACATAGTTGCCAAAAAGAAAATCTAATGAGATCTTAAATCTGGATCTCTGCCTCTAGTGTTTCCCCAGTCCAGCCCCATCCTCCGCTCAGCTGTCAAATTGATCTTCCTGAAACTAAAGTTTGTTCATATCATTCCACTTTATTCAATCAATTCCAATGGCTCTCTATTTTTCCAGAATGAAACATAAAATCCTGATTGACTTTTAAGACACTTCCCCATAACCTGGTCCCTTCCCACCTTTCCAATCTTTTTACTCCCTACATCCTTCCTAACAATGTACTCTGTGATGCAGTGACACTGACTTCCTTGCTGTTGCTTATATTAACCACTCCTTCTTCTTACTCTGGACATTTTTATTTGCTGCCCCACATGCCTGGAACTCTCCCCCTCCTCTTCTTTGCCTCTGAACTTCTCTTGTTTTCTTCATGTCTCAACTAAAATCCTGCCTTCTGAAAAAAGTCTTTCCTGATTCCCCAATAATGTTAGTGCCTTCCCTTTTTTAAATATCTCCAGCTTATCCTACATGTATCTTGATTAGATATGGTTGTTTGCATGTTGTCCCCCTCATTAAACTGTAAGATCTTTGAAAGCAAGGACCATCTTTTACCTTTTTTTTTGTATCCCAATACTTAGCCCAGTGTGTGGCACATAGGTATTACTAAATGATTGTTGATTGATTGACTAGAAGCATAGGGTTCTATAAAAGAAGCGATAGACCAAATGTACTTCTCCCTGGTCAGAATGTATTTGGAATGCTGTGTTCAAGTATGGAAACCTTGTTTTGGGAAGGATTTTAACATATTGCAATGTGATTAGGAAACATAGTGAGGTGATTGGAGGCCGCTTCATGAGTGGACATCAGTTCAAAGAATTAGGGATTTGGGCCCAGAGGAGGGAGGGTTTGGGGAAGACGTAAAAGTTATCTTTTAATATCTTAGGATATTTCATACGGAATAGAGATTAGATTTGTCCTGACTTGTCCTAAAGAATAGCATTAGCAACACTGAATGGAAATTTTATAGAGGCAGATTTCTAGTAAATGTAAATTAAGGAGGGGAGAGGGGGGGAATGGAATGAATAACTTCAAGAGGTAGTGGGTTCTCTCCATTCTGGAAGTCCTCAAGCACAGGTTATCTGACCACTGGTAATGGATGTTTCTTTGTAGTTTAAGTTGTGATTGAACTAGGAGTCATGTGAGAGTCATTCCCACTCTGAGATTCTGTGAAGTGTGAGCTGTTATTATTATTTTCTCTTAAACCTCCTAAAAAGCAAAAAAGCAACCTGCATGCTTACCAAGGACAGTAGTAACAGAACCCACTCAAAGACCTGTGAACTTCTGGATAGACTTAGAGAGACATTATTCTTATTCCAACTCTCAAGAAAAATCTTTGGGATATTCATTTTACATATATATATATATATATATATATATATATATAGACATACACACATACATGTATATTATATTTTATATACATACTATGTCTACATCTACCTGTACATACACATTTGGCAAAATAAATGTACTTGCATACTTTTATAGATTTACACATATGTATATAATAAATTTATTGTAGAAAATATGTCCAACGGAGGAAGGATTCATTTTCCCATAATATCATAGGTCTAAGACATAGTAATAGTGGAGAAGAATTAATTTTCCCATTGAGTCCAGGTTCTAAGGTACAGACAATGATTCAAGGAGTTCAAGGACTCACTTTCTTAGGACCAGAGCATTAGCACTGATTAGAGGAGAGCAGAGACATCTGGGAACAAGGACAACAAGCAAACAGAGACAGGAGGGGTGTCTGGGAAACATGGCATTCAGCAAGAATGCAGCAGAGGCATCAGCTGTTGGGGCCAATGTTGAAAACACATGAAGTGGCAGAGAGTAACAATCTGGCTATAACGGAGGCATAGAAAGTCCAATCTAGAGCTGATGTTAGGACTTAGACTTTATCCTCACCAAAGTTCACCTGCCTTACCCACACAATAAGACTTCCCTATCAGTCTTGTGAGTTTTATTCCTTACTCCTGAATATAGACTCAAGTCCCAATTTACTTTGTAATACATAGGCTTTTATGTTCAAAACATTTATTGGTAGACTTGATTGCCAGCAGGTAAAAAAACTGAATACCCTGGAAATTATCTAAATTCCATGATTCCCAGATTGACAGTCGGGTTTGGGGTAAGCCACAGAAAATACAAACTATTGAAAATTCTTCAAGATGAAACTTGAGTCTTTGTCAGTCCAAAGTGCCTGTTCTGGGTTATAGTTTACATTAAGAATACTCTCAATAAATAGAAATAGACAAATAATCAAAGAAAACATGGAGTAAGAATCCAAATAAAATCCCTAAAATCCATGCTATTTATATTTTTATTAGAAAAATTTTAAATATGTAAATTTTAACAATATCAGAACATGTGTCGATCTGTTTCCTTCCAAATTTGCCTCTGTTTGGTTATTTTTGTAGTTTCTTCATGAGTATAGTCAAAATGCATGTTGTCCCTATTCTACTGAACTCACTTTTTATTACTTCATGTACGTGTAGCAGAGGGTAGCCGGGGAGTATCACAGCCTGGCTTAAAGGGAGGGCAGATTAGACATCTCTTGCCTCTTCCCCATCCTTCTCCAAGGGATATTTTAATTCCTGCTAGGAAAGAAAACAGGAGGTTGGGGCCAAAAGCAACTCCATTCTGCTTTCCTTAGAAAGAGGATACAGGGTAGACTTCTGTCTGTTCCCTTAAATATTGTTAGTCTCAGGTTCAAGCTAAGCTTCTAACCACTGTTTCTTAATGACAGTTGTGGGGCAGGGGGGGGAAGAATCCCAAGCTCTATAGTAAAGACAACTCCTTTCCCACCAAATACCAATACCACAATGAACACATATATAATGAATAGCAAAGAAATCCACATATCCAAGTCAGTAGCGAAACAGAAATGAGGGAAAGTATACATAGGAGAATATATGCCAAATAATAGAGTAAAGGAGCTCTTGCGTTGTGAGTGAAGTAACTCAGCTCAACCAAGGGAGAGTGCCAGATTTCACCCAAAGGAAAATTCCCCAGAGCTAGGGGTAGGTACATGAAGGAGATTGCCAGCTCCTCTCGTGTCTGCTTTTTCCCAGAAGCTTATCTTCCTTCAGCAACCTGAAGTGAATTGGCATTGTCCATCTTCTTTCTTGAAGCTGGAAGCCAGAAAAGCCCAAAGCAACTGCAGCACTGCGAGAAACTAAATAAATTTAAAGAGCATCCAAAGAGATCAAGAGACTGAATCTCTTCTCTCTGCTCTCCACCCTGCCCGTCACATAGGAACCAGGCAATAATCTCCACCAGTGGGGAGAGAGTGCCCTGCCAATGGGCTTTAGGAATCAGGTTACATTTGGGGTTTTTACATATCTCTTTATATTCTTCATATTTCTCACTTTTAGTGTACTTACTCAGCTCCATTTCTAGAACTGATAGACCTAGGAGATGACAGACTTGGTTGGTTGCTAGGTAGAAAAAGGGAAGAAGCAAGTAGAATGTATGACACTCAGAGTTAAACCAGATACACCCATTAGGATTAATATTACTGAAGATTTCATTAATAATAATCACCTCTACTTGTTTGGTGCTTTTTACTCTTCCCCTCCTCCACCCCCACCACATAGACACACAATGTTTTTATATGTAAGATGTTTTTTAGTCTTTCATGCACCTCTGCAGGTAGGTTCACCTGGGCATATTTTGTCTCAACATACAGAAAAATTTCCTACCCATTCAAACATACAAAAAAGTAGAAGTATATGCCATGTGATCAAGTGGCCTCATTAGAAGCATTTAAGCAGAGGTTATGTCTATCAGTGATATTACAGAAGTGATAGGGAGTTGGACTAGATTACCTTTAGGGACCCTTAGATTATCTTTAGGGACCCTTGCAGTTCATGTCATGGCATAATGGAAAAAGCACTAGACTTGGAGCCAGGAGAGATATGGGTAAAAATTCTGTCTCTGACACGTGTCTAGTTTCATAACCATGAGTCAATCAGTTCACCTTTCCAAGTCGAATCTAACCACAAAGTCCTACGTCATTGTCTCATCTTGCTAAAGAGATGACTCTAGGATCTACCAGCCAGTATAAATAAAAGCTGTGCTACATTCTACCATGCTGGAAAGGCTCTAAGTATAGCCCTAGTTAACAGGCCGAATCTGTTTTCCAAGGGCCAGTCTAGCTAATCACAAAGTAGGGACAACACCAATAGGCTGCCCACTTCAAAAGGAAAAGGTTTTTTGGTCCATATGGCTCACAAACCTCACAAAGCAATAGTGGAGATGAAATGAGATCACCATTACTTCCCCTCTGTGGGCATCAGTTTCCTCATTCGTTAAATGTGAAGGTTGGACTAGAAGGCCTCTGAAGGCCATTCCTGCTCTCACATGCCACGAGTCCATAGCTTAATTATATCCAGAAAGGACACCAACAGAGGAGTGAAGCTAGATGATTTGTCTTGTGACTGAGCTAGGCCTAGAACCCAGGACCCATTTTCCTGACCCCGACCTCTTTCTACCAGATTCCATCCCCATCACCACTGTCCATCCAAATTAGATCAGCACAAGTCAGTGATCTCATTCAAATATTTCCATTCAATATCAAGAAACTCCCTTTAATTTTGTAGATAATGGGGGTACAAATTAGTAACTTTAGCAACCCCAAAGTGAGTTGTGGTGAGAACAGAGTGTGTGTGGGTGTGGGTGGGTGTATTTGTGGAGTTGAGAAGAAAGGGCCAGTGAAATGCCATCTGGTTCAAAATTTGGGAAAACTGAAAAGTTAGGGGAACTCAGATTTGAAGTGATTTGTATGATAATAAAAGGAGAAAGAATTGTGTTTTATGTATTAGTGGAAAGAATGACCCTTTTATAAGTATAACTTTAGATCGAGGAGACTGCAAGAACCCTTACCAACCAGAATATGCAAAGACCTCCAAAATCTGGGCAGAAGAATTTGCTGGAAATCTCTATTCACCTGTTAGGATTGTTGATATGGCAGTTCCATACTTAATTTGGTAATTACAAAATCGTGCAATTACAGATTTAGAGGAATCTAAAGAGTTATCCAGTCCAACATCCTCATTTCACAGATGGGAAAACTGAGGCCAAGAGAAGGCAAAAAGCTCATCCTAGTTTACACAAGCACAGTGGAAGAGCCAGGATTTGAACTTTCATCTTTTGACTTCACATCCAACCCCCATTCCACTGAATCATGTAGAATTTATAGGAATAAATGGGTCATATCTTGTACATGAGGAAAATTCTGTTTACCTATTTTCCTGCTTAAGGTGGATTAACTAACATGTCAATGAGTTCCCGCCTATAAATAAATACGTAGTCTTGTTTTTCAAATATCAGAGTTTAGATAGAGATTCCAAATGTCTTCTCTTCATACAACAATTGTCAACCAGCCTCTGTGGTCTTACTCCTCACCTTAATATTTCATAGCATGAGAAGAATTAGAGGTGGGAGGTGCCCTAGCTTAGAGACTGTTGTTCAATTCATTTCAACAAGCATTTATTGTAGTAAAGGCACTCACTGTACAAAGGGTTATATACAGTGGAAGGTGTTCTGGCTCTGGGGTCAGAGAATCAAGACTCATCACTGCCTCTTGAAACTTAGTATCTGTGTGACCTTGGGCAAGTCATTAACATCTCTAAATTTTAGTTTCCTCATCTTGACAATGGGGGAACTGAACTAGATGGCCCTGGCCTCGAAGGTCTTCTTTAGCCCTCAGTCTATAATCCAAACACCAACTGGGGACATGAAGATAAAAAAAGGAACAGTCTGCCTCAAAGGGCTTACATTCTACTGTTATAATAATACCCAGCGATTACCTACCATTTTACAGTTTTCAAAACACTTTTATTTTCCTTTCATCTTCATTACTGAATATCTCCTGCTCTCTTCCCCTACCCAGGGAGCTATCTCTTGTTGGGGGAAAAAAGAATTTTAAAAGAGAGGAAGAAAAATTCAGCAAAATCAAAGCATTTTCATGTGTTTGTTTCATTTGAACTTAACAATAGTCCTATGAGTTAGACAGGGCAGGTACTATTTATTAGATTATTATGTGAACTCCTTGAAGGCAGGTATCTTATTTTTGCCTTTTATTGTGTCCCTAGCACCTTAACACAGTGCCTGGCACATAACTTCTAAATAAATAAATGCCTGTTGACTATTTCTGTTTTGCAGATTAGGAAACAGAAGCTCAGAAACTTGCCCAAAACAAATGGCTTGCCTAAAGAATAAAGCGAGTAAGTGTGTGACAGTGATACCAGATCTTCTGGACTTTCTTGCCTCTATAAGGAAACTGAGGCTCAGAGACTCTCCCCAAGTGAAGTGATTTGCCCACATTATACAGCCACTAAGTGAGGGGGAGGGCCTGGGCATGAAACCGAGATCTGACTCTCCACCTTCCAACCAAGCCGCCTCTCAGGTTGAGGGGATGGGTGAGGTTGACATGGTAATTGATTCAGAGCCAGATAATGTGGCTTTTGTATTGAACCAGCATTCTGGGACATTGTGCTATGTTTTAACTGCGAAATAAGAGCCAAGGCACCGCCCACTGGCATTCACTGGCAAGGTTTTCGCATCTCTGTAGCTAAAGAACTTCGGTCCTCTTTCAGCCAGCTTCTATCAATACACGGCAGGTGGGGGAAAGGGGGGGAAACTGATGTGAATGTCAGAGAGGCACACACATTAGGCTCCTGGTCAAATTTGCATGAGAATAATTAAATCCCAAGTTCCCAAATCCCTTCTGATAGGGTCCATTTCTCTCCTTGCACTAAGCCATTGTTTACTATTGCTGTGAACTGCTAAATAGCTGTGCTTCTGTAATTCACTGGATGGTGTATACCACCACCAGAGGGATAAGGATGTGCACTGAGCAGAAAGCCTAAAGCTGTGCTCCTTCCGCTCATGGCCCAGGCCCAGCCTTTGTCCCTTCTCCACAACCCTCCCCTCTCCTTAAGTCTTACCCAGCCTGCTGAGCTACTCCTCCTAAAGCCACTTCTCCCCAGGGAACTCTTACTCCTGGGACTGTCTCTGGGCCTCACTTCCACCAATCCCTACTCAGAGTGTTCAACTATTTATAGCTTCCAAAATCTTGGAGGTGAGCCCACGGTAGCTACATACCAGGTAAACCCCACGGCCTGAACTCCTGGGGTCAAAATGTCACCACGTGAGGGAACAAGAGCTTACTATGTCCCGTGCACTGGAGATAAAAGCATAAAGAATAAAACCATCCCTTCTTACAACGAGCTTACATTCTACAGAGTGCAGCCAGATTGTTGTTCACCTTTTGTGTCTGAAAAAGGCCAGTGACATCATGAAGGTGAAATTTTAGCTGAGACTTGAAGTGCAGCCAGGTAATACAGAAGTGGAGGGTAAATCTCACCTGAAACTTAGCTATATTCAGAGCAGAACCTGGAGTGACAGTAATGTGAGTCTGAAAAAAACTATATAAAACTATAAAATATAAAATTTTAAAAAGGGATGGAAAAAATGGAAAACTATTTAATTCCTTTTCCCATGGGACTTGTAGTTCTTGAGGGAAGTTTGGTTTTTTGTTTTGGCCATTTTTATCTTTATAGCCCCAGTACCTTGCATGAGAAATAAGAGCCCAGGTATGGCCCACTGGAATTCATTGGCAAGATTTTCACCTCTCTGCAGCTAAAGAACTTTGGTTCTCCTGATTGGACTAGATTGGACTTGCCTAAAAGCACGGTTCCTGTGAATAAGCCCACTCTACTGCCTGTATCACCAAGTGAAATGATGCACAAACCATTCTACCTCCTTTTTTCTGCTTTTTGAGATACTAAACTCTCTGGTGGGTAGGTATGAGGAAGGCCTGGATTCAAATCCTATGTCAGACATAACTAGCTATGTGACTCTACCTCAGTTTGCCCATATGTCAAATGAAGAATTCAATGGCCACTAAGGTCCTTTCCAGCACTAAATCTATGATCCTAGGTACCTGTTATCTTTTTTTTAAATTTTTATTCATTTGAACTTAAATACAAAAAGGCCAAAAAATAGAGAACAGTTTAACATAAAAAGAGTATTCAATATAAAACCACAAATTTCCATTTCACATTGTTTACTTTAAAAAAAAAACTATGTAATAAATACTACACATCATTTTCAAAGTTATCCTGCTTTTCTGTACTCCTTCTAAATTTTCCTTTATTCTCTGTTGTGCACTATTCTTTCTCCCTCCTTCCCCACCCCACCCTAGAGAAGGCAATCATCAGATACAAATATGTGGATATATACATATATATGTAAAACCATAATACATATATATACATATATATATATGTATACATATATATATTTCTATATCTCAATTCTTCCTCTGGAGGTGGATGGCATCTTACTTCATAGGTCCTTTGTAGTTGATTTGAGTACTTATAATACTCAAAATGACTTAGTCATTCAAAGTTGTTCTTAAAACAATATTGCTGTTACTGTTCACAATATTCTTTTGGTTCTGCTCATTTCACTCTTCATTATTTCATGCAAGTTTACCCATGTTTTTCCAAAATCATCCAGATCATCATTTGTTATAGCACAGTAGTATTCCATCACATTCATATACCACAACTTGTTCAGCCATTCCCCAATTGATGGGCATCCCCTCAATTTCCATTTCTTTGCCACCACAAAGAGAGTTGCTATAAATATTTTAGAACATGCAAGTTCTTTTTATTTTTCCCTAATTACCTTGGAAAACAGATCTAATAGTGGTATTGTTGGGTCAAAGGGTGCACAGTTTTATAATTCTTTGGGAATAATTCCATATTGCTCTCCAAAATGGTTGGATCAGTTCACAGTTCCTGACCCTATGATCTTAATCACAAGAGGCAACATGGGAACCTGAAAAGAGCACTGCTCTTAGAGACCTGGGTTTCAGTCCTAACTCTGTTACTTACAGGTAATATAACCTGGGCAATGTCACCTATCTGAGCCTTCACTTCATTGTCTCTGAAATGGGTAATGAATGAATGAAAAAATCACATATTAGGTGTTTCCTATGTACCAAACACTGTGTTAGGCACTGGGACAGACACTAACAGAAAATGCGAGACAGTCCCTGCTCTCAAGGAACTCACACTCTATAGCAAAGACAAGTTCTAAAAGAAAGTTCAGCTACAGGCCTGATGGAAAGGTCTGGAGGTCCTAAAGATCACGCAGAGTGACAGATAGCAAGGCCCAGAGGTCCCTAGGTTAAGCATGCAGGTCAGATGCCAGTAGGGAAGTGGCCGGGCATCTGTAGAATGCAGAATCAGGGCTGATGGCAAGGTAAGGTCAGGAGGACCTTAAGAGGACGTGGCAGAGCAGATGGTAAGGCTTGATTTTCCTCCATCTCCATGGAAGGCATAGAGTTGGCAACCCATCCAAGCAGGGATCAAGCAAAAGGGGTAAAGGAAAGGGAAAAGGATGTAGGATATAATGAATTGTGGCAGTCAGTTTACTTGGCCCTGGCAAGAATAGATGAAGTGACATTTTTTTTCTCTGATTAATGAATGGGAATAATTCCTATGGTTGCTGATAGTCTAGATTTCTTATTCATCTGCATGATTTTCAAAGGAATTTAAAGCATCAACTGCCAAAAAACCTAGACATCACAGGACGAAAATGAGCAAGGAAAATGCATCATAATACCAGCATTTCCTACCTCACAGGGCTGTTAGAAGGCTGAAATGAGATAATGTATGTAAAACATTACATAAATGTAAGCTATTATTATCACTTGGGATCCATTCAACTAATAAAAATAGCTCGTATGTAGGTATCACTTTAAGATTTATAAGGGGGATTTTCACATAGCAATTCTGTGAGGCAGGCAGTCATAGGGTTTAGAAATCAGAAGGGAACTTAAAGGTGATCTAATTCAGAGGTTCTTCACCTTTTTTGTATCACACATAGACCCTTTAGCAATCTGTAGATCCCTTCTCAGAATAATGTTGCTAAATGCATAAAATGAAATTACAAAGGAATTTCTAAAAAAACAAAGAAAACTAATTGTTTTGAAATAAATTTGTAATGTTTTCCCATCTAAGTTTATGAGCTACTTCAAATTTATCCAGAGACCTTTTGGGGGAGAGAGGTTGTCTATGGACCCCAGGTTAAGAACACCTGATCTGGTCCAATCCCTTTATTTTACAGATGAGGAAAACTTAGTTTCCAAAGATTAAGTAACTTGCCCATGGTCAAAGCTTATCATGTGATAAGCCTGGACAAGGGGAGGAGGAAAAAAGTCTACAATAAACAGAATCAGCAGAAAGTGACTCCATTGAGGCAATCATTGAACACCAAAGGCCCTTTGACCAACCCTATCTGAATCCTTATCTAGTGTACTCAAGCCTGTTTTATTCAAAGAGGAAAATGTAGGGAGGAAGGGAGGAAGGATTACTTACCCTAGAGTAGAGCAGTTTTAAAGAGGGCTAGCTAGCTCTCTCTGACTTAGGAAGTGCCAACATTTAAGAACTTCAGTCACAAGTCATGGTAGAGCTAACTCCCAGTAGCTGAGTGGCTTAATGGATAGTCTTGGAGCAAAAAATTGAATTCAAATCCTGCCTCAGACACTAGCTTTGTGATGCTGGGCAAGTCACTCTCAGTCTCAGTTTCCTCACCTGTAAAATGGGGATAATAATAACACCTCCCTCACACAGTTGTCAGGATCAAATGAATTAACATCTGTAAAGCCTTTTCCAAACTTGCTAATTATTATGATTATGATTATGATTATTTATGTAAACACTAGTTAATAGTAGTAGTTGGCCTTTGCATGTGCTGTGGTATATCCAAAATAAGAGCAAAAGGGACCCAAGTGGTTACCTTACACGTTGACACATGTCCTCCACAGATCATTACAAATAGTTAAGAAACAGTCTGGATTCAAACCCAGGCCTCCCATCTCCAGAGCTAGATCGATTTCTACTCTACCATGCTTCTGCTCTGTTTCTTTGCTCTAGCACATATTCTGAAATTCCTAGTATTGATTAAGAGATGTTCACTTTTAATTACTGCAATTTTTCCCCTAATCTGCCCACTCACGACTGAAGATTCCTTTTTCCAATTATGAGTACGATCTTAGAGGTCTATAAAGTCTATAAATGCACAGAACAACTACAAAGAGATAAATTGGGAGGTTTCATGAATTCTAAAGATTATTGTCTCATGGACGATCTTAGAGTACAGTGGCAAAGAGGCCCACAGCACAGTTTTGATGCCTAACGTGAAACAGTTAGCATGACTCTGGCCTGTGGCCACAAATGGCATCCCCAACCTCGCTTACCAAGTTGATGAAAGGGGGCAGGCAAGTTAAAAAATGTGACTGAATCACAAGAAACCCATCCTCTCTCCTGGAAAAGCATGACCTACAGACAGTGGGTCAGTGGTGGTATCCTCTTCTACAAAGGAAGGCCCATTATTTGAACTTAAATGTTCAAAAAGAATAAACTCTTCTGCTGTGGAACTCTTAGCCATGTTTCTTCTTTTTCTTTAATGCCTCCTAATAGTTCTATCTGTCATTACGTAGACTTCTGTTCTGACTCAACAAAGCACAAAAGAATCCTTTAATTCTGTACTATGCTTTTATGGTTTGGCAGGTAAAAAAGCTGATTGAAGTCAGTACCTCCTAAAGTCTCCATCTCATTATCCCAAGAGTTAGATTATATTATGAGAATCAAAGCAGGTGGTGATAACAAAAGGCTTCAGAGAGGGAAAGCTGCTCCCTGTGACCTGTGGTCTAAGTGCCCTCTTGACACAGAATAACTTTCCCTTCAAATCCATACTCATTAGAACTGACCAGTAATAGCTCCACAATTTCTCAGCCAAGCCTAGGAGCCACCTCACTGGAGGGTCAGCAGCCCACAACAAACCAGAAAAAAAGAAAGAAAGAGAAACTACCAGGGAACTGTTTACTTCAATGAAAAAAAATTTTAAAAAACACCACCATCAAGCCAGCAGCTACATTTCCCACTCATCTTTCCTGGGGTAAAGTTAGTTAATGTTCCTAATGGAAGATACTAAATAAAAATTGCTGCTATTGTTTTTAATATCATACATAGAACTTCAACTAAATCACAAAGAAATGACAATAAAGATGTTTTCTGGAGAGTGTGGGGGAAGAAGAAAAAAGAGAAGAGATACCACATTGTTCTATCTCTCTCTACCTCCCACTTTGTATCTTTCTCTGTTTCTGTCTGTATCTCTATCTCTCCCTCTCTGTTTTTCCCTCTCCCTTTCTGTTTCTCTTTGTGTCTCTTTCCTTCTGTGTGTCTCTCTGTCTCTCTCTTTCTCTTCCTCCTTCTCCGTCTTTCTCTGTCCCTTTCCATTTCTCTTTGGTCTCTTTCTGTGTGTATGTGTGTCTTTGTTTCTCTCCCTCTCTCTTTTTCTCTTCCTCCCTTCTTCTCTCTTCCCCTCTTTCCCTCTCCCTCAAATTCAGTAATTTAATTTTAAGCCCTCATCTTCCACTCTAAAAGCTCTGCCCAGACAAAAATTGTCATCTGAGATGCACAAACCCCAGCAGACTGTGTATCTGCTAACTATGCAGCAGGCTGACTTCTCCCAAGGAAAGGTCAGCTTGCTATGCAATATCAAAGGAAAAAAAAAAACCCAAAACCTCCCAACTCACTGCATCTGGCCTTGACAGGGCCCAAGCAAATAATGAGCTTGGCCAGAGGCAAAGAGGTATCTTTCCTCCTGCCTGCTGACTTCTTGGGGCTTCAACTAGACAGGAAGAGTGAGCAACAGAATTCCTTTATTAAAAAGCAAAGGTGACTGACCACCCCCAGTCAACTGACTAACCGATCAATAAGTATTTATTACTACCAGGTGCCAGAAACGGTGCTAGGTGCTGGGGATACAAAGACAAAAATGAAAGAGTTCCTACCTTCAAGAAGCTTACATTTCATCAACACCCCAGACATTTTTCCTAACCCTACAGTGTGAGAGGGGCTTAGAACTTTCACCTTCCATATTGTAAAGGGGGATTTGGTGGAAAGAGCAAAGATTTGGAAGGCAACACAGTCATAGCAGAGAAAGGAAGTTTTCTCAACATTCCTCCCTAATCTACCACAAAAGAGAGAGTATAAAAGCCCCAAACCGAACTTTTCTCCTAAATTTGCACTTCCTTCTGACATCACTATTTACATGTCATCAACTCACTTAGTGTCTCACAATCAAATTAGTGTCCCAAAAACTGGGACACTAATGTAGTGTTGGTGGAATTGTGAACTGATCCAACCATTCTTGAAAGTAATTTGGAACTATGCCCAAGAGCTACAAAACTGGGTATACCCTTTAATCCAGCAATATCAGCACCAGGTCTATATCACCAAGAGATCTTTTTAAAAAGGAAAAGGACCTATACACACAAAAATATTTAGAGCAGCTCTTTTAGTCGTGGCAAAGAATTAGATATTAAGGGTATACTCAACCTTTGGAGAATGGCTGGACAAGTTGTGGTATATGACTGTGATAGACTACTATTCTGCTATAAGAAATGACTAGCAAGATGGCTTCAGAAAAACCTGGGAAGATCTATATGAACTGATGCAAAGTGAAGTGAGCAGAGCCAGAAGAAAATTGTGCACAGTAACAGCAATATTATATGACGAAGAATTGTGAATGACTTAGGTATTCTCAGCAATACAGTGATCCAAGACAATTCTGAAGAATTTATGATGAAAAATGCCATCCACCTCCAGAGAAAGAATTGATGGAGTCTGAATGCAGGTTAAAGCATACTTTTTAAACTATCTTTATTTTTCTTGGGTTTTGTTTCTTTTGGTTTGGTTTTTTGGTCTGTGTTCTCTTTTGCAACATGGCTAATATGGAAACATGTTTTGTATGACTTCATATGTATAATCCATATTAAATTGCTTTCTTTTTCAAGGAGAGGGAAGGGGAAGGAGGGAGAGAATTTGGAACTCAAAATTTTTTTTAAAAACAAATTTTCAATTTTTTTTGCATGTGATTGAAAAACATTAATGAAGTGTAGTGGAGAAAAAAACAAACAAAAAATGACCTTGGATCTATGTTTGACTTTTTCCCCTTCCTCACCCTGAGATCCAAGCAATTCCACCACCCTGTTTCTCAGAGTCATCTCCTGTGATCTACTTCCACCCCACCATCCTAATGCAGATCCTCATTATTACCCACCTGAGCTAATTTAATAGCTTCCTATAAAGGGCTCTTTGTTTCCTCTCTCCACTCACCTCAATCCATTCTTCTATTGCTGCTCTTGTTTATAGTAGGAATGACCTCTAGTTCTTATGAGTTAGATACATGGAATTTGGGACTCCCTGGAGCTTCTCCCAACTGTTTTCTACTATGCTTCTTTCCTCTCTCACATGACTATATCTTCTTGATATATTGATATCAATGTTCCCGAGTGATATCAATGCAGATAAGTTCCAAATCTCTATATTCAATGCTCATCTCTTTCTGGAGCTATAGTCCCACATCATCATTGTTTAGTCACTTTCAGTCATGTCCAACTCTTCATGACTTCTTTTGGGATTTGCTTGGCAAAGATCCTGGAGGAATTTGCCATTTCCTTCTCCAGCTCATTTTCTAGATGAGGAAACTAGGCAAACAGGGTTAGTAACTTGCCTAGGGTCACACATGTGGTAAATATCTGAGTCCAGATTTGAATCCAGGTCTTCCTGACTCCAGGCCCAAAACTCTATCCACTGTACCACCTAACTGCCCTACATCATCAGCTGCCTGCTGAGCATGTCCTATAGTTGTCACAAGTTCAACATATCCAAAATAGGGCTCATTATCTTCTCCCCTACTATATCTGCCCCTCCTAAAACTTCTTAATTTCTGTCGAAGTCACCACCATTCATCTAGTCATCCAGGCCTACAACACCTCAAAATCATCTTCAATTTATCCAGTTTTCACTTGAAGAACTCCAGTGTCAATGACCACCAAAGTAGTTCACTCATTCCTCTTCTAGACAATTCTAATCATTAGTGTTTCCCTGCATCATGTTGGAAGCCGCCTCTTGATGACTTTCACTTATTTCACCCATCCTCTGTAGCCTAAGCAGGGTGAACCTAATCCATCCTGTATATAACAACACTTCAAAAACTTGAAAACCACTTGAAGATGACCACGAGGAAAGCCACACAATAAAAATGTTTATAAATTGGAATCATCAGAAAATGATGATGATGATGATGATGATGATAGCTAACATTTATATACTCTTTTGAGGTTTGCAAAATGCTTTACATATTTTAGCTTATTTGACCCTCAATACAACCCTTTGACTTACGTTCTATTATTGTCCCCATTTGACAGGTAAGGAAACTGAGACTGTTGGAGATTAACTTATTTGCCCAGAGTCACATAGCTAGGAAAGGTCAAATTTGAAATCAGGCCTTTCTGGCTCCAAGTCCTGTCCTCTACCTAGAAAAAGGAACTGGCATTTTTCAACCCTGAGAAAAGAAAGTCTAGGTAGCTTTTAAAGGTGGCCTTTATTACAGGAACACATGAAAAGTCCTTATTAGAATGTAACCTGCTTTCTCACAGGGAATGTTTCATTCCTTGCAATAGTATCCCCATGGCTTTGCAGAGTATCTAATAATAATAATAGCTAACATTTATATAATGCTTACTATGGGTCATGACCTGTGCTAGGTGCTTTAAAATTATTATCTCATTTGATACTTGCAATAATCCCGGGAGGTAGGTACTATTATTGTCCCCATCTTACAGATGATGAAATAGAGGTTAAGTAACTTACATAGGCTTACACAGCAAAGTTTCTGAGGGCTGGATTTGAACCCAGGTCTTCTTGACTCTGGGACCAGCATTCTATGCACTGTACTACCTAGCTGCCTTCAGTATCTGGCACATAGTAGGTACTTCAAAACTACTCATTGATTGAATGATTTTCAACTTCTATGGATGAAATAATAAGATAAATAAGGCTTCAGCTGTAGCACAAGGCTTTTAGGTTAGATGAGGGATTTCTAACAATTAAAGTTGTTAAATAATGAAATGTATTCATGAGGGAAATTGAGATATAGGCTTATTTGTAAGGCTTTAAAAATAAATACTCATCATTATTTGTGGTTATTCCTGAAGACAGAAGGATTCAGTTTAATTCACTGGATATTTATTGGATGCCTACCACAAGCAAAACACTGTGGGATGTGTGAAAATAAATTATAAGATCCCAGATCTTGAGGAGCTTATACATTGTCTTATATACAATATTTCTCTAGTCTTGTATATAATAATAATAATGCAAATTAGATTACAATAAGTACAAAATAGAGGTGCCAAATGCCATATGAGTTGAGAGAAGAGAAAGATCATTTTTACTGGGTAGTATCCAGAAAATATTCTTGGAAATAGTGTCAATGAACTGGACTTTGAAGGATGGCTAAGATTTTAACAGATAGATATGAGGGGATATAGGGGGACGACATGAGCAAAGACACAAAGGTCAGAAAGCATGCAATACAATCCAGGAATAGCAGGTAGGATGGTTGAATTGTAGCATGAGGTATATAAAAGAGTAAAACAAGATAAGACTAGAAAGGTAAGTTGGAGCTGGATTATATAGAGTCTTGAAGGCTAACTCGAGAAACTTGGATATTATTCCATAGGCAATGAAAGACATGTAGACTTTGGGATAATGGACATTAGAATTATACATTGGGGAAAATAGCCTGGCAGCAGTGGGTACAATGCATTGGATAGGGGAAGACTGTTGCAATAGTCCAGGAAAGAAATACTGAGATCCCTAGCCAGGATGGTAGCAATGGGAATGGAAAGGAAAAGGGAAGGCACTCAGTTCTAGAACTGGAAGAGACATCAGAGGACACCAGGTCTAACATCCTCCCCCATTTTAAACATATGAGGAAATGAGCCCCAAGAAGTTGAAGTGATTTACCCAAAGGTCAAACAGTTAGTTCAGTGACAAAGCCAATGCAAAAAATATTGGTAGATTTGGCGGTGTGAGCAGTGACTCCTTAAAGAGTCAAAGATAACTTGGAGGTTTCAAGCCTGGCATTTGGGGAAATGGTGTTTTCCTTAACTGAGATAAGAAAATCAGGAAGAACAAATTTTAATGAAAAAGGATGAGTTTGATTTTGTACCTACTGAGCTTGAGAAGAAAGGGATACATTCAGATGTAGAGATGTCCAGTAGGAAATTGGAAGCGCCAGTAGGGAGCTTGGGGAGACCAAGAGAGACTGGACAACCTCTCAAGTTGCCTTTCTAGTCCAAAGATCATGGAAACTATGGCAAATGGGAATTTCTTGGGAAACTGATAAGTACAAAATGAAAATGCTAATGCTAATGAAATGAATGAAATGCTAAATGAAAAGTACAAAAAAAAAGAGAAGTATGTGTATACACACACATATTTGTGTCTAATGGTAGCCATCTCTAGGTTGAGGGTGGGGAGGGAGGAAAAGAAAAAATAAGAAAAAAAAGTTACATGATAACCTTATTGTATATTTTAAAAGAATAGAAAGTTGTACATGACAGATTTGCAATTTCATGTGCAATCACCTTTTTTTCTGTTCTACTATGTTATAGAAATGCTTGTTTTATTTGTTAAGTTCAGAATAAAATAAGTTTTAAAAAAGAAACTAGCTTAAAAAATAGACCTAATCATAAAGAACTCTTAGAATAAAATATTAGAGTCTTCTTGTATGGATAAACTTATCTCTAGGTGCCTGAACTTTACAACAGGTCAAAAGAAATCAATAGTAGAAGTGTAGAAACCATGCCTCTAATCCAGTAAAAGTTTCAGTAAAAATATGCATATGTTAATATGAAAATGAAAATATTTCATTACAATGCTACATGGAACAAGTGTTCCCAAAAAATGAATTTCTACATTTGTGAAGAGATGGGTCCAGTGGGGAAGGAGCTCCAGTCTCCACTGTCTCTGTTCTATATCTTGTGTGTCCTCATTCTTTGTCTATTCTGACTGCCTGAAATTTCCTTAATTCTGACGCTGGTTATATTGATGCCACCACGAGCACCACCAACACCCCCTGGCTATTGCAGAGTATTATATTTCATTGAAACATGTCCTCATACAAGTAAAACCAAATATATATAAAGCAACTGAGAGAAACAAGAAGAATTTCCTGTAGCACATGACATCTGAGCTGATTTTTAAAAGAAGCTAGGGCTGCTAAGAGGCATTGATTAGGAGGAAATGCATTACAAGCAGGAAGCACATGCAAAGGCATGAAGACAGGATACGAATTGATGGGCTTGAAAAATAGAAAATAGTTCAATCTGGATACAATGTAGAGTGTGTGAACTGGAATAATGTGTATTAAGCCTAGAAAGTTAGGATGGAGTCTGATTGTGAAAGATTTTAAATGCCAAAGCAAGGAGTTATATTTTATCTTAGAATGTATAGGGAATTTCTAGAGTGTTTTGAGCAGAGTAGCAATATAATCAGACTTGTGTTTTAACTTTGGAAGTTATGTGGACAATGAAGTGGAAAAGGAAGAAACCTGAGGCAGGAAGAGCAATCAGGAAGTTATTGAAATAGCACAGATAAAAGATGGTGAGCAGCAGAAATACGGCAGATTGGTCATTTTCTCCAAACTCTTTTAACTCTTTAACAATAAAAGAAAGGGATTGTGTACCAGATGAAGAACAATCACAGATGAAATGATAGGACAAATGAGGGAAAAGCCTGACAAGGTAAAATACTTCTGAATCAACATGTGAAAACTCTAATTCTTAGAGTTAACTGATAATATGTACACAATTAGCAAACTAGAGGGGAAAAACTGAATCCCCAAATTGAGAGTCTCTCTAAATAAGTAAAAGAGAGATTAACAGATTTGGAACACAAAAATACTGAAGTGGAAGAAAATCTGGCAAAAGAAAAGCAAAAGACAACAATGTTATAAGACACATAAATTCTATATAAGCCAAAGTGATTGTGACCTTGAAGACAGGGTGCAGAGACAGCTTAAGAATAATATGTCTCCTAGAAGAACATGAAAAGTCAAAAATCAAAACACCATAATTCAGAAGATACTATAAGAAAACTTCCCAGAATATCTGAATATGAAAAAATCAAAGAGCTCAACAGAGAGAATCCACAGATCATCTCCAGAAGAAAAAAAAAACGCTTTAAACTCCTGAACGCAAAGTAGTTAAATTTAATCATTTTAATGACACCTCCAAAAAAAAGTCAACAGGTTTTTAAAGCAACCAGGAGAAAAACCTTCACATACAAAGGAAAGGAAATTCATATAACACAAAATTAATCCAGGGCTATGAGGAATAACAGGAAGAAACAGAACACTATATGTCAAAGAGCAAAATAGTTCAAACTGCAATTCAAAACTATTTACCATGCAAACCTGAGTCTTAACATCAATAAAAATATGGCTATTCAACAGAAGAAAGGAACTTTAGTTATTCCTGCAGGGAAAAGACATGAGCAGATTTTTCCACTTGCAAATACCCCCAAAGAGCAAAAACACCATAACAGTACATAAATCAATTAAAGAATAACTAATGAAAGAAATTACTTCATATCTATAGTTCACCACCTCTCTGCTTTGGGGAATGGGGGGGAGGGAGAGAAAAAGCATGCTTCAATACTAGAAGGACTGAAATTTGAGAATAACTTTCAGGACAAAGTTGTCAACTGACACAACGCATTCATTTTTATCTATAAGTTGAAGAAAATACAGATAATAAAAATTTTTTAATTGTATTTCAAAGTAAACTTATAATATCTGCTTGTAATTTTTTTATAAAGTCAATTTGAACAAATAAGAGAAGCCATGACAAAATTATTTTTAAAATTAGAATCAGATGGCACAACTGATCCTACTGTTAATGGATAGAATAAGAAAGAAGAGGAGGGAGGGAAGAAGGAAGGAAGGGGAAAAAAGGGAGAGAAAGGGAGGGAGGGAGGAAGAAACTGAACTAAACAATTTCTGAGGTTATTTTTCCCCCAGTTCTAGAACTATAATGTTCTGATCCTATGACATCAGAAATGATTAAATTTTTAAAATTAAGCATTTTTAAAGATGTGAATATATGTCTATATGTATATAGACATATATAGCAATTCATTTCCTTAATGAATACAAGAGGACAGTTCAATCACTGAATCCACATCAAAAGCAAACCATACTCAAAAGTATTATAACTGAACACATTTGAAAGGTTTTTTTCCTAAAATAACTATCCAAAGATTTTCATAACACTATTACATGCAATTGCAAACATTTTGAAACTACCTAGTATCTCAAAATATGAAAATGGCTAAAATTATTTGTGGCACATTAATATAATGGAATACTAAGATGTCATTAAGACTTACAAATATGAATACAAAGAAATCTGGAAAGAACTTCATGTGTGCAAAGTAGAAGAAAATAGTGGAATAGGAAGAATAGAAAAGTCAAGACTATATAAGAAAAAAATGAAGAATGAATTGGCAAACAAAAATTCCTGGTAGGGACTTAAAGGCAGTGACTGAAAAACTGTTGTATTTTATTAATTGAAGTCAATTGAAATGTAAATAGTTACTAAGAAATATAGATGATTCTATTGATATACCATATTGTTTTTAAGAAAATACTTTTTAAAACCTGTTGCTCAATGAAAGAAGTCATTGTCATCAGTAATATCCTTTAAATAAGGTCCATAGAAGAATTAACTACTCCAACTCTATGTTCAAATTAATGTTCTAATCATGAAATATGTAGGTCAGGTGGTCTTGGCATTTCTGGAGCTTTTTCACTCAAATAGGAATTATTTGTGCATTGATTGTGCATAGGTTACAAGCTTTTTCTATGCAGGCAAAGGAAACATCAGTAAAGTACCTGAATTATTCACTTTTTCTGTACAAAAAGTTCTGAATTATTTGCCAGCAATCCACATTCTCTAATCCTGACAAGAACATGGCAACAGAATTCTAGAATCAGATAATCCATTAAAAAAAAAAAACAGTTGCTTGAGGTTAGAAAGGGGTAGCTTGCTAAAGAGTGCAGAAAACTTTAGAACATCCTTCCTTATCTTCCCTTTCTATCCTCCCCTTCTTCCATTTCTCTCCTACACATAGTAAGTACTTAATAAATGTTTTTAAATTCATTCGTTCTCCCCAAAGTAGCAGACAAAGCAGGGCTATGGGAGATGTGGTCAAGGTCAAGGCAAAATACCTCCTAGGTCTTTAATTTTCTACCATCTCAAGTCCCAATATAAAGCAGCTTTATTTTCCCTAAGAGGATGCTCTGCATTTATGTGTGGCTAATTTTCCTAGCCAAGTTCTTCAAGTGCTTTTGGTTTTTTCATGGAGATGCTCTGAATGGTATGTTTACAAGTAATATTGGGGGTCTGCATAGAAAGCACTAAATGCATCCTCAGCACCTTGGCCCTATTGCTGCACTGCAGAATAAAGGTCAGCAGAAGCACTAGTGGGCTGAGGCTCCGTTTTTGCATAAAACGACCCATAGACCACAGAACTTTGGCCAAATCCAACCACGCATAGCAACAGCAACCCAGTTCTCATTCTTACCGTAACAGACACCTCTACAACTCTACTTTTTACACATATTTTGGTTTCATTTTCTCTTGTCCATTCAGTTGGAACCTTTGTACTCAGATGCATGTTCAATCTCCTTTTTATGCCCAATTTTTAATCTCACCACCCCCCCCACTTTCCAAGTGCCAACACCATAGATCCTAGAAACTACTCCATGGTACCTCAGGACCTCATTCTAGGCATAGCCCTGCTTTGTCTGCTACTTTGGGGAGAATGAATGAACCTAAAAGCATTTATTAAGTACTTACTATGTGTAGAAGAGAAATGGAAGAAGGGGAGGATAGAAAGGGAAGATAAGGAAGGATGTTCAAAAGTTGGCCCAGCATCCAACAGCCTGAGGAACACTTTATTCCCTTAGTCCCTATCCTGAAATTCCAAAGAGCAGCCTGACACTTGTGGGAAATGGGGACCCAAATGCTTTAGGACCAAATTTACATTTGCTTCTAAGATACTGTTAAATGCAAAATTAATGCCACAAGTTAATTTGGTGCTCTCTGCTTTGAGCCGATTAGCGCACACTAAATTTCATGCTAATGCTCCCAGTTTGCAGGACTCTCCAAATTCCACTGATTTCAGTTTATAAAAATATATGTTCACATTATTTCATTGCTGGGCAGTTTGAAGTATTTCCAGTATGCTTAGCACTCTCTTCATAGGTAAACTAGCTTTTGTTGTGTCAGTCCATAATACTTAAACTTTCCACCAACAACATGGTTATAACCCAAGCTAACCATTTTCTAAAGAAATCCGGTTATCTATTGCCATAGAAACATAAGGTCTAAAAGCCGTTTTTATCTAATAGGAAAAACCAAAAGAAATACCAAAAAAAAAAAAAACCCAAAATGCTGTTCTCTATTCTTACTCCACTTTTTAGAATCCCTTTCTTCCTTAAAGATACAAATTAAGCACCATCCTCTACAGAAAGCTTTTCCAGATTCCTGTCACCAACTCAATTTCTAGTGCCCTCCCTCCCAAATTATTTTTTATTCAGGAATATCCTGGTAAATATTAAACAACCAGATCTGCAGGAAAAAAGTATGCATGACATAACGTACTTTGAAGTTTAATCTGAATTATTAACATCTTCTCCATTTTTCTTACATCTACAAAATCATCAGAACAATAAATCAAGCTCTGATTTGAAGGGTTTGCTGATTTCCAAGATATAAATAATGCTCGCCTGAAAATTTAACAATCCACTCTCCAGCCAGTTGGAGTTGGCTCCAGCACATCCCCACTTGTATTTTATTTAGTATTATTTATTAACTTTATGTTTTATATATATATATATATATATATATATATATATATATATATATATATATATATATATATATATATATATATATATATATATATTTGTGTACGTGACCTGACATTCAAAGCCTATTTGCATAAGACTCTCCTCATTGGTGGAAATGCATTACTCAGTCCTCAAGGCCTGCTCAAGAAAGAGTGATGGAGAGCTTGGGAGAAGAGAGATCCTAGTCTTCTGACTTCCAGCTATAAGAGAAAAGATGGGGGGGGCAGAGCCAAGGTGGCGGAGTGAAAGCAGTGACTTGCTTGAGCTCTCCCCCAAACCCCTCCAAATACCTATTTAAAAAAAGGTTCTAAACAAATTCTAAAGCAGCAGAACCCACTAAAAGACAGAATGAAACAAATTTCCAGCCCAAGACAACCTGGATGGTTGATCAGAAAGGTATATTGTGACAGGCGGGTAGAAGAGCACAGTGCGGCGTGAGCGCACAGGCCACAGCGAACCTGGAGCAGGCCCCAGAGGACTGAATCACGGGCAGCTATGGTAGTTTCCAGACTTCTCAACCCATGAATGCCAAAGACAACTTAGAAGGTCAGTGGGAAAAGTCTATTTCTGCAGTGCTGAGAGAGAAGCGGGGTGGCTTCAGCTCCATTCCCTGAGCAACCCATGGCAGGGGCTGCCTCCTGAGCTTCTGGCCTTCAGACTGAGGGGGATTTGGAGTGGCTGATCAGAGAGGGATTGCAGGGATCTCTTTGCCAGTGCTGAGGCAGGAATCTCTTGCTTTGCCTGTGCTTAGATCTGGATCACAGTTCTGGGTGGCAGGCCTGGGGCAAAGAGGAATGCTGGCATGATGGAACTTGTAGTGGCTGTGGAGAAGAAACCATCCTCACAGTTCCAGGATAGAAAGGAGTGCTTGTGGTCACTAATAGACCAGAGCACAGGCCAGGAAAGGAGTAAACACCTCGCCTCTTGTCATACCAACTTGGAAGAACTGAAAATTTACAGGTCCTTACAAGTATCTCTGAAAACAGCTATACAAACCCCCAAAGCTTGGGATAGTACATTCTCCACATTGGAAGCAGACTCCCACCTTAACAAAGAGTTTAAAACTCAAGTAATTGGCTGGGATCATGAGCAAACAGTGCAAAAAGAGTCAGACTATATTATCTTACTTTGGTGACAAAGAGGATCAAAACATACAACCAGAAGAAGACCACAAAGTCAAAGCTCCTACAACCAAAGCCTCCAAGAAAAATATGAATCAGTCCCAGGCCTTGGAAGAGCTCAAAAGGGATTTTGAGAAGCAAGTAAGAGAAGTAGAGGAAAAACTGGGAAGAGAAATGAGAGTGCTGCAAGAAAATCATGAAAAACAAGTCAACAGCTTGTTAAAGGAGACCCCAAAAAATACTGAAGAAAATAACACCTTAAAAAATAGCCTAACCCAAATGGCAAAAGAGGTCCAAAAAGCCAATGAAGAGAAGAATGCCCTAAAAAGAAAAATTGACCAAATAGGAAAGGAAGTCCAAAAGATTACTGAAGAAAATACTTCCTTAAAAGTTAGAATAGAGCAGGGGCAGCTAGGTGGCACAGTGGATAGAGCACCGACCCTGACATCAGGAGGACCTGAGTTCAAATCCAGTCTCAGATCAAAAACTTGATACTTACTAGCTGTGTGACCCTGGGCAAGTCACTTAACCCCAATTGCCAAAAAATAAATAAATAAAAAAAAAATTAGAATAGAGCAATTGGAAGCTAGTGACTATGAGAATCAAGACACTGTAAAACAAATCCAAAAGAATGAAAAAATAGAAGACAATGTGAAATACTTCACTGGAAAAACTACTGACCTGGAAAATAGATCCAGGTGGGGGCAGCTAGGTGGCGCAGTGAATAGAGCACCGGCCCTGAAGTCAGGAGTACCTGAGTTCAAATCCGGCCTCAGACCAAACACTTGACACTTACTAGCTGTGTGACCCTGGGCAAGTCACTTAACCCCAATTGCCTAAAAGCAAAAAAAAAAAGAAAAAAAAAAAAAAAGAAAATAGATCCAGGAGAGAAAATTTAAAAATTATTGGACTATCTGAAAACCATGATCAAAAAAAAAAAAAGAGCGTAGACATCATCTTTCAAGAAATTGTCAAGGAAAACTGCCCTGATATTTTAGAACCAGAGGGCAAAATAGAAATTGAAAGAATACATCAATCTCCTCCTGAAAGAGATCTCCAAAGGAAAACTCCTAGGAATATTGTAGCCAAATTCCAGAATGCCCAGGTCAAGGAGAAAATATTACAAGTTGCTAGAAAGAAACAATTCAAGTATTGTGGAAACACAATCAGGATAACACAAGATTTAGCAGCTTTTACATTAAAAGACCACAGGGCATGGAATATAATATTCTGGAGGGCTAAGGAGATAGGATTACAATCAAGAATCACCTACCCAGCAAAACTGAGTATAATACTTCAGGGGGGGAAATGGTCATTCAGTGAAATAGAGGACTTCCAAGCATTCTTGATGAAAAGACCAGAGCTGAATAGAAAATTTGATTTTCAAATACAGGACTCCAGTGGAACATGAAGAGGTAAACAGGAAAGAGAAATCATAAGAGACTTATTAAGATTGAACTGCTTACATTCCTGCGTGGAAAGATGATATTTATAACTCATGAGACCTTTGTCAGTATTAGGGTAGTTGGAGGGAAAAATTAGAGGGCGGGGCACAGGGTGAGTTGAAGATGAAGGGGTCATATCTGGAGAATAAAATTAAGGTTTCAAAGAGGATTATATTGGGAGAAGTAGAAAGGGAGAGTTGGAATGGGGTAAATTATCTCACAAAAATAACAGAAAAGAAAAGGCTCTTACAGTGGAGAGGAAACGGGGGAAGAAGAGAGGGAATGAGTGAAACTTATTCTCATAGTATTTGACATAAGGAGGGAATACCATACACATTCAACTGGGTATGGAAATCTGTCTTACCCTATAGGAAAACAAGGGGAGAAGGGGACAAGAGAGCCGGGGGGGGGGGAAGGATAGAGAGGAGGGCAGATTGGGGGGAAAAAATGTGAGCTCCCTGAAGGCAGGGATTGTTTTTGCCTTTCTTTGTATCCTTAGTGCTTAAGCACAGATCCTAACATATAGTAGGTGCTTAGTAATGCTTGACTCAGTACAATAGGCAAGCAAACATATCTTCTATAGACCACACAAATGCCTCCACATATATTACTAAGTTTTAAAGTATGCAGATGTGATTAATAAACTATTAATTCATTAAAAAAAGAGAGAGAAAAGATGTTTGGTTCCAGATTCTCTTTAGGGAGAGGTCCCTGAAAAGAGAGAAAGACTCTGGAAAGAAGCCAAGATGTAGAAGAGCCTGGGCCTTGATCATGCCCCTGTCTTCCAAGAATCTTTTCTTCCTTCAGGGACTTTTACCTGAAGACAATCTGGAATCAAGCATTTTCTCTCTCAAATTTGGAAGCCAGAAGACTAGGATCCCACATCTGCAAAGCCCTTGCTAACTCCACCCCACACCTAGACAGAAAGAATTGAGTAATCAGTCTCCACCAAAGAGGAGAATCTTATGCAAATGGACTTCGTGTTATTTGTACTTGGAATTTCCCTTATGAGAAAATCATTTGTTCAATTCTTTGTACTTATATGCCACTAGTCCTGACATTGATTCATTGATTTGTAAAGTTATAACCAATTCCAACCCCAAAAAACCAACACTTAGTATAAATAAAAGTTCATTTCATTCTATTCAATTCAACAAACATTTGTTAAGTGCCTACTATGGATAAGATAGTCTGCAAGTTACTGTGAGATACAAAGACAAAAGTGAAACAATCTCAACTATTTTTGCCTTTTTTTTGTATCCCCAGCACCCACACAATGCCTGGTATATAGTTAAGAGTTTAATAAATGTGTATTGACTGACAGACAGAGTCAATCGACCTATATGCCCATACAAATAAATATAACATACATACAAATCAACATAAAATCATTTCAAGAAGGACAAAGCATTGATTGCTGGGGTAAGCAAGAAAGGCTTTGTAGTGGAGTTGGAACCTGAACTGTGCTTTGGAATTAGTTAGGGCTTCTATGAGGTACAGGTCAAAAAGGAATATATTTCATATCATCTGTACAAAGAAAAACACATCTGCAGTGGAAGAATGGGTGAATTGATGGGTGAATCAGAGAAGGGACAGGAAGATGGATCATCAAGGGAGATTAGATGGTCTCAGAGTAGAATAGTCTGAAGCAAGTTGGGCAGGTGACTCAAAACACACCTTCAAAAGAAAGTGCATTGCATGATGGAAGGAACACAGAGTTTGAAATCAGGAGAACCATGTTCTTATCTGGAACTGCCAAAAATCTATCTGTATGACCTTGGAAAAGTAATTTCATCTGGCATATAGTAGGCATAACAGAATAAATATGTATTCCCTTCCCCTTAGAATTTAAACTCCTAAATAGGGATTTTTCATTCATTATCTGCAGGTCCTGAGCTTAGCCCAGTGCCTGGCACATAGCAGGCAATTAATAAATGCTCACTAATTGATTGAAGTAGGTAAGGAAAGTATTGTTATCCCCATTTAATAGAGGAGGGAACTGAGGCCAGAGATGGACAAGGGAATCAAAGTCTCCCAATCTATCTACTGTGCCACTTTCTCAAAGTCTCTACTTCTTCACACTGCCATTCTAGAATTGCTTTCCCTAAGAACTCATTCAGCCACAGCTGCAACATTTATTAAGCATCAACTGTGTGCAGTGTTCTGTTAGTCACTGGGGAAGATAGGGAACTTGATTAAGACAGGCTCTACCTATCCTTTCGGAGCTCAGAGTCTAATAAGGAAATAAGCGAACAGACACTATACCATAATATAGGCTGAGTGCATCTGAAAGCTGCAGAACAAAGCACCATGCGAAGTGTTAAGGGGACAGAATCATTATCAATGGAAGGAATAAAAGAAAACTTCAGGAAGGAAATAGCCTTTGAATTGAATTTTTAAAGATGGATAGAAACACAGCTGGCAAAAATGGGAGAAGCAAAATATTCCAGGCATAGAAAATAGATATATGAAGACTCAGAAGAGACAGAATGGCATGAGCTTGGAACACGTGGAGGAGAATAAGATGAGATAGATTTAGAATGACCCTCAACCCTCAAACTTCACAAGTTACTTTATTTTGGAACTCTCTAACGTACTTTTCTTATATGTCTTTTTTATTTTGAATAACTTATACAACATTATCGATCAGCATTATGAAAGTATATTATCTCCCTAGTCTTTCATGAAGGCAAGGCAATTAGTGACACTATAAATATCGCATCTTCTTTAACACTTTAACAGTGCTTTGTACACAGTAGGAGGGAGGGAAGTAAGGGAATAGGTATTTATAAAGGACCTACTATGTGCCAGGCACTATGCTTAAGTATTTTACAATGTTATCTCGCTTGATCCTCACAACAACCCTGGGAGTTAGATGCTCCGTTTTATAGTTGAGGGAAACGAGACAGATTAAATGACTTGCCTAGCTCCACACACCTAGTAAGCATCTGAGGCTGAATTTGAACTCAGATTTTCCTAGAGGCAGCTGGGTGGCTCAGTGGATAGAGCGCTGGGCCTGGACTCAGGAAAACTTGAGTTCAAATGTGGACTCAGAAAGTTACTAGCTATATGACCCTAGGCAAGTCACTTAACCTCTGTTTGCCTTAACCCACTGGAGAAGGAAATTGGCAAACCACTCTAGTATCTTTGCCAACAAAATCCCATGGACAGTATTGACCTGCTACGGTGCATGGGATCACAGAGTCAGACACAACAATATCAGCCTCTTCCTGAATCCAAGCACAGCACTCTATCTGCCGCACTCTCTACCTGTCTAAATAAACGTGTGTTGAATCACTGAATGAACTAAATGAATAAATACGTAAAAGGCAAAGTAGTGGCAGATGGTAGAGGGCTTTAAATGGAAAGCAAAGGAATTGGGAAGAAAGCAAAGAAAATAGGGAACTGCTGAAGATTTTTGAGTAGAGGAGGGACAGGACCCCCTATTAGCAGTATTATAAAAGATAGATCAGAGGTAGAGAGAGAGAGGAGAGGAGAGGAGGGAAGTTAGGCTAGGCTTCATTATAATAATAAAGATAATCAAAGAAATAGAAAGTCATCAACACAAAGGTACATTCTAAGATCTCTCCATTTTCTCTAGGATTTAGAATGACAGAATATTAGAGATGGAAGTGCCCTAGGAGAAATCATCTAGAGCAACTTCTTCATTTCATATCCAACCTCTGACAAAGGTTGAGTGACCATAGGCAAGTCACTCAATACCTCAGGTTCAGTTTCTTCATCTGTAAAATGGGGACTTATTACATACCTTTCTTGATTTCCCCAGCAGCTAGTACCTCCCCAAAGAAAAATTATATTGCATTTTACATGTCATGTACATACTTGTTTTGAGTACACATATATGTGTACATGTTGTCTCCCTCCTTGAGAACAAGGCTGGTTTTATTTTTGCCTGAATCTCCAGAACTTAGCATAGTACCTGGTACAGAAAAGGCATTTAATAAATGTTTGATGGCTGATAGACAAAGTACTCTGCAAATCCCAAAAAGCTACATAAATATGAGCTATTACTTTGCAAACAATAGGTATTTAATAAATGACTGTTGAATTGAATTATTTCATAAATGAGCCGAGTGAGACACAGAATGATTGTGACTGGCTGTAAGTCACGTAACTAGCTTGTGGCAGAAGCGAGGCTAGATGATCACACATACTTCATTCCTGCTGAAAATAGTGGGATTTCAGTGTGGGAAAAGAGTAGGATCAAACCACATTTATTTATTTTGAAGTTTTCAATGCCTTTTCTAAAGGTTGGTTATTTTCACCACTTCCTGCTACTAACTACAGGAAAATATGCACTTCCTTAAAGTATTTGGAACAACTCACAGTTCTGCTGTGGAAAATATTCCCAATACGTGTGTACCCCAGTGATCATTTGGAATACACACAAAACTGCCACTCATAAATTCTCTTCCTTGGAGCTATATTGGAGACAACATAGGTCTCCCTATTAATCCTATGCTACAAACTTAAAGTAACACAAAATCTTTTCTAACATTTGCCTGGAGACCTAGTAATTTATATGGATAGTGTTGACAATAACTGTTACACCCGAGTTCACCAAAATATGTCCCTTTGAAGTTTGTATTACTTGAAAATATTTTACTTACAAGTCTGAATTTTCCATGGTGGCTCAATGATCTTATCATTAGACAAGGAAAGTTTGATTTAATTTAGTTCAAGATGACATAAGTCTAATTGGAGTGTGTCCCAAAGAGGGCTCACTGACAGGGATGGTAAATGGTTTAGAAACCATGTCATGCAAGCAACTGTTGAAGAAACAATAGATGCTTCACCTGGAAAAGAGAAGACCTGGGATGGCAAGGAGAGAGGGTAGGTATATGATAACTATCTTTAGATATTCAAAGGATTGTTAAGGAGAAGAGGGATTACGTTTATTTTATATAGCTCCAGAGGACAGAATAAGAACCAGTGGTTAGAGCCTCCAGGGATGATTTCAGCTCTGTCTATGGAAGAGCCTTCTAAGAATTAGAACTTTCCAAAAATATCATAGATTGCTGTCCTTCTTAGCAATGTACAGGCAGAGGCTAGGTAACTGTCTCTTGAGTATTGTAGAAGGAATTCCCGCGTTAGGCAGAAGATTGGGAATAACCTCCAAAATCCTATCCACTGCTGAGATTCATGGAAAAAAAGAATTCCAAAGTTGAAAGAGATCTCAGCTGCTCCAAGAAGCTATTGCATGAACAATGGCCAGCCCAGTAAAAGCGCCTCGGTAGACAGTCTAAACCAAGCTGAGGGTAACTGACAGGCATCAAACTCATCAGTGAGTTATGGGAATGTCTACCCCAAGCATGTAAAGACTTCCCCCTGCAGAATGGGCACATGAGGACAATTTGTTCCACTGGCCATGAAGGCAGCTGTAGAGCTTAGAGCTTAATCAGACATGGAAGACGCCAAGGTCATCCACTGCATCCCAAGCCATCACCAGTTTTCCTGACTTTTGTTTTCCCATTGGACTTCAATGACTCTGGAAGAGTGAGGCTGACGATTTTGTGCAACTCTGCCTCATTTAATTCTAATTCACTCACAAGTCAAGGCGTCACCCCGTGATGTCATTGGCCCTCTTCAAAAATGAAAGACCTGAAGAAGAATCCTCAGAAACACTACTGAGAAAGTCATGCAGCTTCTGCTTAAAAATCTTCCAATAAGGGGAAAGCCACTTCCTCTATAGCCAGCCCATTCCATTTTTAATAGCTCTAATTGTTAGGATTTGAAGATCCTAAGTGCTCAGGGCGCCTAGGGGAAATTGCTTGTGTTTTAAAATCTTGAGTTATTTTTGTTCAAACATTCCTAGAAGATGATTCATCTCGAATGTGCCCATTAGTAGATGTGATTAGTCTCATGCGAGGACAGTGAAATGACAATATTGCCATTTAGTTCTGCCAAGTTATGTTTTAAACAAGCACAGAATTAAGTTTTCTGGGGTTTTCACATGCACCATTTCCTAATAGGCTGTAGGTTCCTTAGTGCTAATACTCACTATCTGGCAATCAGCACCACACATCAGTTCCCTAGTTCATTTCCCCCAAAATCCCAGAATCACACTACTTCAACATAATAAAGCATTAATGTTGCTAGTTTGAGCACATGATCATCAAGAAATAAAAAATAAATGAGACTTTTTAAATAGTGTTCACTTACAAGACCTATACACAATTGGTAGCATTTGGATTATTAGATTAATATCTAAATTCATGTTTTTATTTATACTATGCATGATATTAATAAGTATAGGCCAAAATGTCAATGCAAATTATGTTATTGACTATGAATATGAGTTTTGATTTTATGTCCTCATAATTCCAAGGAGCATTCTGGGGGTAAATATAAGCCTGATGCTAAAAATCCAATTCCCCACACGTGGTATGGCCATATTGATTCACATGCATACCTTCAGCCCTGCACTGCTCCCAGTATGACATTGGCTCAAATTAGTATGGAGGTGACAGATGGGATATTCAGATAAGAAGTGATATTGGGATATTTTATTTTGGTTAGAGAAGGAACCAGTGGGAAAAAAATTCTCCACTTAATCTATTTTATTTTCAACAGGGTGTTACCTGTAAATATCAGTTTAAACACCAACAGAAAATACTAGCTGCTTTGACAGCATGAAAATGAATGGAATAAAATAATCCCAACCAAAGAGAGAGAGAGAGAGAGAGAGACAGAGAGAGAGAGAGAGAGAGAGACAGAGAGAGAGAGACAGAGAGAGAGAGACAGAGAGAGAGAGAGAGAGAGAGAGAGAGACAGAGAGAGACAGAGACAGAGACAGAGACAGAGAGAGAGAGAGAGACAGAGAGACAGAGACAGAGAGACAGAGAGAGAGAGAGAGAGAGAGAGAGAGAGAGAGAGAGAGAGAGAGAGAGAGAGAGAGAGAGAGAGACAGAGAGAGAGAGAGAGAGAGAGAGAGAGAGAGAGAGAATCTTCACTGTTTTTCTTTGCACAGGCAGAAGGAAAAAAAGACAGGAAGCAAAATTCCATTCAAATAATCTCAATGTGCTACAATATCCCTCCCTGCCATTCAAATCAGAGGCAATTATTTACAAGAGTGGAAACACTAAGTAGAAGGATTCATGATCACAAATGCATTTATTAATTTAGGATACTTATCTATATGCTTATGATCAATTTATAAAATCATTATTTATTAATAAAAATAACTTACATTTACAAATCAGTTTAAAAATTTTAAAGCCATTTATAATCTGGCCTCAGACACTTCCTAGCTATGTGAAACTGGGCAGGTAACTTAGCCCCATTTGCCTCAGTTTCCTCATCTGTCAAATGAGCTGGAGAAGGAAATAGCAAATCACTCAAGTATCTCTGCCAAGAAAACCCCAAATGAGGTCATGAAGAGTCAGACATGACTGAAACAACTCAACAACTACAATATATACATCCACACATTATCTCATTTGATCCTCACAACCACCCTTCAAGGTAAGTATGTACTAATAGTATTATTAGGCCCATTTTACAGATAAGGACAGACCTCAGGACCACTAAGAGGAACATATATATCTTGTTGACCCAATATGGGAGCCATTTCCAAAGGATTTTGAGAGCCTTGTTTTTTATAAGAATTTTAAATTTTTAACTAGAGGATATACCTTCCTAACAATCTATTGATTTAGATTTAGAACAGATATGTGGCCACTCCTTTTACTGATGGATCATGGGGACAGGAGAAAGTATCCATGAATTCCTCCCAGATCAATGTTCTTTACTGGCATGAAGCCAAAAGCAGAAATTTGAAATCAGCATTTCAATATCATTGATAATACAATTTGTTTCTTTCTATAGATAGTTATATAACCCAGTAGGATGAAACTTAATGTGGGTAAATGCAAAGTCTTATGCTTGGGTTCAAAAAACCAGGTTCAAAAGTACAAGGCATAGCTACAGAGCTGTTGCTGTTCAGTTGTGTCTCACTCTTCATGACCCCATTTGGGTTTTCTTAGCAGAGATCCTAGAATGGCTTGCCATTTCCTTCTCCAGCTCATTTTATAGACAAGGAAACTGAGGCAAACAGAGTTAAATGACTTGCCCAGGGTCACACAGCTGGTAAGTTTGTGAGGCCATATTTGAACTCAAGAAGATAAATCTTTCTGACTCCAAGTCAGGCTTTCTATCCACTGCACCACCTAGCTGCCCAAAAGCAGCCATTCACCTTAAAATTTTGGGATCTGGGAGACAACTGGTTAGAACACTGCAAACTCAACATGAAAAGTTGATGTAATTTTAGAGTTTTGTTGGAAGGCATCATGTTTAGGGTTAGCAAGATAATAACAAACTCTACTTGGTTTTAATCAAACTACATATGGAATATTATCTTCAGTGTTTAGGAACAATACAAAACAGGATTGCAAGGGGCAGCTAGGAGGCACGGTGGATAGAGCACCAGGCCTGGAGTCAGGAGGACCTGAATTCAAATCCAGTCTCAGAACAGACACTGCACTAGCTGTGTGACCCTGGGCAAGTCACTTAACCCCAATTACCTCACAAAAAAAAAAAAGGATTGCAAGGATAGTGAAGGGCAACACGATCATGCTATGTGATGATTGGCTGAAGGAACTGGGGATATTTAGCCTGGAGAGAACTTAGCAGGCACGTGACTATTGTCCTTAGGTATCTAAAGAGCTGTGAAGCAGAAGATGAATGTGATCCATTCTCCTTAGATCCAGAAAGCAAAGCTATGAAACATTTGGAAATTTCAGGGACAGAAATTTAAGTTTAATGCAATGAAAATATTCTTAGTGATTAGAGCTATACAGAAGTGGAATGAGCTGTCCCATAGCTATCCAGAAGGCAGGGTCCTCCTTAGGGGATTTTCAAATAAGGGCTAGATGATCACTTGTTGGTTATGATGTAGTGGGGAAGAGGGGTAGGATTTTTAATTCAGGTGTGGATTGAGATCCTTTCCAACTCAAATTTTGTGACTACAAGGCATGCATTAAAAAAAAAATATATATATATATATATATATATATATATGTATATGTACAGAGACAGAAAAAAATATCATTCTCATGCCTATTGAGCTCAGTCCCTCTTCATACCAACGTGTTTATAGGATTCCCTATAAACACAGTCAGTGAGGTCAAACGAAAAAGCACTAGGCTAGACTGGTCTCAGCTCTGCCAATGAATAGCTGTGGAACTCTGAGCCAGTCACAACTTCTGTGGGTGTCAGTTCTCTCATGTACAAAATGAAGAGGTGAGATTGGACCATTCCTAAGGTCCCTTCTAGCTCCAAGCTGCTTCAGTTCTAAGAAACTTTTCTCTACCTCTTGTTCCCTTCCTCAAATCCCCATAAGCATGTCTTCATTTTGTCTACTTCTAACCCTGGGGAAATAAGGAAATAGTCTGCCCCTCCTTCCTGCCAGGAGCTATCCTCGTCCTGTTCATGGAAGCTAATTAAATGTTCCTTTCTACCTCTTTTTTTGTGATCACAGGGCACCAAAGCCTTCCTCCACGATTTCTGTGCACTACCCCCTAATCCTTGAAAACCCCACAAGAAGCAAAGCAATAGCAGAGAGATAGCCATACAGAGGGGAATAATCTAGCCTCACTTTTACTCCTTCGGCCTTTGATCCCATCTGGTTGGAAAGCTCTTTCTCCACTCTGCCCCACATCAGCCATTTAAATCCTGCCTCTGTTTCTTCACCACTGAATGAAGACAAGAATGCTTCCTTTTATCTACTTCCTAAAATTGTTGTGCGAAAAGTATTTTGTAAAATATAAAGCACTATGTAAATGGGAACTACTACTTACCTCAATTTCTTTTTTCTTTTTTTGTACCAGACCTGTGATTTTATCAGTGCAGGCAACTTCCTCTTCTAATGCTGATCAGGACCTTCTGTTCAATTAATGGTCTTAGAGAATTGTATGGCAGCACTGAGAGATTAAGTGATTTAATTAGGGTTACTCAACCAATAGGCATTAGAGGAAGGACTTGAAGTCAGGTCTTCTTGACTCTGAGGCCAGTTCTCTATCTACTACACCTGTTGCCCATGCCAATTATTCAAAAGAACTATGATTTCATTGGTTTCATTCATCTCCGTCACCACCACCAACACCAATCACAACACCTCCACATGTTAGTTAAGAGATGAACTTCATATATTGTTATAGCTAAAAATCAGTTGTCACCTAGTAGCCAAAGATGGTGATGGGCTTCTCTGAGTTTGACTGGATTCATCCCTGGATGACAGCAACATTTCATCATTGAACCTATATTTGAAGCCTTTCCAGCTTGTCAGGACCTGTCAAATCTTTCATCTTTCTAGAAAAGACTTCCAGAACCAAGGGTCATCTTCTTATCAAAATGGGAAATTGGAGAAGAATTTAGGGGAAAGGGAAAGTGCTATCATAACTATTATACATCTTTCTAGACTCAATTCAATTTTCAATTCCTCTAAAAATCTGTAAGTGACCCAGTCTTTAGTCACTAACTGAGCCTTTCCTCTAAATCTTTACGCAACGTTTGTATTCCTTACTTGTATAAAGAGTATTAGACTTTGTATCAGGAGAGACCTGGGTTAGAATGCTGTCTCCGACACTTCACTGCTATGCGACCAGAAGCAAATTACTTAACCTCCCTGAGCCTGACATTCTTCATTTGTCAATGAGGATAAGAGCAGAGTGTACTTCACAGATTTCTTGTGAGGACAAAATAACCTGAATTGACCACCCTTTAAACTGTACTATTCACATTTTAAACAATCTAGGACTTTGGGGTAGGAAATTATCATTGGCATTATAATCTAGTCATATGGTTCCATTATTTTTTTGGTTGTCCAAGTAAATTTAACTTGACCTCTAAAGCTAACTCCTCTGAATTGCGTTAGCCTCTGAGCTCCTAGCATTTGCATCATCAGATCACAGGAACTCTGGTCATTTAGTTCCTCACCAAAATATGGGTTTTTTTTTTGTTAAGTTTGCATATAAGTTTCTGCCTTTATGTCATTTGTGCCAAACTTTTCAGAAAATATCAATTTCCACAAATGGCTGTGTTTCAGCAAGATGTTGGGAGGTTACCCTCTCTCAACCATAACCTCTTATTTTGTACTCTGTACCCTGATGGAGAATTCAACAATCTCTATGGAAAAACTTCAAAGAAACCAAAAACTCTTTAAGAGATAGATCTTATTTTTTAAGTGGAACCTCAGGAGAGCTCACATTTAGTAGCTTAAAAAGTAGTAGCCTTAAAATGTGAAACAAATCTAATCCCCAGGTCACTCAATGTTGGCCTTAGTTTTCCATATGTAAAGTTAAAATGACATTATCTACCACACATGGGTTTGAGAGAGATAGCACAGGGAGGGATAACTTAGTTCAGTGGGATGCAGTGTGGTGCTAATGAGGCCAAAGTCATTAGTCTCATCTTCAGACTAATTAGTTAAGTTCTTGTACTTTATTTGTAACTGCCCTGTACACTCACTATCATCTATTTTTCATTACATAGAATTGCACTTTTTTTATCTCCCCCTCACATTCCCTGGAGACTCTTTTAAGAGTCTGGGAACAGGGAGGTTGAAAGGGATAAGTGGGAGGATTATTGCATCCTAGATTTAAAGCTGAGTCCTTAGAGATCACCTAGTTCATTGGTGTCAATTCAAACAAAAGTGGGCTACATATTGACTTAGAAACCACAAGTTAATATTATCTATGTTTTATTGTATTTTTATTTATTTTGCTAAATATTTTCCAATTACAATTGAATCTGGTCCATGGCTCTCTGGCTGCATGTGGTCCCCATATTTGGTATCTCCATTATCAGACCAGGGAGAAGCTTGGCTTGGAGGGCTGGAGGAAGAAGTTGTGTACTCTTATTGCTTCCCATTTTACAAATAATTATTTCTGCCAACTCAATAGCTGTTTCTACCTGCTAAGGAAGTATAAGTGCTACCAGCCATCCTCTAAATCAGATTTATAGTAAGAAGAGAAGCCCATTTTTCTCTCCCTCTTTCCACCAATGCCACTGGCTGCCTGCACTTGTCAATCAACATTGGGTCAGCTAGCCATTGCTTTAATTGGCTATTGCACTATGACTGTCTGGTCTGGTGCCTTTTGACAGTCTAAACAGCCAATGATAGGGAACACAGAAAGGATATGGGACTCATAGGCCTTGTCCCTTTCCTTTCCTCTAATTCAATACAAGGAGAAGGACCAAGGCAACAATTTGGACAGACAAAATGTCTACTTATGCTTCAGGGAAAGACAGGACAGCAATGGACACAGGAGAAACTTGAGCTGAATCCAGGGGGACGGTACTAAATGAGGTGATTCCCCCTAAGCCTCCTTTTTTGCTTCTATTCTGATAAAGAGAATCTTAGGTATAAACACTACCCAAGCAGCTCTTTTATTTCAGAGAAGTACCCGAAAGGAAGAATTTATCTTTTGGCCTTAAATCCTCTTGTCATGCAATTAGCAAAAAGTCAGGGGCTTTTCTGAAAAGAAAAATAAATTTAATGTTGATTGGAAAGCCCAGAATTTGAACTAAAGTTTTACAAAGCACTTTTGAGGTACATACATAAAAGAAATATTATGCCTGGCTCTAATTCTTCTTTCTTTTCTAGATTATTTTCCCCCTTTTAATTAAAAGCAAAGTTGACCACCATAACAAAGTACTGATATGTCTCACTTTGAGAAAAAAAAACTGAACATTTTAAGTTTAAAATAGCCCTTTAATCCTTACAAGTAACTCACATGAATATTTTAAAAAAAGACCAAAGGGAAAAAAACACAAAGATTCATCGAGGTAGGTAAATAGAACAGTGTCAGGCAAAACTTTTTTTTCCCTACTTAACCTAGACTATTAATTTTGCAGAGGTTAAGGGTAAGGATTAGATGGTCTATTTCCAAAATAGACCAGATAATTTTTCCAAAGGTGGATATGTGGTGGTTATAAATGACTAAAATTGATCTGCATATTTAACTAAATGAAACATACCACAATATCATGTTTCCCGGGAATTCTCAACTGCCCAGTTTTGTATTTCAACAAAGATATATTTTCTTTCAAGAAGCTTTACCAATTGCGGCAGCCCACTTCAACACAGCCAACCCTTTTACACATTATTTATTGCATAGCTTCTGCTTATAGTTAATAAGCTATGAAATCTAGTTAGATGGACAGATAAATGGTCCTAATCAATAAACTCAGCAGGAGTTAACATTTCATTTTAAATCTTATTTGATGGCAAATAGATAATGGAAAATTGAAAGGTAGAACCTTTCAGTCAATCCAATGAATTTTTTTTAACTACAACATGCTAGAATTCAGTCATCCAAAAAGCCCACATTCACCTTGCATTAGAGATGAGGAACAGTCCAAAACAGAGGTGGGGGTAGAGAGGAATGTTATTCAGTCAATCAACAAGCATTTATTAAGTGTTTATTATATTCTGGGCACTGTGCTAAGTGTGGGACTTCAAGGAAAGGCAAAAACATGATCCTTGCCCTCAAGGAACTCACAATCTGATGGGTCGGGTATCAAGAACTGCCCCCCCACCTAGGTATAGCTCCAGTCACCAGAATTCCCACTCATACAGAAAGGATCCTTGCCTTATCTACAGAATTCAAATCCTGGAAACAGCTAGAAGAAGAATACAGAACCTGGATTTCAAAAACTTTTTTTTTAATCTACCTTCTCTTTGAGGGAGGGATGGGCAATGTTTTAGGTTTGTTATTTGAATTTTACATTATACAATCATGCAAACTACTTTAAAAAGGATGTTTCTTCTGAGAGAGTAAATATGTTGTGAAAATACCTTGTATACAAATACTGTGCATACACACACACACACACACACACACACATATAGTTCAAATACTTCTGATACTTAACTAGCTATGTGATCATGGGCAAGTTGCTAACCATCTCTGAGCCTCAGGCATTCCTTAGGACTTATCAGCTAATTATAAATGGGTTGCTATCTGCCTTGATGAACGGAGTTCCCGTTCCGATGAAATCATAGATCCACTATTTTTTAACATGGACCTGTGGTTTTATCTATATGGGGAATGTGTGTATATGTGTGTGTACATATGAATAAAAGGCAGCAAAATAATAATAATAATTAGCATGTATATAGCATCTGCTACACTCCAGGCATTGTGCTAAGCACTTACAAATATTATCTCATTTCGTTCTCACAACAATGCTGGGATGTAGGTGTTATTATTATCCCTATTTACAGTTGAGGAAACTGAGGCAAACAGAGGCTAAGTGACTTGCCCAAGTTCACACAGCTAGAAAGTATCTAAGGTAGGATTTGAACTCAGCTCTTCCTGACTCAAGGCCCAGCACTCTATCCATTGTGCCACTGACCTGTATACAAAGGCACCAGAAGCTGAGGCTCAAGCTATGTGACCCTGGGTAAATAACTTAACCACTCAGTGCCCCAGGCAACACTCTAAAATTAAAAGTGACAAAAAAGTTACCAGTCTATGTACAGGAAGTTCCACACTCAAATGAAGGTATAAATCTAAGCCAAACAAAAGATCTATGATTTCATCACAATGGCAACTCCCTCTGTCATTGCAGGTGGCAACTCTCTTATGATTTAGGAAATAAGTCTTAAGGACTTGCCAGAGAAGTATCTGAAGGGTATTTGAAGGGTATCAGAATAGGTGGCATAGCAGATTAAAATGTTAGAAGTAGAGTCATAGAGGATCTGAGTTCAAACCTTATTTTAGACACTTGTCAGCTACATGACCCTGGGCAAGTAACTTAACTCTTTCTCAGCCTCAGTTTCTTCACCTGCAAAATAGGGATAATAATAGTGAAAGTCTTATGAAAGAATATATGTAAACCTTCCAAACCTTAAAGTATTACATAAATGCTATTTATATATATACAAATGTGTTTGCCAGATGTGTATACACATATGTATAATTTTTTTATATATTTCTGTTTTTCCTTTTTTTAGGGGGACGCAATCAGGGTTAAGTGACTTGCCCAGGGTCACACAGCTAATCTAAGGCTGGATTTAAACTCAAGTCCTTCTGACTCCAGGGCTGGTGGTCTGTCTGTCCACTGCACCACCTAGCGGCCCTTATATTTAGTTTTTCCTATTTAAAATTGGAGGTTGCAATGATTTTAGACCTTGGTTATTTCATAGGTTTCTTCTCAGGTAGCTAGGCTCTTTTGCTAACAAAGGTTGATTTCTGGTCACTTAGGAAGACTTAAGGCTGAGATTGACGCTTGGCTCCAGATACACTACAGGCTTGCCCAGAAAGTCAAGGTACACAAAACACAAAGAAGATTTTCAAATGTTCTGTCTGGATCGTGGCCTTTTTTCTTTTGACTCTTGCCTGGTTGGATTCAAGTCTTTATTGGCCATAATCACAGCAGCTGCTGTATAGACCTATTTTTAATTGTGTGCCCTTTTAGAAGTTGTGTTCTCTTATTAAATAATGCACAGCTCAGGAGTAATAATAGGAGTAATGGTCACTTGAACATGCTTTCTAATGCAGGGTCACCCAAATTACCACTTTTACTCATTTTTACTATCTGAAATGGTTGAGTAGACTGATTTAAGTAACAAGGCTTGTAAGATACACATTAGCTGTGAATTGAGAACACTAAGAAGAGAAAGGAGGCTATGATTTGTCTCAGCTACCAGCAATTTGTCTTCTGAAACCATGACAGCTACCTCCTGATTTCCATTATGCAATAAGATTGTAAATAGCATTCCATTGTAGTCTGAATCAATAAAGGGTCACAAGAGGCCCCTTTTGCCCCTACCCTTAGGAAAAGACCTATTTGCCCACTTAATTGATAGAACCATACTATCTGGCAAAATAAAAAGACATTTCTTTTCTTTTCAGGTATAATTACAGACTGTATCCAAATATCCTTGATAACAGTTTTTAAATCCCATGAAACTTTTGTAATAGTTGTAACGAAGAACTGAAATAATTTTTGTGATTTAAAAAATTTATTCTTGGTCAATGCACACACATATAATGTAAGTTTCTTGAGAGCAGGGATTATGTTCTTCATATTTTTTTTTGTCTTTGAAAACCTAGTTCTTAGCAAAGTGCCTAGCACCCAGTAGAAGCTTAATAAAGGCTTAGTGATTGATTAATATATTTTGCTACCCTGTTTTGAAATATATTACTAAGATGAATAGAAAAAATAGAAGTTGAGATCATCTCTAATAAATAGTATGTCACAAACATAATGCATATTCTTTTACATGAGTACTTACTTAACAAGAATGGGGGGGAAAGCCAGTCTGAATCTCTTAAAGATCTACACTTTAAAAGTCATATTCCATTGCTTCCAAGCATACAATAACCACAATGTGTTACTGAGCAAAGCAACCTGCTTTCACACATAGAAATGAATGATTTGTACTTAGCACATGAAGTGTTTGTATATAAATGGGTGCTTCTTAAGCACTTGAAAAAAACTTTAGTTCTTAAGAAGACTCAAGAAGTTTGATTTTTTTCCCTAGTGATATAACATTGATTTATCTAGCCAAAGTGAGTGCAAAGGTCAACTCCCAGCCTGTTCTGATGATCACAAATTCCAAATGAGCGACATTTGAATTAATGAGGTGTCACTGTACTATAATGCTTTTTGATGCCTTGGGATTAAAACTTCATCACATACTAAATCCTAGGGAGTATTAAGACAAGGGTCCTAAGTTTTCCTCTTAAAGCCCAAACATGCTTTCTTAAAGAGAGATTTCTATGGTCCTGGGCTCAGATTCAAGAAAGTGATCCCTCTAGGGCATATTACATACAAGTTAAGGAGAGCCAACTGCTGCTCCCTAGCCAAATGGAGTGACAAATGATGGTTAATTTTCTGGTGGATATCTAAGGAACCTATCTATGTCTTGTCACATAAAGTTGCTTTAAAGAAATTAATCATAGGCTTGACTTGGATTCTAAAGTGGATTAGCAATCAGTATAAGGAGTTATGGAATATTAGACATGTAGGTCTTCTGTACTTGAGAAATTCTTAAAATAGTTTATCATCTTAGTACTAAAGGTACCTGTATGTATTTTAGGTATCAGTTATAGAATAGAAAATGTATTTTGTTTAGAGCATGAATTTGGAAGTGATTGCTAGTCACTTGGGAGGTTTCTATCCCAGAAATAGATTATCATAATGTACTTGGCCAACTAGGTCTATGCTGTTCTAATGACTTAACATCATATTAATATGAATTATAATGACAATATACCATCCCTTATATATGAAAATCATGACAATAAGTCACTGTCCAGAAGACACAAATGCTGAGTCTCCCCCACCACTAGTCAGATTGGGCTACATCTTGTCCCTCTTGTGACATTTGTGAAACAACTGGCTAAGGTTAAATGCAAAGCCTGTGTGTCCATGGAATAGAGCAATGTTGCACCATTACCAGGTCCATGTAGATGCTGCCAGGCAAGTCATTTCTCTTCTATAGGTCTCCTTTTGCTCATCTGTCTAATGATGTCAAACTAGATAAGTTCCACGATGTGTTCACAAGTGGCTATAGATACTCTATTCCCTTAACCTCATTTCTCCTCCATAATTGCAGAGAAAAAGGTAGTTAGGCATTTATTGAGTAATAACTATGTTCCAGGCACTATGTTAAGTACTAGGGATATAAAAGAAGGTAAAAATGATATCTGCCTTCAAGGGACTTACTAATGAGGCATAAAACTTGCAAACAACTGTGTATATACAAGATGTATACAGAGTAAGTTTTCTAAGGAAAGGCATATTGAGAGGGAGAGCAGGAAAGGCTTCTTGCATAAGGAGGAATTTTAGCTGAGACGGGAAGAAAGCCATGAGGTGATGACAAGACAGAGCATTCCAAGCATGGGGAAGAGCCAGTGAAAATGGAGGAGGTCAGGAGAGGGAGTATCTTATCTTTGGAGGAACAGCAAGGAGGCCAATGTCAATAGATCATGGAGTACATGAAGGGAAGTAAAGTATAATGAGACTGGAAAGGTATGCAGAGGCTAGATTATGAAGGACTTCAAAAGCCAAACAGAAGATGCTATATATGACCCTGGAAGTGATAAGGAGTCTTGGAGTTTATTGACAATGGAATGATATTATCAGATCTGGGGTTTAGCACAATCAATTTGATAGTTGAGTGGAGGATAGGGTAAAATTGGAAGAGACTTGAGTCAGGAAAGCAAACTACCAGCCTTTTGCAATAGTTTAGATGAGAGGTAAAAAAGGTCATTACCAGGGTGGTAGCAGAGTCAAAGAAGAGAAGGGAGAATGTATGAGAGATATTAGGAAGGCAGACATCAGAGAACTTGGCAACAGATTAGATACAGGGGGTATAATAGAATGAAAAGTCAAGGATGACCCCTAACTTGCTAGCCTAGGTGACTGGGAAGATGATGGTGCCTTTGGCAGTAATAAGAAAGTTAGGATAAGGGGAGGGTTTGTGGGAAAAGATGAGTTCCATTTTTATGATGCTGCAGGTAGGGAGAGAAGTCAGAACTACATAAATAGATCCAAGAATCATCTGCATAGAAATGATAATTGAATCTGTAAGAGCTGATGAGATCACCAAAAAATGTAGTACAGAGGGAGAAGGGACGAGGGTCCAGGACAGAGCCTTGAGGGGTACCCATGGTTTTTGGATGCAAACCAGATGAAGAACCAGCAAAAAAAAAAAACAAAAAAAAACCTGAGAAGGTGAATTTGGACAAGTAGGAGGAGAACCAGGAGTAAGCTATATCATGAAAATCTAGAGAGAAGAGAGTATCAAAGAAGCAGTGATTGACAGGCTGTAGGGAGAGGTCAAGAAGATTAAAGATTGAGATGAGGCCATTAGATTTGACAATTAAGTAATCATTAGTAACTTTGAAAAGAGGAGTTTCAGTTGAATGAGGAAATCAGAAGCCAGACTACAGACAGTTATGAAGAGACTGACAAGAAAGAAAATGGAGGCATCGAAGAATATAGACAATTTTCTCAAGGAGGTTAGCCAGGACAGGGAGGAAAGAATCAGAATAATAACTAGCAGGGACCCACTGATCAAATTAGCATTATTTTTAAGGATGGAGGAGACATGGGAATGTTTGTAGGCAGAAGGGAAGCAACCAGTAGACAAGATGAGTTTTGAGGTTCGTAGAGGATGGGAATGATAGAAGATACAAGCTGCTGGAGAAGATAAGATAGAATGGAATCACTTATGCATGTAGAGGGGTTTGCCTAGGCAAGAAAAAGGACCAGCATTCTTTGTGTGATACATAAGTGAATGAGGAGATAGTAAAGGAAGGCATCTGAGTGATATGAGATGATGAGACAAAAAGAGAGAGCTCTTGGCAATGAGGTTTCAAAAATGAAATTCTGATCATATAAGTACATTTTTGTTAATGAATGAGAGGGAAAACCATCCAAAGAGATCAGTGTGGATGCACAAGGAATTCATCAATCAACTTACATTGTTAAAAAGATTGTTGTTGTTGTTGTTGCTCAGCCTTTGTTCTTGAAGAAAACCAATGACATCACAAGGATGATGTCTTGACTTGAGTGTGAATCAGGTTTAAGGGAAGCAGAACTGCACAAAGTCATCAGCCTCACTCTCTCCTCCAGAGTTATCATAGTCCAGCAGCAGGACAAGAGTCAAGAGGACTGACAATGACCCCGCTAAAAAAGAGATGGACATGGTAGAAGAGAAAGAATACTGAACTGTTCCACTGACTAGGGACTCATGTGCCCTAAGTGTCAATCCCTACTTTGCTACTTAGTTCCTATAGGTCACAACTTCTCTGGGCCTCAGTTTCCTCTTATATAAATTAGAAACTGGACTCTAAAGTCATCTACAACTCTAGGGCTAGGATCCTACGATCCTAAAATGAAAGCAAGGGCAAGTAATAGAGGATGAATACAAAAAGAGAGGAGTAAGGGCAGCTAGGTGGCACAGTGGATAGAGCACCTGCCCTGGAGTCAGGAGGACCTGAGTTCAAATCCAGCCTCAGATACTTGACATTTACTAGCTGTGTGACCCTGGGAAAGTAGCTTAACCCTGATTGCTTCACCAAAAAGCAAAAAAAAAAAAAGAGAGAGAGAGAGAGAGAGAGAGAGAGAGAGAGAGAGAGAGAGAGAGAGAGAGAGAGGAGTAATTACAAGCTAAAGTTGATGGTGAGAAAAGTAAAAGCTGAGAACAATAAGAATGTTCTTAGCTATAAAATAAAAGATAGGACCACTGCTCAGAGTCTATGAGGTGATAACAATGCATGGTAGATTAAAGGCAATTCATATTTTGCTTTTGTTTTCTCTGCCGAGGAAAATGTTTTTTACAAGGGGAAGGATAAAACAAAAGTGTTTAATAGGGAATTGAAACCCCACATAAGATTATAAGAGAATGTCTAATATCCCTCAGGAAATTCAAATCATCCAATGTATTTGTATCCCCTATGCCTAGCATGGGCACGTAGGTGGCACAGCTGATAGAGTACTGGGCCTGGAATCAGGATGACCTGAGTTCAAATGTGACCCCAGACACTTACTAACTACGTGACTTTGGGCAAGTTGCTCAACCCTCTTTGCTTCAGTTTCCTTGTCTGTAAAATGAACTGGAGAAGGAAATGACAAAGCACTCTAGTACCTTTTCAAAGAAACCCCAAAAAGGGTCGTAAAAAGTCAGCCATGACTGAAATGACTGAACAACAACAAAATGCCTAGCACAGTGCCTGGTACTCAATGGGAGCTTAATAAATGCTTGGTTATTGATTGATAAGTGCCTCAGTGGTACTGAAAGAACTGGTGAATATGATTTCTGACTCGTGTTGGTGATCTTTGAAGTGACATGAAGCATTATTACAGAACTTTTGAAAAAGAGAGAGAGAATAAACTCTTCAAACTGAAGGCATGTGAATATGATTTCAATTCCTGACAAAATACTAGCGTAGGGAAACAATTCAAACATGAAAAGAAAATGCCGTTAAACCTCATTAAGTCAGAATAAGATAAAGAAGAAGTCTTGTCTCTGTTAGTGAAAAGTCAAAATGTAAAGTGTTTTTAAGAAAATGTACTTTTGTTATTTTTCAAGGGACATATGTATTATAAATGAGGATATAATGGGCTTTAATAAATAAGATGGGCAAAGTAATGAAAAATTCAAAATATAAAAATACTAAGTAATTGTATAGGGCTTTATAATTTTCAAAGTGTTTCTATCTGTCTTTTCAGTTATCTTAATTGAAACTTAATTTAGCATGAAGCTAAAATTTCTGATTTGTAACACTTACTTTGAACTTTTTAGGCAATAAGAATCACATGTGTGATTTTTTTATAACTGAAAAAGTTCAGTTTGAGTTAGCAAAGCTTTATAATACTCAGGCTGTAGCAATTGACAATTTTATAAACCTCATGTCTCCTAAAGGGTATTTCTTACTTTAGTATTAAGTATTATTTCTTCTGATTTGAAACTTTAACAGAACAGAACATCCTATACATGACCAATTTCACTAACAACTTCCTGATATTTCAAGAATAGAGTACACTATAGACAAGTTTCATGCAATAAATGTGTTAGGCATTTACTATACTCATGTAAAATGTCCCTTCCTATAGATGGAACTACTATCTTATTTAAAATGAGCCTCAAGGTGGAAGAGATCTCAAGACTTCCCATGCTAAATATCATAGAATACCAAAGCTACTACTTTCTTTATAGTACAAAAAAAAGCATCAGCAATAATCAATGCATTCACTTACTTATGGACAATGGAAGAGAATACCATTGATTTTTTTAAAAAAACAAACCTGCCCATAAAATTCCCAATGCAATTAACATATCCACATGTCCTAATATTTAACAATACTATTTCCTCTCTTCCCCATGTTGCCATAGGATCATCTTACTTCCGAAAGCTGTGCTCTGAATGCTAAGTGTCAATCCATAATTGAACATAACAACAGTTACAAGAACCTGAATATCAGGGGTTAAAATGGAGCAGGAATTCGACTCCACCACTCTTTTTAAGCTAGAGAAATGGGGAAATAATAAGAAAGCACTTTCAGTTGGCATGGTGAGGAAAGGAGTCCAGTACCTCTTGCCTTGCTTGCCATGAATACTATTCTGAAAGTAGTCCTTGTAATGAATGAAAACACAACAGTTGCTTTGCCAAGCTGTAATGCATTCCCTTCACTTTCTTCTTGAACCTGTTATTAAAGTTACAAGGTTTTGCATCCCAGATGATTGGAAAAATAAAGATTTTACCTACCTTAAAAAGTCTTAAAATATTAGCAACCATGATAGATACAGAACTTGCTGCAGCACCTATGACCCCTGATATCTTGTCGGGCTTAGTGAAAATGGGTGGATCTCCATTAGCGCATTTCACATCAGAAGCATCTTTCTCTATTAATGCTTGCACAAATGTTAAAGACTGCTCTAAAGCGTAAGTATCTCGGGAACAAGTGTCCAGGATTCGGACCCCGAGAGTGATATTGGCAAGGAGATCAGGATCTTTATTGATCTGGTCTATTGCATATAGCATGGCCTCAAGTCTGTGGATCCCTTTTTCCTTCTTCAACTCTCCACAAGGCACCCCTCTATCTCCTTTTGCATGGACAGGGAATAGTCCTCCCAAAATAACATCCCCATCCACTCGAATAGAATGGGCATATTCCTGGCTGTGAGTTCTTTGCATCATGGTGAGAATCCAGTAGAACTTGGCTGTCAGGAGGAAGAAACAAGGACAAGAGGGAGACCGCTTTCCTTCGCATACCATTTTCTCCACAGGTGGTATTGTAATCCAAGACCCAAAGTTTATTCTTGCTGCAGAAGGAAGGGGACCGTATGAAGCTGTACCTTCTGAAGGCTACCATTAGGGCCCATGAAGTAAGGGCTCTGTGTGTTTCAGCAAGGTTTCTCGGTATGAGCTTCACAGTGAATTTCCATTGGGCCCATATGATTCAAGTTTCTCTGTCAATCAATTCAACTCCCATGGACTGATGAGATAATTAGAATATCTGAGGTTCTGATGTTGGGATGAGCTCAACAATACATGAAGTCAGCCCTGCAGAAGAACTATTCCTAAAAGGAAGAAAAGAAAAAACATAGTAGATGAATTCAATTTAATGAGCCTAGAGTTTTCATCTTTTTAAAAGCATGGTTACCTTCACCTAATTTTTGGTTATTTTATTTTCCCATTCAATAAGAAACTAATTCTTTTTATCCTCTTGTGGATTCAAACACCTGGTTACATTGAGCTATTAAGGGTGAGATTGATGATGCCATCAGAGCAAAGAAAATACAAAGTATCAAAAACTAAGTTGGTGCTCCTAAAGTAAAAACTATTTTATTTGCCATTTTATTCCAATAAATTCTGTGTAAGTTAAGATAACTTCACATAATTTGTGGTGATTTTTTTCAATTTTTTAACATCTGTCAGTGCTTTTTATTTGGAATTTGTCTACAAAATCATGATAAAAGATTCTTTATGTGATGTATTCAATGAGCCAGTCATTTGTTAGTGAAATTTATTTGGTGCCTCAGATTTCCCAGTGAGAAAAAAATGACTATTCAATCACAAAAAAAGATCTACTCAAGGATACTAAAAGAGTATGAGATTCATGGCTTGTGAAAGAAATTCAATGTAGAGTGTCAGATATTTCCCATAGATGTACCTCATCATGGTCTGACCAAAAAAAAAAAAACAAAAAAAACAAAGAGATGAAAATTAAACACACAAGAAGGATTATGTATCAATATATTCCTATTACTTTTGTCTAAATATCCTATTAATTTGCTTAGGTGGAAGGCAATAAGCATGATTGTTGTTCTGAAGTAAACATGGCTTGATCATAGAATCACTAGGAACAAATCAGAACTGGAAATCAATTAAACAGATTCTTGATTTTGCCCATCTCAATGGGGATGATGGTTATTCCATAAAAACTGGAAATAATCCAGAGTGCAAAATATAATCCCATAATTCCTAATAGGAGATTATATTTTGGGGATTTTTATCTTTAAAATGCTGGAAAGGTTTTGTTTTTGTTTTTAATTATGTGACTTTTAAAGCAGTCAAACTCCTTTTAAATACTTTCACTCTAGTCTGACTAATAAAATGTAAATAATTTATTTAGCATTACATTCTATTCTATTAAGCAAATATTTGTTAAGTACCTACTATGTTCATGGTGCTATATTAGATACTGAGCTTACAAAGGAAACACAATCCTTGCTCTCAAGGCACTTGCATGCTACTAGGAATGCAAAAGAATTTGAAGAGTCAATCAGAGTTGAAGAGTCAATCCAATTTAAAAAAAAATCCAAAGTTGAATTGAAGTATGCCTAAAGTCCAATGACCAGGGTGATGGGACTTTGTAATATAAGGACTACTTGGAAAACTGGAAATGTTGAGCCTAGAAAAGAGAAGGTTTAGCAGGAGTATGATTCCTGCCTTTAGTCATTAAAAGAGCTGTCATAAAAAATTGAGAATAAACCTACTCTGTGTGACTCCAGAAGGGATAACTAGAATCCATGTATTGAAGTCATAGGAATATGGGATTCAGAAGACTAATCAGGAAGCAGTGCCTAACAAAATTAGGGCTTACTGAAAATGTAATGGACACTCCTTAGGGAATACTCAATCTGAAGCCAGATAGTCACTTGATTTTGCAGAGTAGATGCAGGCATAGACAAGAACTCAATCATGTCTAAGATCCCATCAATGTCAAACATTCTATGAACTTGTTTTGGCATCCTGGTTAACCTAATGCTCATTGGTAACTCATTTATACAGTTCCCAGACCTGGAGTTAGGGGCTTTCATCTTTTTTCTCCTTATTTATCAACATCTGGTTGTATTTTCTGAGCCCCTGCTTAATTTCTGTTCTATGAATGCTTCCTTCCTCTCCTCCCTGCAGTCACAATGGGGATGTGATCAGAGGACAATTGACTATTTCTCCAGTGATCTTTGAAGTAACTTGCACTTGTACTTACTTTTAGGCTGAACAAAAGAAAGCAGTTCAATTCGTAGCTCCCTTCCTTTCAAAACTATGCCTATCAGCCTGGGTGGGAATTTGCTTAGTCTGTTTTACAAAGATAATCCCAAGAGAATTTTAGAATAATAGAGAGTAAGAGGTGACAAAACAGATACTCACGGTTCTATTCCTAGTTCTACAACTAACCAAGTTGCTAACCAAGCAACTCTGATGCCAGCTCTGATTGGTATTATCTTTGGGTACCCTTCCAGCTTCAAAATCCTATGATTCCACTTATTTCTTTACCTTTACAATCTCTGCAATATATCTTGAATTTTGTTAATGTATTTCCAAAATGGCAGCCAGGACCAATTATTTTTCAACTCAAGTTGCAAGGCACTGGGCTGAGAGCTTTGGATATAGTGATAAAAACAAAATAGAGTTGGTCCTCATGTCCACACTCTACTGGGGAAATAGAACATTTGTGAGTGTTAGTCTTGTATTCTGTCCTAATGCTTACATTACATTGCTAGGGTATATATTACTCCCATGCATAGTTTGAAAATGGCCTCAGATCTCCTCAAGGAAATTCTGACCTACACTATTGGCTCAAGAAGTCTACCTAACTACCCAAGGCAAGTATTTAAGTGTCTTATGACAAGATAATTTGATATCTGTTATTTTAGAAGGTAGTGTCGCTTAATGGGAAGAACACCAAACTAGGAAGCAAGAACAGCTGAGGAGAAAAGGAAAGAATATTCCAGGCAGAGGAAATTATGTAAACAAAGGGACTGGGGAGAGGAGTGTTAGGAAATCCTAGGAATCAGAAAAAGAAAATGTTTAAGAAAAAAACATATGCTATCTCAGGGCTCTTGCTTGGAAGAGGGATTTGAATTATTCTTCTTTGTAGCAAAAATGAAAAACTAGTTAGAAGTTGAACTAGGTGGACCAACAGTTGGAAATTACCAAGAGGCAGAGTTCAAATCAATAAAAAATAACATCCTATCAATCAGTACTATGCAACAACAAAAAAATGGTCTGCTTTAGAAGGTAAAGATCTCCATGTCACTGGCAGTATTCAGGTGAAAACTAAACGAGCACTTTTCTGGAAGACTATAGAATGCATTCATGCTTCAATTAGAGCCTTCCTTAATCATAGGGTCTTCCCTCTGTTGATGATCTCCAACTTATCTTGTATATATTTTATTTGTACATAGTTGTTTGCATGTTCTCTTCCCCATTAGACTATGAATTTCTTGAGAGCAAGGATAATTATTTCCCCCCTCCTTAATATATCTAGTTCTTAGCCTAGTACCTGCCATATAGTAGATGCTTAATAAATGCTAGTTGATTGACAGACTGACTAGATGAACTTTAAAGTCCCTTGCACCTCTGGGATTCTTTCATTCTATGTACACAAAGGAGTAAATGCAAAATAATTTGAAGAAAAATAATATACTATGATAATAATTATTATAATTGTAGCAAAAATTTATATGTCATTTTAAGGTTTGCAAAGTATTTTACATATATTATTTCATTTGATCCTCTCTGACAACTGAGAAGCATGGAATCAAAAATAATTACTAATACTTATGTAAAGCTTTTAAGGTTTAGATAGGACTCTGCCTTTGTTTAAATCCTAAAATAACTCCATGAGGTTGGTATGACAGGTATTTTTGCCTCGATTTTACAGATAAGAAAACAGAGATTCAAAGAAGTTAGTTGACATGCCCATAGCTGTGTAGCTAATCAAAGTCAGAGGCCAAATTTAAAGCCAGGTCCTCCTGACTCCCAAGTTGAGAACTCTAACCATTCATCCATGCTGCTTCTCAAGAAAAGTGCTGCATAAGAAAGGAAAACTGAGCTGAGCCTCAAAGGAAGATGGAGATTCTGAGAGATCTAGGTGAGGAAGGGGTATACCCTACATGGGGAACAGCCTGACGAAATGCCCAAAGGCAAAAATGGAATGTCAAGTACAGGGAACAGCTGGAAGTCCAGTTTTATTGGAGCATATTGGAGCATTTATTGGAGCATTTTATTGGAGCTCTATGAATGACCATACTGTGAAGTAAGTCAGTAAAAGTAAGTAGGAGCTAAACTTTGCAGAGCCTTAAATACAAAGCTGAATAGTTTGTGTCTTATCCTAGACACATTCCCTTTCACTTTTGGTCCTTACTCCATTCCTCCTCCATGCCAGGACTTCCACCTTCCTCCTATTATATTCACTTTTCCTACCACCTTCTTCTGAGTCCAAGGCTTCCTAGTGAGCTGAGCTCAGAGAGCTGGCCCTAAAGAAACACTAATGAAGCAAGCTTGGATTTCTGGATGAATTTATCCTGGCATAGAGTAAGTGTCACCAGGTGTTCATTAAAGGAAAGAGTTATTGAGTCTTTAATTTTCAAAAGAATGGCCTGTTATACTAGGATCACAAGATTCAAGAGGGAAAAATATCTTAGAAGTCATTCAATCCAACTCCTTTATTTTATAGAATAGGAAACCTGAGACCCAAAGAGGCAAAGAATTAAAATTTGCCTCTCTGTGCATCCATCCAATAAGCCTACTTCTGCCTTTGACAGGCCTAGAAGAAAAGCTCTAGTTATTATTCTTTGACATGAAAACCCTTAAAATTTTTGAAGGCATCAATCATGTTCCCCTCCCCTCCCCCCCAGTCTTCTATTCTCTGAGGCAAAATATTGCCAGTTCCTTCATTTGATTCTTGAATAGCATGGCTTCCCTCATGATCCTGGTTACCCTCTTGGTGATACAGTACAGTTTATCAAAATCTTTCCTAAAATATGGTCCCAAGAACTGGATACACATTCTAAACATGTTCTGACCAGCACATAAAACAGTAAGACCTTCACCTCTTGCCTTCTTTATTTTAAGACCGTATGAGTTTTCTTTTTTCAATTGGCACACTTGACTCAGATTGAGTATGCAAAACATTAAAAAAAATCTTTTTTTTCTATAGTAACTGCTGCCTAGTTAATATCAGTTTACTATGGGATGTAATCTCATGTACTGCTAGGCAATCTGCAGCCAATACATATAGAAAGAGACAACATAATGTTTGGTTGCCATATTTGCTATCAGCTGTTGAGACCACCAGTAAACAGAACAGTGGGTTCTCACAGCTCTAGAGCTAGAAGGAACCTCAAAGACCAGCTAGGCCAACTCCTTCACTTTACAGATGAGGAAATAAGGACACAAAGAGGTTAAGTATTGGAAGTAGGATTTGAATCTAGGCCCTCTGACTCCAAACTTACTACTCTTTCCACTATATAGAGGTTGCTTTGATCTTCACTGAATTCATAACAATGGACTTTAACCAAGATGAGTTGGAAAGCTGCACAACTATCAGTTCAGACCAGATATAAACAGCCAACTGCTCATAAACCCTTGCAAATCTATCCCATTCACTTATGGGTGAGGTCTCTCCTGGCCCAAACTGCAGGCATCACTTATTCACTCAATCAACTAATATTTAATAAGGGTTCACTAGGTACCTGTTGCTGTGCTGGTTGTACTGTTGCTGGAGACATCACAAGAAAAGTGGAATAGTTCTACCCTCAAAGAGCTTACATTCTAATAGAGATTCAACATGTACACATAGAACTATATACAGCATATATACAAAATTAATACAAGGTAGGGGTTTTTTGGGAGGGGAGGGGAAGTTGCCTTAGCAACTAGGAGGACCAAAAAAAACACTATAAAAAGAAGATGACACTTGCACTGAGTCCTGAAGGAAACCAAAGATTCCAAGAGGCAGAGATGAAGGAGAACATTGTAGCCATGAGGGACAGTTGCCTCAACTTCTCCAAACTATTGGCCTTTCAGCTATACCAGGCCCTAAGAAGATGAAAAACTGAACCCAGGGATATGCTTTGGGTTTAATGCCCATGGCACCATTTCAAGATCCAACTCAGAAGCCATTTCCTCCACAAAACCTTCCCTGATCCTCCCAGAGGAAATGAATCTCTCTCCTAACATTTTCTTAGCGCGTATTCTCTAAATGTCTCCTTTTGCCGCTATCACTCTCCTTAGCAATATACATTTGTATACATGTCTTATCTACCACCACTCCCCCCCATTAGAATGTAATCTAAAGGGCAAAGACTAGGCCATTTTTTACCTGTGTATCCTCAGTGCCTAGTATGCTGTTTTGTGGGCACTTAACAAATATACAATTTTAATATATTTGTTAATAAATTCAATGGCACTCTCTGTAGAGAGCACTAAATAAATTAAAATATTCAGTGGCTTGATATCCCCTATGAAAGTGGCCTCTGAAAGTCACTCAAAATTCACAAGATACAATGCTTGGAGATATCCCCTTTACTACTTCTTTTTCTACATCCTGTCACCAATATTTTATCTGTTTGCTTGCTACATGGACAGTATTCCATACACCAAATCTATGGGTTCTTGGCCCTGTTGACATGGCAGTAAAATTGCTTTATGCCATGCACACACTTCTTCTGCCTTTATCTCTGAGTCATTAGAGTCTGGCCTGCTGTTAGCTCTGAGTTTTTGAATTAAGTTGATTAATGGGCACTGGCAACAGGGTGAATTAAAGAGTTTTTCTACTATTCTTCAGGTGAGGACATGCAAAGCTAGAGCAAAGAATGACAGAACAGGAGAAACCTCACCTGAATTTTTTTTTAACAGATTGACTCTGAAATGTGCACCTCAACATTTCTAAAGAGGTGGAATCATAGACTTCTAGAATCAGAAGCAATCTCAAAGGCCTTCTGGTCCAACCCTGGACCAAAGCATAAATCCGTTATATGAAATCCCTAACAAGTGGTAGTCGAAGATGATGGACTATCTGTCTAACAGTAGTAGTTCATCTCATTTTCAGAGAACTTTAATATTTAGGAATTTCTTCCTTCCATTGAGCCATAAATTTGTTTCTCTATAATTTCTCTTCATCCATCCTAGTTCAGACCCTCTGAATCACATAAGACATTGCTATTATAAGAAGTCAGCAAAGCAAGTTTAATATTGTAGTCATTTCACAAAGCTTTCCACAAACTTTGAGGACAGTAACCATCAGGATGCTAAATATTTTCCCAATCAGATACATCTTTATTCCCCCCCACACACTCTTAGGATTAGAAGTGACTCAAAGGTTATTTATTCCTCACTAATTCACTCTATTTAATGAGAATGTGTCATAATTTCTATAAAAGCTAGGCTAAAGTTTGCCAGAGTTCAGTTGACCAAACAGGTTTGTCAAGGCTAGTATGTCTTAACGGCAAGAACAAGATTAAAGAAGACTGTTGAAAATACTTAATGAGAACAAACTGTTTTCAAACAACCTAAAGACATGGTTTTACATAAAAACAAATGATATGCTAATTACAAATCATTCTAAATTCATTAAAGCAGATGCCAGTAGTTGATAACTCATTATCCTAATTCCACTTAGTCTATGTCCTTCAAATTAATCAGTTTGAAGTTCTTTAAGGGTTTCATAACTCTTGTAATCACTAGTTCAGACTAGTCTTCTCCATATTAATCCAGTACAATTTTTTCAATGTTTGTGCTTGTTGCTTACCTTGGGAATGCAATCAAAACTGTTGATAAAATGCATAATCCAATACAGTTTGGGTTTTTAACTCCTTTTTGTTTTCTGAGATGAAAATATGCATACTGCAATAGTTTATTCATTCAAAACTTCATCACTTAAATTCCATGATTAACTTCTTAACTATTACTTCCATCCAACTATATTTAACTTTAAGGTTGGCAAAGTGTCTTTAAAATGTTATCTCATTTGATCCTCATAACAACCCTGGAAGGTGGGTGTCATTATTATCCCCATTTTATAGATGAGAAAACTGAGGAGGACAGAGGTTAAGTAATCTTAACTGGGGTCACACAGCTAGTAAGTATCTGAGGCTGGCATGTTTTCCAGACTCCTTATCCGAGGCTCTATGTACTGTATCACCTAGCTAAATAGTTTTTATTTTAGAAAAATAATAACCTTGCATTGCTACAAAGCTAAACAATACTGTTTTGTGTTCAGCTCTTAACCCATAAGGTTGACCTCAGAGCTGTAACAATTCAAATTTCTATTCTGCTCTAACTCCTTCCAGAGATGTTAAGCTCCTTTTTGCTCCTGAAAAGTGATCTCTGTGCAGACTTGGTGCCCTAGAACACTTCAGATGAAGCCTTACCTGATTAGCCTGGCCCTCCAATCACTCACTCCATCACTTTGCTTTCCCTTGGCTCTTATATCTACAATCCAGATTGGATTGCCCAGAACTTGCCTTTATATCACCTTACCATTTACTCTCTAGTTTTCTCCTGTGCATTTCTTCTTACCCCAATTATATTAGAAACTCTTCAAAGTCAGGAACCCTGCCTGTTTCCTTTTATTGATCTCTCCTCAACTTCAGTCCACAGCATGGATTCAGTAAGTGCTAAATAAAGATTTGGTGACTGACTGATTAATGTTTAACTTAATATGATAGATTAGACTACAAAAGGTTTTTCTTAACTCATTTTGAACTAAATTCTAATGGAAATGAATCATAGCCTTTGCATAGTCTTCCCATGGCTTAAATGTACGTTCTGAAATCCCAAGTCAAACTTTTCAAAGGACATCTCATCTCCTCTAGTGGATCATTCTCAAAGATGAAGTTAGTTGGATCTTGCTTCAGGGACCCTTTAAGCCAGGGGATTCTTAACTTGGAGTTAAAGTTTTAAAATGTCTTGAGAAGTATATTCCAATCTAATTGGTTTCCTTTGTAACTCTAGGTGTTTTATTTTCTGCATTTAAAAGCATTATTCTGAAAAGGGCTCCATAGATTTCATCAGACTGCCAAAGAGTTCCATGATGTGTTTGAGTGCATCACACACACACACACACACACACACACACACACACACACACACACACACACACACAACATTACAAAACCCTCCTCTAAACCCTTCAAGAATTATTTATGGCAGTGCTTAGATTTTGGGGGAGGCTTCTAACATGAATTATTACTAAACTTAAAGGATTTGGAAGGTGGCATGTTTTCTTAAGATCACTAATGTTTATAGTTTATAAGAGCAAATAAGTGGAGAATTAAGGCCATTGCATCAAAAGAAATAACATGGAGAACTTAAAGAAGGTTTACAGAATACCATTCCCTCTTGTTAATCCATCCTTCACAACACTACCAAACTAGTCTTCCTTGTTCATTGATCTAGTCATCTTACTCCTCTCCTCACACACCTTCTTCAGATGACTATTGCCTAATGAACAAAATTCAAACTTCTTTGTCTGATATTCAAGGTCCTCTGAAATTTGATGCCATCCTACATTGGCAGCCTCTCCATGTCCTGTGGTCCAAACTAGACTATTATCTGCCCCTAGTACATGGACTGTGCTTAACCACTGCTGGGTTGTTGTTATTGTTGTCTATGCCTGAAATGTTCTCTTTTTCCTTCTTTGCATACTGAATTTCCAACTCATCCTTTAAAGCCCAATTCAAATATTATCTCCTCTATAAAGCTTGATCTTCTATTGGTGATAACCTTACCCCACAGGCCTCACACACAATTTTCCTCTGCAGCTCTCTAATATGCATACATAACAGTATACATGATAACGATTTATGCCTGTGTCTAATCTCTGTTCTAGACTGTAAGCGTCATGATTGCAAGGAACCTTCCTTACCTAAACTTTGTATTTTCCTGTAACTCTGATCCACAACACATAGGAGGTACTTAATAAATGTTTGATGACAAAGAAAAAACAATTAGTTAATTACAAATGTTATTTAAGAGTTAAAAGTAACAACTATGAGGAAAGGTTAGGAGGACTGAAAATATTCTGAGTGGAGAAAAGAAGGCCAGGGCATAAAATTCTCTTTAAGTATCAGAAAAGGAAAACTGGAGATGGAAGGCTAACAACTCTGTGGTAAAGTTGGTATGGTAATGTCCCAGGCAAATACATCACAAATTAATGTAGATAGAGGTCCCAGATTCAAATCTCACCTCTGATACTTGTTACCTATGAAACCTTGGTGAAGTTATTTAACTTCTTGGGCCTCAGTTTCCTCATTTATAAAATGAAGTGGTTGGACTAGATAGTTTCTGTAGTACCTTCCACTTCAAGCTCTGGGATCCTATGAATATTTTGTTTCTTGGTTATTTTGATACTGTCCTTTTGCAACATGTCACAGCAACTGATGACTTGAGTGATAGGTGACCTCAGACAAGTCACCTTTCATCAAGATAGAATGAGAGATCAAATGCCATAAGAGAAAATTTAATAGGAATTAAATTTAATAATTTAAATTTAATGCAAAGTCCTATACTTTATATGTGTCACTTTAAGATTTGCCAAGAGCTTTAGAAATATTATTTCATTTTATCCTCCCAATAACCCTGGGAGGTAGGTACTGTTATTATCTCCATTTTATAGATAGGGAAACTGAGGGCTACAGCAGCTAAGTGACTTGCTCAGGGTCATATAACTACTAAGTGCCTGAGGCAGGATTTGAACTCAAATCTTCCTAACTGTGTCCAGTGCACTATCTACTGGACCGTGTAGTTGCAGGAGTAAATACTTCAGGGAGTTGTGTCTAGGCAATAGTTTATGTGAAAAAGATCCAAGGAGTTTTGACAACAGCTGCTGTGAAAACAATCTGGGGGTTTTTTGTACACTACCAGCTCAATATGATTTGAGTCAGTAGCATGACATCATAGCCAAACAACAACAGCTAATGTGACCTTATTGTGCAATAATAAAAAATACAATATCCAGAATGAAAGAAATAAGTCTCATTGCACTGTGTTCTGGTCAAACCACACTTAAAGCATTACAGCCAATGGAGTCATATTTTTAAAAGGACATTGACAAACCAGAGTGAAACTGGAACACAGCAACCAGAATGGTGAGTGGGCTTGGAGATGATGGCATATAAGCATTATTTTGAAGGAATTTTGCTTATTTTGCCTAGAAAAGAGAAGGCTCTGGGAGGGAAGGGGGTGTCTATGATACCTATCTTTAAATATTGGAAGGACTGTCATTCAAAAGAGTATTTAGCTTGATTTGATCCCAGAGAGCAAACACAAACTAGGACAGAAGTAAAAGCAATGGATGAAAGTTACATAGAGGAATAATTTGTCTCAATACAAGGAAAAGCTTCCTAATGATTAAAGCTATCCCCAAATGGAATGGGCTGCCTCAGAAGCCAATGAATCCCCCAGCATTGTAGATCTTCAAACATAGACTAGTTGACCACTTGTCAGGTATTTTTAGAGGGAATTCCTGTTCAGGAATGTCTTGGACTAGATAATATTTGAGATCTTTCTGAGATTCTATAATAATTGAAATGAATGTTTGTGTTGAAATTACAAATAATGGACTTCAAATAAAGGAATGTTTTTTTAAAACTGATAGCATTCCCTAGACTGAATTCCATCCTGCCCATTAACAAAATCAGTAAGCTTGAGGAGTGTGATCAGTTTATGAACCTATATGTCACTAAATTCTCTTGATATTTGTAGATTATTTTCTAATTGTTCTTACTTTTAACTGTTTTAATAATAATTGTATCTGGTGTTTATATAATGCTTTAAGATTTACAAATGACTTTACCTTCATATTTTATTTTAACCTCACCACAGCTCTGTGAGGTGGGTGCAATAGATATTATCATTCTCTTTTTACAGATTAGAAAAATGAAGAGCAAGAGGTTATGGGACTTCCCCATGGTGACCTTTCCTACCTGTCTTAAACATTTCCTCCTCCCTTCTTTAAGCCTTATATATTCTCTATTTCCCTTAGGGACTTTGCTAAGTGGCTAATTTCTGATTTTAAAAAAAAATCACACGGAAGTGTTATTGTTTGGTTACTTCTCCTGGATTTTGTTTTGTCTTATTTTGTTGTGTTGTTTTCTTGTAAAAAGTGATACCTGGAGCTAACTTTCATAACTCTGAGAAATGATCCTTTGATGACTGGGATATCACTCATCGTGGCAAGCCAGTAGAGAAGAATTTTCAGGGAAGAGAGCCTTCTAGCAATATTTTTCAAATCCCACCCACAATCTATTGAGTCCTATATTCATTGAGATGGCTGGCCCTGTGGTAGGGATGTAGATTACTTCTCAAGATCCTTTCTAGCCCTATGATATCATCATGCTGCCTCAAAGGATCCAGGCCCATAAAGTTAGTGCAAATCCAATCTGAAATCCTATAAAATGGCAAGCTCTCACTTCATCCAAAAAAGAACTTGATCCAATCCCTTCTCAACTGAGAAGCTTCCTTCAGGAACAAAATGAAGTGGCTTCTCCAACTCTATATGAATTACCCATATGCATAGTATCTTCCCTTTGTGGTGCCAAGTCCACAACTAAGAAGTGAACATCAATGAGTTCATAAGTCTTTCCAAGCATAACTATTGACATATATTTCTGGACATTATTTTGCTGCAGCTGTAGCTGGAAAGTAGACCCAATGCAACATCATTTTCTGAAGCCGTTCTAATAGGGCAACTCAAATCCTTAACAAGATGTCCTTGATGTAAGTTATTATTAAAAAAAAAAAAAAGCTTGAAGGTAAGAGGTGGGGAAAGAGAGAGAGGAAGAAAGTAGAATTAAGCACATTGTACTGATACGTACCCCAAAATGTGTTAAAATTCTGTACCTTTCACTCTGGAGGCAATGGTGCATTCCAACAGAAGCCACTATGATGCCGACAAGTACAAATTGCAGCTACCCTATAACAACTTTGAAAACAGCCTGTAACTTTCTTTGTTATGCATTTTGGGAGTTTAGCTCTCCTTTGGTTCTTTTTGGATTCAATGTTTTTCAGATTATTTCTGCTGCCTACTACTAGCTTTCCAAGGAACCAAAGTGCTAGAAAATTGGTACAAATCAGAAAGAAGAAATTGGGCCTAAATCCCTGCAGAAGGTTATTTTTCAGCACCTCTTTCTTGAATCTATATAAATACTCTGCAGAGGCCCTTCTGTTGTCTATTTCTTTCTCACCGATTCACAGCAATGTATTTTTGTTTTGTTTTCAGCTTACCTACAGTGTACCCCATAATTTACTCTGACATGAAAGATTTGTATTAAAACGTTTCCTCAGCTTTCCCTGCTGGATCACAGGCCTTTCTCATGGAAATTAGCAAACCAAATAATCATTGTTTCAAGAATACCTGAAAGAACTTCACCGTTCACCTTGCACTGGTCTCTAAGGACCTTATCCACACACAGGCGACCAAGATTCATTTCTGTTGCCCTTTAACAACTATCGATAAGCAATCTCTTAGTCAAATGGGGGAACTTCCAGACAGGACATTAAATTGTTTATGCATGATAAGCATTTGTGTTCCTTACTGGTGGTTCCTTTCCTCTTTTATCCGTTTTCTCGTCCCTCCTTCAGACAAAATGCAAGCTATGATTTGATTGCTCTTTCTCAGTTTGAAAGGAAAAAAAAAATCTTCGCCTAAATCCACCCCCAGCGCCAGCGAGGCATTTTCCAGCTCTAGACGTCAGCATGCTTGGCAGGATTTGCATGAGATCAAGTCAGTAATCAATGCAAATTACTGTACTTGATTTGGGGGTATCCTACATTCACTTGCAAATTGTTTTGTCTGTCGCCTTTCCCTGCCACCGGGAACAGAATCCCCCTCCCCTAAAAATCACTAGTAGGGCATTCCCTCCCAAAGCCAGAGTTTATTTGGTAGTTGGAGGGGTTTTTGTTGTTGTTGTTTTGTTGTGATAGCTCCCTTGTCGGTGATGGTTCCAGGAAACTGAGGAATCCTCCGACCCTGGGCTCTACAAACTTGAGAAGCGGGTGAAGCAATTCGTCAGCAGAGCGCGGGGGTGTCATCTTGCGCAGCTCGGTGCCTGGCAAAGCCCCCCTGCGTTTCATTTGCACCAAGCGGGACGTGTCAGACAGACTGTATTTTGTGTGATTCTATTATATTTTCACCAGCTGAACAAGCCTCAAGGGATCTTCGCGCTATTTCGCTGAGCAGATGCATTCGCTTTCTGTGTTGCTGAGAGGGCTCTATTTTATGTCAGTCAGCCCACCCCTCCCCCATTCCCTCTTTTTCCTTCCCTCTTTACTTCTCTCCTGTTATTCTTAAGACTCCCTGGCACTGGGCAGAGGAGAGCTAGGCTTAGGGATAGAACTAAGGGAGGGACGTGGGAAAGATCCTCATTCTATTTCCTTCCCCATGTTCCTCTGGCGTCCGCTCCTTTCTCCAGTCCTTTTCTAAGTTCCCAGCCCCACGCAGCGCATCTGTCCCCTGCCTTCGGAAACTGTTCGCCATGGGGTAGCTATTTAATAACCCGAAGGTTCTGACTGCCTAGCGTTATTCAGCTCTCAGTCCGGGCGCGCTGAGACCCACACAGGTAACCCCGGATAGATTTGGAGTGGAGACAAAACTGGGCACCCAGGTCTTTGGGAACTCATTTGGGGGCCCTGTTTTTCACACTTAAGATCGCCATGGCCGTTTTCACATTTAGAAGGCAATCGGAAGACACCCAACCTACGAGAGCGGTGGGGGTAAGGAAGCGGGGGGAGGGAGGGGAATTCCGACCTCACCACTGAACCAGGAGCAATCTATGGCAGAAGACATGAGCTATAGACAAAACTTGCACCCGGAGGAAGGGGGTAGAGAATAGGGGAGGAGGAAAAGGAGGAAGGGCTGTGCCTGCTTTCCTGTCTTGAGCCCCAAACACCGCTTCCCCCCACCCCACCCCACGCCCCAATATCTCGAGTCAGGGAGAGGTTTAGTTATCTATCAGCTCTTCTAAGAAAGGCAAGAAGTCCCCGGAATTCACTACAGAAGCCTCTAGCTTCGGAAATACCTTCCTGTAAATTCTGTACAACAAACCATTCCCTCACTGTATCTTCCCCAACAGCGTCGGCTTACTATGCAGGAGATAATACGGAGCAGGTAGCCCGAGGCAGAGCTCCTTAAAATGCTGCTGCTTGGCACATCATATCATCCCAGGCAGAGCTTCCCCAACCCCAAACACACAGACACACACGCCCTTACCCTTCGTCTTTCAGCCCCAAATACATCAAATAAACTTTTTGGGACCACTTTACCAAACCTTGGAGTTCACAGCTAAGCCCCTTCCCTCTGTCTTAAGATCTTCAACCTAAAATTTAAAAGAACATTTTAAAAGGCAAGTGGGGTAGTCTTTTACTTTGCAATGCAAAATCAACCGAAACAAAACCATGCCCAGATGTCCTGGCATCCCCTCACCCTCCAGTTCATACTCCCCTTTCCCCCCCCCGCCCCCAGCTCCCACTTGCCGCCTCCACCCGTTTCCACCCGTGTTTTCGGTGAACAGCTACATGTCCCCAGCGAAAATCCAACCACCAAACTCCAGGAAGAAAGAGAGGTGCAACTGGCCGCCCACCGTACGGATTTACGAAATTAAAAGAAAAGGAAAAAAAAATAGGAGAGAATCTTCCTTTTTCAGTAAACATAATGTTTTGTTGGGTCTGGAGGGGAAATTTTTGTTTCATTATTTTCTTTTTCCTCATTTTTTTCTTTTTCTTTTTTTCCTGCACGATCAGATTCTTACCCTATTTCAGGCAGAGGGTGCTGTAAAGAAGCCCGCCTTGGCTGCTTGCAGCTCCATGTCAGGGCATGCTGCTGTGAGAGCCTGGGACTGGGAGCTGCACTTGTAGCTGTTCTTGGTGCTGAAAGGGGCTGCGATTCCAGAGCACAACGCAAAGTCTCTTCCATGTGAATAACAAATACTCCCACTGGCAGCAGCTATTGGTCTGTCTAACTCTCCTAATCCACCTCTTATCAGCCATTCAGCCTGGCCACGGGCTAAGGGAGCTTTCCCTGCACGGGATCTCGCGGAATAATCGCCAATCGTTGCGTGCCAAGCAAGTCACATCTGGAATGCAGAGGAGAGATCCCGAGGTTCGAAAGACCCCGGATTCCGATGTCACGAAGCTGACCCGAGGCGGGTTTTGAGTGTATGAGTGTGAATTTGTGTGAGTATGTGTGTGTGTGTGCGCGCGCGCGCGCGAGCGTGTGTGTGTGTGTGTTGTGGATTTCCCTTCCTCTAAATCGCTGCAGCCCAAACCAAAGCTAGAATAACAACGAAAAATGTAAATGCTTGGGGGAGGAGGGGAGAGCACACCTCCCCACTGCTACAACGAAAATGAAAACTCTTAGACTTGAAACGGTTAGGAAGGAGAACGAATGAATAAAAATAAATAATATGACTGTTAATTACATAGCTGTTGAACAGCTCTGAATGAGAAACACTTCACGGGGGGGGGGGTCAAAGTGGGGTGGGAACTGTTGAAAAGCCGAGCGAGGGGAGGCGTGGAGAAACCGACCCCAGTAGACCAAGAATACTCTGTTATAATAACCGCTGGGGGTACTAATCCTAGCTAATGATCACCTCTCTGAAAACAACCGCAATATAGAGTACATTACAATAATGAAATACTCTCTTACCACCTCAAAAAATAAAATAAGGGCTGATATACTCATTAACAGAACTAGCTAGAGCAGATCTCCATCAAAGTTTTATCCCCGCGCCGTGCTAGGCTGCTACCTGACTGTTTGTCCTAACGGGCAGCAGCAAAGGACTCAAGGGAGCGAAGTTACTCCTGAGAGACAGGAGACAGCTTTCCATGAAACCCCGAGAACAGGAGACATGGGTGGCCAATTGGGGCACAGCTGTGAGGTGAGGTGAGGTGAGGTGAGATGAGATGAGGTGGGGCATGCCGCGGTGGTCACTGCTTTATTGAAATTAGTCAGAGATCCGGCGTCGGGTTTGGACTCAAGACAGAAGGAAACCACATCAGCACATCCGAGGCTGTGCTTTTTTCTTCTCTCCCCTTTTCCGTGCGGGAACCCTCAGGTTTCCTTTTGACATCGATTGAATCGAAACACGCCCCCTCACTGTTCCCACCCGCCCGCGCCCCTTTCTTGGTGTTATCAAAACATCTCCCCCCAAAGCGCTAGGAAGATGTTGCTAAGCCTATTACAAGGAGTCACCGCACGCGCTCTGCGCGTTGTAGCGGGTCTCCTCGCCAGGGATTATTAGCAAGGAGCCGCCCGCGCCTCCGCCGCCAAGCCTTGTCTTGGTGAGAAAGTTCCATCTTGAGGAAGCTGTGGGCAACTGCAGTCTGCTGGAAAGCCGGGTCCTCCCGGAATTTCTGCACTTCCTTGGGTGAGAAATGTGTGAATCACAGAGAGGATAAGAGCCACTTCTCTCACCCAGCAATCTGATTGTTCAGCAGCTGCAGGAGAGAAATTAGGGCAAGCGTCTGAGCTGGAGGATGTGTGGAGGAGGGCGTCAAATCCTACATCTGAAGGCTGAGCTTGCTAGGAGAGGGGAGTAGCGAGTGAGGAGGAAGTAGTGAAAAAATCCGGTGACAAGGCGAGCACTGACCAGGTGCAAAGCAGTCCCTGGGCTTGACCTTCTCAGGTCTGTTTCTGTTCCCCCTCTGTATCACCTTTCATATTTCCGAACCTTAAAAGATTCCTTTAGTCTTTGCTGGCACCAGTGCTTACGGTTAAATTCTGGATGCTGCCCTAACTCTGGGTAAATGTTCATAACAGGGCTTTTCATCCTTTGTTACTTACAATATTAACTCCCTAGTCCCAAATGAAGAAGCCCAGTGTGGTGGAAAGTGCACTGGTTTTGGAGCCAAAGAGCTTGGCTTTAAAACTTGGCTCTGCTCTTTACATGTATGATCTTGAGTAAGTAATGTCCCTTTCCGGGCCTCAGTTTTCACATCTGTATAATAAAAGAATAATGGATAAGATGACCTGAAGTTCCCTCCCAGCTCAGAATCCTATAATTCTCTTCTTAGTCCTTCTACTTCTATGATTAGGGCCAAGATAGAGGGAGGAGGGAGTGGCTTGGAGTTCAGACTAAAAGCAAGTAAGACTGCATGCCCTCAAACTGCAGCAGCTTTGCCTTTGCCATATGGTTAATGAGGATTTACAGATTGATTATATATGTATGCAAATACACATGTATAGGTGTATGTATGTGTGTCTATAATTCAGATTTTGGTGGGGAGGAAGCACTGTTTGGCAGAACCAACCTCTTCTTCCCAATTGCTGACTTGAGTCTGTGCCTAGATGCTTCATCCCTGAAACAGAAATCTCAAAATGGTCTCTGAGGTGGTCACCTTTTTCTGACACTCTAGCAATAGCTATCTGTGGATGGTGTATAAGTTCTTTGCAGAGCAGTCAAACCAAGTATTGTCCAGCCAAGCTAAGTATTCCTGAGTAGGCCTGTCTGTGGATTCACATTTATGCCCTTAGAAATTCTTTCCTATTTGTGCGTTAATACTGGGGAAGGCGGCTGATACTGGAACAAGGGGAAAATGAAGGAGGCAGGTAGAAGGGGCCCTAAAAGATTCTTGAGAGACTACAACAGCTATCATAGTTATCTTTGACGTTTGGTAAGGCCTACCTACCTGTGTGCAGAAACAAGAAACAGAGAAGGCCTTTTGATTAGGCTTTTTAATTATTAAAACAATAATAGCTAGCATTTAGATAAAGTACTCTACATGTTACCTCATTTTTTCCTCAAAACAACCTTGTGATGTAGGTGCTATTGCTATCCCCATTTCACAGATAAGGAAACTGAGGTGGAGAGTGATTTACCCAGTGTCACACATTTAGATGTCTGATAAGGATTGGAAGTCAAGTCTTCCTGACTTTGGGTTCCATGCTCTTACTCATTAGCGACACCTAGCTGAGGACTGTATATCATGCTTTTACTTCACTAGAGACTACACAGGTGTGATCAGCATTATAGAAAATTCTTACAAGTCTCTTTTCTTTTTCCACTTGTTGGTCTTTACCTTTTAAAAAATTATAATGAAAATAAGTGCAAAAGACTTCAGTCTCACCTTGCTACCTCCATTTGGAGAATTAATGAGTCTTTTTCAGGCAACAAAAGAACAGCAGAGTTGGATTCTAATTTTCCATTTTCCATTATCTTTAATTATTCAGACCCAGAATTAAGCTATTACCCAAAATTGCCCAAGTAGATGCATTTCTTGAATTCTTGTAGATTTTAAATTACTATAACAAATTGCCATTTGCTTTCATGATTAATGTTAAATATTCAAGCTTCCTCCTTAAAGAACTCAGAATCAATCATAATCTGAAGAATACAAAAAGAGATTTTTCTACAAGTGGTATGTTGAGAGGTCTGCTGAATCTAGAGTCAGGAGACCTGGGTTCAAATCTTGGCTTTGCACTTACTCCATGTGAAATCTTTAGAAAGCAACTTCATCTCTCTGGGTTGCCATTTTCTCAAGTGTAAAATGAGGGGATCAGATTAAAAGATCTATAAGGTCTGGCTCTAAATTTATGATCCTACTCTTTGGTCACTGGTTGTAATACTATTGTAAAGAAGATATTCAGCCCTCCCTCTACCCCAACCACCTTTCATCAAACCCAAGGTACCACGGATCTGTTTTCCTTTTATAGTAATCTGTGCCACAATAGACTGTTTGAAGTCAAGTTAATACAGACAAGCAGAATTGATGCTTAAATCCTCTATCTGTTCTCTCTTTCGTAGCTTGCAATTCAGAATATAGATAGAGCACTTTTATAATGGTAAAGTGTTACATAAATGTTGCTGGTTCTCTAAGCCTTCCTTTAAGGTCTCATCTTGTGGAAGTGGCTCTAGGCTCTCAAGGACTATTCCATCAGAGAACAAGCTCTAATAACACCTGTTGTTGTTCAGTTGTTTCCATCATGCCAGATTCTTTGTGACCCCATATGAGGTTTTCTTGGCAAAAATACTGGAGTGGTTTGCCACTTCCTTCTCCAGCTCATTTGACAGTTGAGGAAACTGAGGTAAACAGGATTAAGTGACTTGCCCAGGGTCACATAGTTAGTAAGTGTGTGTGGCCATATATGAACTTGGGAAGATGAGTCTCCCTGACTTCAGGCCCAGGGCTCTATCTGCTGCTCCACATAGCTGAAAAAGACTTCAAGTACACTTGGCCACAGAATACTTGTCATCTGAGGACCTGACTAAGCTCAGAGAAAACCACCACAACATTGTTGGTCACTAGGTAATGGATGTTTGGAGTCAAAACAACTCATGAAATTATCCACTAAAGCATGAAGGAGCTGGGATTTACAATGATGGAGAAACTGCCTGTATCAATGAAATAGTGGGATCTCCTGACATATTAAAAAAGTTTTATCATTATTATTCATGCTAGACAATATATATAAAGTTCTTTTGGGCCATATTACTGATTATGGCTTTCTGTGTTTCTTTGAGAAGTCTCTGTCCTCTGTGGCATTGGACATTAGCTATCCTAACCTCAATCTTTACACAAAATAGGACATATTTTCTAGTAGCTAATCCTCAAAGTAGATTTTCCCATAATCTTCTCATTTTCAGTTAATTTAAAATGTGAGAAACTGCCCATGTGTTGTAAAAAGCAGAAAACAATGCCATATGTTTAGTGTCCATTTAATTCAAGCTGTGATATATATTCCACACATGGTGCTATTTGCCAGAATTCATGCTTCAGTACCAACATTAAGGTTCAAGCCCTGTATAGGCTGCTCTCTTAGAGAGCTGCCAATCAGTGATGGGACTTTCCCCATCCTTGTTTTCCCAGTGGTCTCAACAGAAGCTATCAAATATGTAGCTCAAAGCTGTATGTGAGTCACTGATCATTGCTAACCACCTCCCCAATTGTTATAATATGGGTCCAGACTATGTAACAGCATAACATCATAATTCCACATTTACTCAGACAAGCAAAAGACCCAGACATTGTTTGCCTTCCTACCAGGCTCTCCCAGAGGACTGAGCATTCAGGAGACAGAGAGAAGGACAGATAGACAGAGAACAAGACCCTGAACCAATTCAAAACAATTCAGCAAGCATTTAATAGGTGCTTGCCATGTCCACAGCATTGTACTAAGTGCTGGGAACAAAAATACAGGAATAAAATGTTCCTTGGCTCAGTAGACAGAGCAATGAACCTGGAGTCTGGAATACCTGAGTTCAAATCCAGCCTCAGACACTTACTAGCTGTGTGACTCTCAGCAAGTCATCTAACCCTGTTTGCCTCAGTTTCCTCATCTGTAAAATGAGCTGAAGAAGGAAATGGCAAACCACTCTAGTATCTTTGCCAAGAAAACCTCAAATGTGTTCATGAAGAGCTAGACATGACTGAAACAGCTAAACAAAAAACTGTCCTCAAGAAACTTACAGTCCACTGGACCACAGCTGCTTTGACATTCTGTCACTTCTATAAATACTACCTAGTTCCTGTTCACATGCTCTTTTCACAAAGCCCTCCTTGAAAAAGACTCTAGATTTTGACCCAGTTTTAACACATCAGCATTATTACCAGCCTCCATCCTGATGAGATACCTTGGTAGCTGAGCCAAGAATAAGTGCAGTGTCTAGCCCATGGTCCTAGATGTGCTTTTGATGCTGGCATACCCACTGCTTTGTGCAATGTCATCAGGGTACTGTAACTACATTACTCTTATTAAATCTCGATGTCATAGATTTAAAGCTGCCAGGTACCTTAGAGCTCATCTAATATCATCATCCCCTTTGTACAGGTGAGAAGACTGAGGGTTTTAGTAATTTGCCCAAGGAAAGGTTAAATTTGAACAGGGACACTCAGACTCCAAATCTAGACCACTTTCTATGTATGGTAGGACCACTGACTTTTTTATATTATTCATTTAACAAGCATTTGTTTCTCTGCCTTCTATCTCTCTATCCTATTGGGAGGAAATAAAAAAACCCACAAAACTCATAACAAATATGTGTAGTCTATCTACAGACAAAAATTTGTATCCAGTGATTTTCTCCATGGGTGTTTTGCTCTGTTGATTAGATCATTGTGCTTTTGAATCTAAAGCTACAGGTACAATTCTCAAAAGGCCAGGTGAAATCACTCAGCTCCATTACCAATGACAATAGCTAACCCCAGCTAGACATTTCCCAAATTCATGTAGTTAGCTACAAAGAGAAGTTTTGTGAGAAAGCATGAATGAGTTCATGAAAATTCATCTCTTACTTAACTTCAAATATATGTAATTTTGACAGTGTGGGTAGGTGGTCTTTCAGAATTGCCAAGGGCAAAAAATTCATTACCTTGCTGCCATAATTGGAATGAGCCTTTCTAAATTTAGTTAGGCTAGTCCTCAGATAATAGATACATAGTCTATCACTTGGCCCATACTCAAAGCTTTTCCATCATGGCAGAAGCTGCAAAAGCTTGTACTCTATTAATACATCCTTTGAGAAACTAGGGTCACCTCCACACTACCATGAGGCATTGGAAGAGAATTTCCCTGGAGTCCCTATTACTAGAAAAAACAACTCAATGCACATCTACTAATGATGGGTCAATAGCACAATAGAACAAACTGAAAATACTCTTATATATGCATAAACTTAAAATGCATACATTACCCTCCTGTACTTCTACTGTTTACACCTTCCTAATTCCTTAACCCTAGGTCATTCTCACCATCCTTCTTTTATATTCCTCCTCTCAGCTTGTTAAAGGCTTCTGGGGGAAAGTTATAAAATTTTACTGTGTGGATCCACTGAAAATTCACATTGTCTGACCTTGGCTAGGCTCACACTGTCCTTAGGCAAACTTTTGATATGCTTTAATTGATTCTTTATCACACTTATCATGATAGCTGTTCCAACTATTCTTTTCTCTTCTAACACCCCAATTCAGCTCCCTTACCCCTACCGTTCAGCAAATTATCTCACCTGCCATTAATTGTTTATTACTTTTTCTCCATATTCAATCTCTTCCTGTTGGCTAGTTCCTTCCCAACTTCTCTCTACACCCTCTACCTTGATGCTGTTATCTAAACTCCTTGGTTCAGTTTTCACTTGAGTGCAAGGATTGCCAAACCCAAATATCTAGCTCTTCTCTCTCAAGCACTTTAGCCCTGCATCTCCAAATACCTCCTAGACATCTCTACTTGGCTGGCCATTAGCACTTCAAATTTCAATATGAGCAAGACTGAATTCACTGTTACCCTCTAAATCTTACTCTCCCCCTCATTCTCCCCTTTTTATTGATGGCACCACCATCTTCCCAGTTAACAAAGCTCAAAACCTGACTTCCCTCTCCCTTTCCACCACATCCAGTCTTTTACCAAATCCTGTGGATTCCATCTCCAAATATATCGACATAATATTGCTTCATATTATGCATGCCAGGAAATGATGGGATCAGTTGCCAGGATCTCAGTTTTTTTTATCTGAATGTTAAGCTTCAAGACAGTTTCTACACTCTCATCTTTCACCTTCATCAAGAGGCTTCTTAATTTTTCTCCACTTTCTGCCATTATAGTGGTATCATCTGCATATCTGAGGTTGTTGATATTATTTCTTCTGGTAAACTTAATTTTAGATTTTGATTCATCCAGCCTGGTATTAAGCATGATATACTCTGCATATAGGTTAAATAAGGTGACAATATACAGCATTGTCATACTCCTTTTACAATCTTAAACCAATCAGTTGTTCCATGCTTAATTCTAAATGTTGTTTCTTAGCCTACATACAGGTTCTTCAGGAGACAAGTAAGTTGATCTGGTACTCTCATCCCTTTGAGGACTTGCCACATTTTGTTGTGATCCACATAGTCAAAGGCTTTAGCATAGTCAATGAAGCAGAAATAGGTGTTTTTCTGAAACTCCCTTGCTTTCTCCGTAATCCAGTGAATGTTGGTGATTTGTTCTCTAGTTCTTCAGCTTCTTCAAAACTAGCCTGCTCTTCTGGTAACTCAGTTCACATATTGCTGAAACCTAGCTTTCAGGATCTTAAACATAATCTTGCTGGCATGTGAAATGAGGATGATTGTTTGGTAATCTGAGCATTCTTTAGCATTACCCTTCTTTGGGATTGGAACATAAACTGACCTTTTCCTATCCCTTGGCCACTGTTGTATTTTCCAAATTTATTGACATATTGAGTACAGCACTTTAACCGCATCATCTTAGGGTTTTAAATAGCTCAGCTGGAATTCCATCACTTCCACTAGCCTTATTGGTAACAATGTTTCCTAAGGCCACTTGACTTCATTCTTCAGAATGTCTGGCTCTAGATCAGTAACCACACCATCATGGTTATTGGTGATGTCAAGTTCTTTCTTATACAGTTCTTTTGTATATTCTTGCCATCTCTTCTTAATCACTTCTGCTTCTGTTAAATACCTACCATTTTTGTCTATCATGCCCATTTTTGCATGAAACTTGGCTTTGATATCTCTAATTTTCTTGAAGCAGTCTCTTGTCTTTCCCATTCTGTTTCATTCTTCTATTTCTTTGCATTGCTCATTTAAGAAAACTGTCTTATCTCTCCTTGCAATTTACTCTCACAGAATTCTGCGCTCTGTAAGAGGCAGAATAGGTGGTAAGGCCTAGAGCAGGGGTGGGGAACCTGCAGCCTCGAGGCCAAATGTGGTCCTCTAGGTCCTCAAGTGCTACCCTTTGACTGAATCCAAACTTTACAAAACAAATCTTGTTCCATTGGTTCCCCATCCCTGGCCTAGAGGATCTTAGGAGGCAAAGGCAGGGCTGATAGTTAGGTTTGGGGACTCTCTATCTATCCTATCAAAATGGATAGAACTGTTGATTTCTATCTCATTCAAACCCTTTGAGCTTAAGCAGCCTGGGAAGGCAAAGCCACAGAGTGGACTTGATAATGATATTCTTCCACACCAGACATCTTGGGTGAGTTCTGGGACAGTTCAGAGACAGCAGAGAGGAAGAGGAGGGAAAGCAAGAAGCTTCACTCAATTGTTTTTATTCAAAGTGGGTTTTTATTCAAAGTGGGAACTATTCAATATGTTCTGACTCAAAGGAAATTAGTTTCACTAACAACATCACCTTGAATTTGAAGTACAAATGGACTTGGAGTCAGGAGACTTTGACATTGACTAACCATGTGATCACAAGGATAATTAAATTAATTTTCATTCATAAAGCACTTATTATGCCCCCTATATTTGTAAGACATTGTTCTAATAGTTGGAGAAACAAAGACAAGAATTAAACTGTCCCTATCCTCAAAGAACTCACATTTGAGGAGAGGGGGATGGGAAAGAATACAAAATACATAAGCAAATTCAAACTATTTAAAGTAAAGTAATTTCAATTGAAATCAGTTAACTACCTAGAGACATGAAGAAAGGCCTTGTGAAAGAAATGGAACTCAAGCTATGTTAACAGGAGGCTAAAATTCTTACAAGACAAAAGAGAAAAGTTAATAAATTATTAATTGGTTACTTTGGAGAGAACACAACTGAGTTTTGAGATTACAAACCAGATTACAAAGGATTAAGGAATGATGAGAAAGTGAAAAAATAGAGGCAACAAGTAGCAATAAATTTTTCAAGGCATCTTGCTCCAAAAAGTGCTATATAGCACAATAGATTGAAGTGATGGCAAGGTCAAAGGAAGGGTTTGTTTGGTTTTCTAAGATTGGGGGAGACCTGTGTATGTTAATAGATGACAGGGAAGGGACCAATCGATATGATACAGAAAAATTAAAGATAAAACAAAGAGAGGGAATAATGTAGAGAGAAAAACTCTGAGAGGAGATGGGAGGGGATTGAATCAACAGCAAAGTAGAAATGCTAGCTTTATCAGTGGAAAATCTCCTCTTCAACAGAAAATGGAGAGAAGAGACCATAGAATGCTGAGGAAGTATTTGAGGTATGGAGCAGAGTAGAAGGAGCTTTTGATAGATAGCCTATATTTTCTCAGGAAAATAGAAAGTTAGATCTTCTGCTGGGAGGGAGATGGAGATCATGGTATAAGAGATTTGAGGAGAGAAGAGAAAGTTTGTAAGAGCCATTGTGAGTATAACAAATATTTAACTGGAGAAGAACAAAAGTAATTCTGGGCAGCAATGAAGGTCCCCTTGAGGTTAAATAATATAAAATTGTGGTGGCCTATATAGCATATCTGTGTGACTTTCTCCATTAGTGTTCAGGAGTGCATGAGTTGAAGTGGAGAAGACTAATGTGGGGAGGGGGGAGGGCAGTAACCTAAGGCTGGGTTTTGGCAAAGTGTGCCTGGTGATACAACAAAAGGAAAAGGAATTCAGTGTAGCTACGTGTTTTATTTGAACTGATCCACCATAGGGTCAATACTGTGAAGGAAGGCAAGACTAGTATAATGGACTGGGAGAACAGGAAGGGATCGAGGGACTAGGGTCATGGTAAAAATATATAATTTTTCTAGCAGTAGTCAAGCAGTGGGAGAAATTGAAGAATAGGAGGTTGTGATTAGAGAAAAGAATTTCTGGGTCATAGAGGTATAACAGTGGAAGGATCAGGTCATAGTTACAGCAATCCCTCTGTGCAACTGCAATGGAGTAAAAGTGGAGCTCATGGGAGTTTAAGAAAGTTGAAAAGCTGGAAAGGTAGGTTGTTCAAGAAGATGTTTATACAGAAAAGGCTGGGTTGGAGAGACAGACTGTGAACCAGATCCTAAGCTAAAATGATAACTTTTAACTGAGTGATAAAGATGGACAGAGTGAACCTAAGAGGCAAAGGGAACAATCTGGAAATAGGGCTCAGGAACAAATAGCATGGCTGCTCTTCCTCCTCACCCAGTGCTTTGAGTTCAGGGTGGGGAGAGGGTGACATTTGAAGTGGGGGGAAGCACCTGGTATTGGGAAAGTTGGCCAGAAACACCTTGAAAGTGTGAAAATGTGTGAGAATCACTATCATCTCTAGGATTGAAAATAAAATCCTCTATTTGTCTTTTAAAGCCTTTCCTAATCTGGCCCCTTCCTACTTTTGCAGTCTTCTTCCAATTTACTCTCCTCCAGGTACTCTATGATCCATGCGATGGCTCTAGTGACCCAAGTGACACTGACCTCCTTGCCTTACCTCCCATGTACTCTTTATCTTCCCATTTTGTGTATTTTCATTGGCTGTCCTTCATCCATAGAGTGCTCTCCCTCCTCATTCTCCTGCTGTCTTCTCTGGCTTCCTTCAAGTCTCAGTTCAAATGACACCTCCCCAAAGAAGTCTTTCCAAGGCCTCCTCAAATCTGGTTCCTTCCCTCTGAGATCACCTCGGATTTGCCCTGTATGTCTCCTGTATGTACATAGTTGTTTGCATATTGTAACTCCCATTACACTGTGAACTCCTTAAAGGCAGAGATTGCCTTTCTTTGTATCCCCAGTATTTAGCATAGCACATAAAAAAACAATAAATGCTTGGTAATAAATGCTTGTTAACGTATTGATTTGATTCTCTAGGGAAGAGCATTAGATAACATAAGGACAACAAAGTTATAATCTCATATCCTTCCAGAGTTGTACCTATGCATAAATGGACAGAATAGCATTTCATAGGAACAGCATGCCCCTGAATTACCCTAGCCGTGAAACCTTTAGAGGAAGCATGTCTTCATGAAAGAGGATGGAACAGATGCTGTGCAGCTGTGATGTATTTGCCATAGCTCTGACTAGCCCCTCCACAGGAGGCACAGATGCATTCATTTCAAGCCAAGTATAACTACATCCTTCTCATAGCAGCTGCTGGGCTATTGTCCTCCCCAGACAGGCTTATACCTATGTATTTCCTGGGAACATGCTGAAGATGAAGACTTCCTGGGAAGCTTGTGCATCATAAATACCACTCTGAGTCAGATCCATAGACCATCTAGTCCAGAGCACTCTTTCTAACAGTGGTACCAAAGGATTTGTCAAATATGGTCAGAGTAATTGACCCCCAAAACATTATCTTCAGTGAGCAGAGAGAGTTCAGTCATTTTTCCAATCATGTCCAACTCTTTGTGACCCCATTTAGGGTTTTCTTGGCAACCACTGAAGTGGTTTATTACCATTTCCTTCTCCAGCTTATTTTACAGATGAGGAAACCGAGGCAAATGGGGTTAAGTGACTTGCCCAGGGTCACACAACCAGTAAGTGTCTGAGGCCAGATTTGAACTCACAAAGATGAGTCTTCCTGACTCCAGGCCTAGAGGCCTGGTGGCTACTGCACTTCCCAGCTTCTTTTCCACTGTGCTGTCCAGGTATGTCTCTAAATCTATACTAAATTCTAATAACCATGCTTATATGTAGGACTTACATAAATTCTTGTGGTAATGTGTTCCCTATATTTATTGTCCATGATTAACATAAAGATCTCAGTGATCATCTATCTCATTATCTATTTTCTCTTGTCTTTTCTATTGTCCATGATTAACATAAAGATCTCAGTGATCATCTATCTCATTCTACTTGCAAACGGACCAGAGAAACAAAATGATTTGCCCATCATCTCCCAGGTACTAAGTTACAGAGGTGAACTTCAAATCCAACTCTTCTGACTTCAGTGCTCTTTTCACTAAATAATGTAATCACACAATATCACCTCACACTTAAGGAAAAATCACCTTTAGTTTCTTTTTCTTTGTCCTAAAACTAGAAAGGCATCATAGTATAACCAAGAATGCTGGATTTAGGGGTCAGAGGAGCTGAGTTCGAATTATTGTGCTACAAATTAGTATGTGAACACACCCATGTCACTTCACTTCCCCGGGCCTCAGTTTCCCCATCTATAAAATAATGGGGTTAGATCATACAATCAAAGAATCAAAAAGGGACAGAACTTAGATTTGGAAGGAACCTGAATAACCATCTAGTTTAGTACACACCCAGAAGCAATCCCCACTGAATTCCCGTTCTGGCATAGCCTAATACCTCTTCTACTTTGGGACAACAATAATTGTTAAGAAATCATTGAGCATAAATTGCCCTCTTTGTAACTTCCATCCATTGCTCTTAGCTCTATGTTGCTAAGCCAAACAAGAAAAGTAATCTCTCTTCCCTATGACAGCCCTTCAGATGCTTGAACCCTGCCATCATGTCACACCTAGTCTTCCTTTCACATGGGATGATCACTAGCATTCCTTCCAGATCTAAATCTATGATCCTGTGACCCTATCCCCTTCACCCCACCCCCAAACAGAGAAGCTCATTGGCTTCCTTCCGGACTAGAAGACTAGACAAAAGAAAGTCAGATTTTTGTGGGATCCATCCATTTCCTTAAAAGTAAAAATACTAGAAAAATGTTATGTCTTAGGAGACAGCTAAGCAACAGAATGGATAGAGCTCTGGGCCTCAAGTCACAAAGAACTGAGCTCAAATTTGTCCTCAGATACTTACTTTCAGTGTGACCTTGGGCAAGTCATTTAACCTCTGTTTGCCTCACTTTCATCATGTGTAAAAAGGGAACAATCATAGTACCTACCTCTCAGGGTTGTTGTGAGAATCAAATGAGATAATAATTGTAAAGCATTTAGCACAATGGCTGGCACACGGTAAGTGCTATATAAATGTTAACTATTCATAACAATAATAATATTGTTGCTTATTACAAGCCTATTAGTTAAATGCAATCCTTTAATATAGATTTTATTTACAATAACATCATAGAATTGCAAATCTTCTTCTTGAAAATCATGTTCAGCAAACAATAATTTTTAACTTCCTCTCTGGGTCTCAGTTCATAAAGAGAGCATAGTGTGTCAGCCTCAATGTCAGATCAGGCTATTAATTCCAGCAGGCTGCCAGCAATAGCATGTTTCTTTACTACTTGTCTCCAATTGACAAGGCATAATTAACCCAAGCGTTGCTCCGAAGTTGAATATTTTATTCTATGAGGATCTACAAAAGAAAATGAACTTAGTGATTGGTCTGCTTGATCTTTCTCCAGTCAAGCATTTATTGCATACTTCATGAGCCCAGCCTTGCACTAGTCAATATAAAATACAAAAGAAGACACAATACTTATCCTAAGATGCTTCTGAGTTGTGTTGAAGAAGACAAGACTTACACACAAAAAGCAATTAGAGAACAATATGAGGCAGTAAATAATACAGTACATAATTGCATGGTTCTGACTTGGAATCCAAAAAGATCTCAACAAACTGGAATAATGGGCCAAATCTAAAGAAAAATGATATGTAGTAGTTATAAATGTAAAGTCACCTATGCAAGGGTTCAAAGAATGGACTAAGTATAAGATGGAAAAGATATCACTCACAGTTCATACTTTAAAAAAAAAAGACTCAGGAGGGGTAGCTAAGAGGCACAGTAGGGGACCGCTCCTGGAGTCAGGAGGACCTGAGTTCAATCCGGCCTCAGACAGTTGACACTTATTAGCTGTATGACCTTGGGCAAGTCACTTAACCCCAAATGCTTTGCGATAGATAGATAGATAGATAGATAGATAGATAGATAGATAGATAGATAGATAGATAGATGAAAATAAAGATTCAGGAATTTTATAGCACTGCAAATGCCATATGAGTGTAGCAAGGCCAACCAAAAGGCATATATGCACAGAATGAAGGAGACAATAGTCCCACTATGTTCTGTTCTTGTCAGGCCATGCCTCAAGGATCTAGTTTAGTTCCTGGGGTCCATTTTTTGGAGCACAGGGACACTGACAGACCAAAAAGAGGAATACATTACACATGGGTGTTTAATAAATGTTTGTTGAATTGAGAAATTAACCAAAATGGTGAAAGAACTTGCCAGTCCTCACTTTGCTATGTGAGGATTGGATGAAACAACAAGAAACACTTAACTTTATGGGGAGAGGATTTACAGAGAGCATGATGCACTCCTCAAAGCATTAGGAAGCTATCACATGAAAGATGGATTATGCTTGTTTTGCTTAGCCCAAAAGGACAGAACTAATTTTTTAAGTTTGCAGAACACTTTACATAGATTATCTCATTTGATCCTCACAATAACCCTGTCTGTCTTCTATATGTAATTTAGGGAGCACTTTCTATTAATACTTTTCTCCTCTTTCCCCTCCCTTCTCCACTCCCATCTTCTTTTGTCTGTTTCCTCTTCCTTTCCTTCCTTTGACAAGCCACCATTCTTCCATTCTCCAAAAGTTTCCTCTCTTCACTGGAATTATTTCTACTTGTATTTTCAGAATTTAGTTCCTGAACACTTCTTATTTTATTGAGTTGACTTCCCCTATAGCCATAGGCATGTATCGAGGCATGGGTCAGATATGCCAAGACGCCATCACACCAGTACACAGTACACACCTACACACCTGGCCCATGTTCTTTGTATGCCTGTCTTTATAGTATCTTAGGGCAGATGGCCTTGACTTATTCTATCTATGAACACTGAAATCTCTTACTAAATAAGTCTGGAGCACACATGAAAGTATACTTGGCTTTTCTCTATCACAAATTCTGAGATTAAGTGGTCACTTCCTACCAAGGATCCCATCATTTCTAATTCAGCAACCACTTCCTCTTTGAAGTGATGTGGGAAGAGTTTATCTCTTGTTGACTTTCTGTGAAGTAGAAAATTAATTAAACCATTGACTATAAGTGGGAAAGGAGGGTATGTGGTTGGGAACTTGAAGAGATAGAAGAAGGTTTGGAATAGTCACTGTGGGGAATGAGAGAAATCAGGAGGAATAGAGGAGGAGGACTGCCATACATCAGTGAAAGTCTCTGTCCCTCTGTCTTTCTCTCTGTCTCTGTCTCTGTCTCTGTCTCTGTGTCTCTGGCTCCGGCTCTCTTTCTCTCTCTGGCTCTCTATGGCTCTCTCTCTCTCTGGCTCTGTCTGTCTCTATGTCTCTATGTCTCTGTCTCTCTCTGTCTCTCTCTGGCTCTCTCTCTGGCTCTCTCTCTCTTTCTCTGGCTCTCTGCCTCTGTCTTTCTCTGCCTCTGTCTCTCTCTGTCTCTGTTTATCTCTGTCTCTGTTTGTCTCTGTCTCTGTTTGTCTCTGTCTCTCTGTCTCTCTCTGGCTCTGGCTCTGGCTCTCTGGCTCTGTTTCTGTTTCTCTCTGTCTCTCTCTGACTCTCTCTCTCTCTCTGTCTCTCTCTCTCTCTCTCTCTCTCTCTCTCTCTCTCTTTGTCTGTCTCTCTCTCTCTCTCTCTCTCTCTCTCTCTTTGTCTGTCTGTCTGTCTGTCTGTCTGTCTCTCTCTCTCTCTCTCTCTCTCTCTCTCTCTCTGTCTCTCTCTCTCTCCTTCCTTCCCCCATACCATATCTTTATTCCTTTCTCCCTGCTTTTCCCACCCCACTGCTCCTTACATGAATATGCTATGAAAATTAAAGTGATTTATTCTTGCTGTATTTTTAGAATAACATTTTATGTTATATGTTCTTACTTAATTTAAAAATAAATGAATGGGCTGTTTATTGTTTCTCTTTCAAGAGTCTAAAGAAAGTCTCCAAGAAGATTTGGTTGGGTTTTTTTTTTAATCCTATGAGGGAAAAATAGAGAAAGGGAAAAAAAAAAGTTTCCCCATCCCTGCTTTGATTAAATCATGTTAGGTTGAGGGTTTTTTTTCTATTAGAATATACAAGCATCAGGAAAAATCTGTCCATTAAAAGCTAGAAATGACCCTCAAGTGTCCATTAAATTTTAAATCCTTATATACAGTATATAGATTGGTGGCTACCAATAACACATAGACCATGTATAGAAAGATTTCTCTTTATAAACAGATTTAATTAAATGATTCTTAAACTGATTTAATACAACTTCTAACTTGGTTGTATATTGTTATCATAAGAAAGGACAGTAAAAAAGGATTCTGTTTCCAACTCTTAAACACATTACAAGGATGACTAGCAATGGTTTGTTCTCATCTTTTCAAAGCCTATTTTTAAAAATAAATCCAAATTTAAACCTTTTGCCTAAGTCATGATACTTTTACCTGGGTAGATAGAGCCTCCAACTGCAACACCCAATGGTGTGATCCTGTCAACTCTCACAGCTTTCAGAGAGCTGTGTCAGATAAGTATTGGGATTGGGAAAACTCTCAGGGATATCCAGGTACTACCAGAGTATATAGTTTTTGCCATGCCTTAGAGCATATGTAAGAGGCATATGGCTCTCTAACAGAAAGACACACTCTTCCCTGTAGTTACGTCTACACAACGCCAAAACATCTGGTTAAGTCAATAAAATTTCTATCAATCCAGCTGTTTGACAAAGCACAGACACAACATCTGGAATACTGATTGAATTGTTGTTTAGTCATTTTTCAGTCATGTCTGACTCTTCATGACCTCATTTGGGGTTTTCTTGGCAGAGATACTGGAGTGGTTTTGACATTTCCTCCTTCAGCTCATTTTACAGATGAGAAAACTGAGGCAAACAGGGGTAAATGACGCCCAGGGTCTAAGGTAGGAAGACAAGTCTTCCTCACTCCAGGCCCAGCACCCAATCCACTGTGCCACCTGGCTGCCCTGCTGATTAGGTCAGATCTTTTTGAAGAAACAGCATTGTACGTGGAAAGAGCACTGTATTTGGAGTCAGATGATTTGGGTTCAAATCCCAGCTTTGCCACTTACTACCTGCCTGACCTTAGGCAACTCCCTTAACATCTCTAGGCCTCCATCATCTGAAAAATGAAAGGATTAGACTAAATGAGCTCTAAGGTAACCCCTGATACTAAATCACTAGGTCTACAAATGTATATTCTTGGAGTCAGCACTGCTCCAAGAATTCAGCACAGTATTCTTGAAACCATCCTACAAGAGGACCATTCTGTGGGAAGGTCTCTTTCTGAAAGGCTATTTCCCTCAAGGTTTTATTCTCATTTAGAATTCATTTAAAGTCACAGGAGCTAGATTTTGGAAAGACTTTGGGAATAGATCACCAATCTCTCCCTCACCTTATTTTATAGATGTCAACTAAGGCCCAGAGGAGACTCAAACTCAGTCTCCCAACATAAAAGGAGTAGCAGGCATTTGAACTGAGGCCCTCTGGCTCTGAACCCAGTGTTCTTTCTTCTCTATATGCCATGCTGCCTCTTGGTAGGATTATAAACAAGACAAAGTTTGGAGGGAGGAGGTCATTAAATGGTTCCCCATGAAGAGTGAGGATAGCCTAGATTTTGGCTTTAGGAATTGGGAAAGCCCAAAGAGAGATATTATGAAATTCAGAGCTAAATGGAAAGGAAGGAGGTGGGGGGGGGGGAGTAGTGGGCATGATGAGATAAACAGATTGGCTTAAAGCTCAGATTTAAGGAACATAGTTAAATAAAGTATAGGATCAATACTCTAAATGACTGAGTAAATAAATGAGAATATTGATGAAGAACAATAGAACTGAAAAGGAATGTTGAGTCATCTGACTCAATCACTTCATTTATTAAGTAGGAACTTAATTTATTATTAAGGACCCCAAAGAAACGAAGTGGTAGAGATAAGACTGGAACCCAGGATTCCCAATGCATTGTCCACTGTCTCTCATAACTAACATATAGGTGAGGACAACTGGATTGACTTATGGTAATAGTCAAACTTTGTATACCCCTCTGAAAGTTGCAGTTTTATCACTCATTTTCCATAATAATATACTTATCAATCAGTAAGTAATTATTAAGTGCCTCATATGCCAGGCACTGTGCCAGTAATTGGAGGTACAAAGACAAAAGCAAAATAGTCCCTGCCTTCAAGAAACTTATAGTCTAACCAAGAGAAATGCAGATAGAGAGAGAGAGAGAGATATACATAATAGATACAAGACAAGGGGTGAGAAGCATTAGGTATTTCGGAATCTATAGGCTATTTTATGGACAACGACAAGTTCTTACTAATACAGAACACCGTTCAATTGTGCAGATCCACCCACTTGGCCTTCTAACCCTGTGCAACCTGTATTCATACCCTCTCGTGAATCACCTATAGAGGATGTGCCTTTATCTGGATCTTTTAACATTATATTGATATCAGAGTAGTACTTGGGCTGTCCATCTGTTCTGTGTTGATCTTGCTACATGACCAGCTCACACCTGTTACATTGTTGGCAATATCTTGAACATTACTTCTTGGCTGCCGAACATGCTTTATAATTTAGACTTGTAAAATCATATAGCTAGAAAGAAACTTAGAAGCGTAAGGAACTTCCCATTTTACAGATGAGGAAACTAAGACTGAAAGTGAAATTGCTTGAACCAGAGCATATACTATAGTTAGCAAATGGAAGATCAGGGACCAGAATCCAAATCTCTTGACTTTCTGTCCAGGGATCTTTTCATCACCACCACTCCCACAATGACTACCATAGATTTTCCACTGAATCAGGAGACCATGAAATAGTATGTTGGTTTGCATCAGTTTACATATTGATATGTCCATCATAACCAAAAAAGGGGCTTAAATTTACATAGTACAATATAAGAAGAGCACTGACTGGAGTTAGAGGACCTCAATTGAAGTTTCAACTCTGATTCCTATCAAATGTGTGATCTTGGGTAGGTCACTTAACCTGCCTAAACCTCAGTTGTTTCATCTTTAAAATGTGAGGGCTAGGCTAGGTGACCTCTGAGGTCCCTTCTAGGTCTAGACCTGTGATCCTGCAAACTCTAGCAGGGACAGGAAGAAGAGGAAAAGGAGGAGGAGAAGAGAGACAGAGACAGAGACAGAGAGACAGAGACAGAGAGAGAGACAGAGAAGAATAGACAGATGCACACACAGAAAGAAAAGGCAAGGGAGAAAGCAGGAGAGCAGGAATTACTATCATATACTGTTATAGATAGTGATAAAGCTAATAAAAACCCAGAAGAAAAGAGACTTTATTGCTGGGCTCTTCCCTTAAAAGAGGCATAGCTCTGGGAAATACCAGCCCTAGAGAAAATTGGGAAGCAGATGGCTTGTCTTCCTAGTTCTAACACTAATTCTAATCATCCTTCTCCCCATACTACCATTACTACCACCCCCACTGGAATTTCCTCTCTTCTCCTTTGGGTGTCTAGTGTCCACATACTATCTCTGAACCAAAGGCTGTTCTCAAAAAAAAAAAAAACCACTTGTGTTCTTTCACACTAAAATGGAAATGGCTAATAGGAATTTAAAATATTGCCCTTTCCAGGAGAAATTACCTTTTAACTGGGATAAAGGCCCAAAGCCTAAGACTGAAGCTGGTGATGCAAAATTTCAGTTATAGTTTAAAAAGTAGTTTTTTGTTTTGCTTTGTTTTGTTTTACTTGCTTACAGACCTTCCCAGAGTCCCTGAAATCACAAGTATTTGACTATTCATAAGGCCAGTTCTGGCCCTGGTCCTAGCCCTATGTCGGGGCAGGAGAACCAAGAGTCAATTTAATCAGTCAATAAACATCTATTAAGCATCTACTATGTGCAGGTATTATGCTAAGTGTTTTACAACATTAATTCATTTGATCCTCACAACAACCCTGGGAGTTAGATGCTATTGTTAACCCTATTTTACAGTTGACAAAACTGAGGGAGACAAAGATTAATCAACTTGCCCATATCCATGTTGATAAAATGCTACTGAGATGGGACTTAGACTTAGCAGTAAAAAGAGTACTGGACCTGGAAGTCAGGAAGAAGTGAGTTCAGATGTCTCACATACTTACTAGCTGTATGATCCCGGATGAGACACTAAACTTCTTGTGTACCTCAGTTTCCTCTTCTGTAAAATGGACATAATACTAGCACCTACCTCCCAAGGTTGTTATGAGGATCAAATTAATTCATATTTGTAAAATATTTTGCAAACCTTAAAGCACTATATAAATGCTAGCTATTATGATTCACCATTTATGGATATATGCACTGTCATAACTATTGATCAGAATGTCTGGATCATTAAAAAACATACAATAATCAAATCCATTTGACTCTCTTAAAATACTGAGTCCTCCACTTTTAGGGAAACGGGATGAGCTTTTTGGACATCTTAAAAATCTATCATCAGATGCTGCTCCAGCTAGTAACCAGTCATTCTAGCACAGCTGCAGCTTGTCTGTAGGTCCCAGGTCACTTGGAGCTTGGATGCAGCAAAGTGAACTCACGTTGAAGGGGAATATTTGCAGTGCAAATGATGGACATGAGACCATGAAAGGTTTAGACTGGTGGCTTGAGACTGTGGAGGAAATGGATAAAACCTGTGTTCTCTGAGTTTAGGGAAAATATCTCCCCAGAGGAAAATAAAGTTACCTTACAAGTCAGAGAAACAGAACCACAGGGTTGTATAAATAGAGACAGATACTCAGTCTGTATTTTATTCAACAAAATAAGCCACTGATTCTCTCCTATCAGTTGTTACTCAGTTTCAGACTCTTCATGACCCCATTTAGGGTTTTCTTGACAAAGATACTAGAGTGATTTGCCATTTCCTTCTCCAGTTCATATTTACATATGAGGAAATTGAAGCAAACAGTTAAGTGACTTGGACAGGGTCACACAGCTAGTGTCTGAGGCCAGATTTGAACTCAGGAAGATGAGTCTTCCTGACTCTAGGCTCAGCACTCTATCCACTTCACCACCTAGCTGCCCTATCTTACTAGAGGCCTCCTCATTTTTGTGGGGGGGGTGGAGTTTGGAGGCTTTTTGGAGACTTTCGTCCCCACCAGGATATTCTAATGATATTAACTAGAGACCTCTGCCCTAACAAGATGTTCTGATGGGATTAAATACAGAGAAAGCACTGGAATAAAACCTGATCTAGAGCAATCCCTGAGACCCCATGGTTAAGATATTCTCCCCTAAAAATCACCTGATACCCTGTCCATTGCAGTCAACTTCCTAAATAAGAAAAGTAGATGAGCCTCAACTGAGAGGCTCCTTTTACTGCCAGGGGTGTATAAAACCCTATGTATTCTATATCTCCCTTTGTTTCTTGTAGTTGCTATCCAACTGGCAACTGTCCAACAGATGATGCTAATTAATCTTTTTATCTTCTAACCTGGCCTCCTCATATGTTGACCTCCAGTACAATGCACCCAAGTGGGAGGAATTACACTCTGGGAGGATTTTAGAGTCAGGGTTTGAGTAATTCCACAACAAGAATTAAAGATAAAAGAGAACAAGGAAGAGACAGATATGAAGAGGGAGGAGGGGAAAAAATGGATGTGGAACCAGAGGAGAGATTTCCCTTTGCTGTGTTTCACTTCTTCTGTGGACAGCACTTGGCTTCTCAATGTCACCCATGGCCCAAGCGCACCCCTCTCCCACAACTGACTCCTGCCCTAGACTCACAAGAAACAGGACCCTGACCCCAAAGAGAGTGACTGGGCTTTTCTCACACTTTTGGGCTCATGATGCTCCCATCCCAGGGTAAAACTCCAGGGAAATTTTCTTAAATAAAGCTTAGATTTGCTTAATATCTATAACATCCCCAACAAAACAATGAACAGAATCTCTTTGGAAAAGTAACGCAGCGTATTAGGTGTAGGACACCTAATCAGCTATAGGATACTTTTTTACTATTTATTTCCTCTAGACAAAACAAATATTTAGAGCACAAAATACTTTGAAGCATGCATCAACAAATATGGATCACCCCACTCTGGGCTCACTTCTACCAAACCCTGGCACTAAAGAACTAGGTCCCCAGGATGCAGTTGACTATTTTTCCTGTCATGGTTCTATCATCAGGTAAACCAGAGAGGCTGGGATTTCTAGAACCAAGGTTCACAAACAGTGAGGAGCCACCTGTTTGGCCCAGCCCAACAGTGAATTGACCTGGCAGCTGAGACACCAGGCAAGGAAGTGACTCGACCACTGGCTATGCCACACCCAGGAGTAAACTTGGTGAGGAGAAAAAGAGACTTTCAGAGTCAGGCTCCTCACCAGACTTGGCTGCTCTGGCTGCCAGCAGCCAACTCCAGTCACTGGACCTCTGAAGGAAACTCTTCCTTTGAAACTAACAAGACAGTGACCAGGTCCATTCCATCTCCTAAAATCAGGAAATAATAAAAGAAAGTGACCAAAACAAGGAAAGCAGAGGCCCAATGTAACAACAATCCTCCCTATTTGAAAGCTGAGATTATTTCATGCAATCTTTCATATGCACATTCAGTTCTGTTCAGTGTCTATTGAGTATTAAGCCTTCCAACTCCTCAGCCAGTCAGAAGATTTCATCACTTCATCATAGTGATTCAAGGCTCTTAGTCACTCATGACTGGAAACTGGATCTCCCAAGTTTTACTCATTAGATTGGCAGCAAGCAGGAATGTTCTGCATGCCCCGTATAATCTAGCAAAAAGGAAAAAATCTCTTATTGGCCAGTCTCTCATTGCAAATATTTAAAATATGAAACAACTCATAACAAAGGACTAACAAGAATCCATAAATATGTACCAACCCCCCCCCCACAACACACACACACAAGGCACTCACAGGGCATAAAGAAGCCTATCACCTCTGTTATATATTTCCAGGAGAAAAGACCCCTGAGAGATTTGTGGCCATTTGGATATGTAGGTCTCATCCTCCTCATAGAAAGAGGAGAAGGAGGAGGAGGAGGAAGAAGAAGAAGAAAGAAGAGAGAAGGGAGAAGGGAGAAAGGAGAAGGGAGAAGGGAAGAGGAGGAGGAGGAGGAGGAGAATGAGGAGGAGAAGAAAAAGGAGGAGGAGGAGGAGGAGGAGAAGGAGAAGAAGAAGGAGAAGGAGAAGAAGAAGGAGAAGGAGAAGGAGAAGAAGAAGAAGAAGAAGAAGAAGAAGAAGAAGAAGAAGAAGAAGAAGAAGAAGAAGAAGAAGAAGAAGAAGAAGAAGAAGAAGAAGAAGAAGAAGAAGAAGAAGAAGAAGAAGAAGACAGCAGTTTTAGGAAATGGTCCTACTGGGCAACCAGCAACCAACCCTCTCCATGACTCCAGATGGTTAGATTTCACAAGGCACCTAGCTACCAAGGCTGGAAACATCTGAGAATCATTGTTTGGTCACCAACAATAAAGGAAAGAAATATAAGTCAGAATAGGAAGCTAGGGGTGTGCGATTCAGTCTCAGGCTCACCCAGGAATGTACATTCAATTGCTGCATGTGCATGCAGCTGCAATAGCCATAGCTGGGGAAGGGGAAGAGAAATATTTGATCTCACTGGAAATCAGAGGGACATGGGGTTGGAGGGAGAGACAAGGCGGGGGAGGAGGGGTAGGCAGACAGACAGAGATGGAGAAAGGCAGAAAGTTGGAAACATCAGTCTCTTTTTAAGCCCACCAAGTAGACAATCCTTCCTGGTTCAATCAACATTCTCTTTAGTAGAGACATTCCCCATTCCCATACCCATTATGAGGACTAAGGGGGCAAATCCAGATCCTCTAGTCATGTATGCCCCTAAGCAAAAGGCCAGATCAAGATATTTTATTTTAGAAATTTAAAAATATTATTACAAGAAAAGGTCCATAAGCTTCACCAGACTGCCAAAGGAGTTCATCCTACATGAACAATTGAAGAACTCCTGGCTAGTGCTTTCAGATGCTTAAATGGCAACACATCTTTCTGACACTGAAGCTTTACTTATTCCACGTAGGAAGAAGCATCAGCTGCAGGAGACCGAGACGTCATTCTGCCTATGCCATCAGACCCCAAGGTCTTCCTTTATAAAGATGAAAAGATTTCAGCATTTGAAATCAGACAGGTCATAGAATCCTTTGTGTTCCTAACTTGCAGCACCATGCCACTAGCATAGGGAATGTAGCTCAGTGGTCTTACACCCTCCTAGGACTAAAGAAATGGGAGGAGGATTGTGGGGAAATGCAGGATGAAGTGTGCTCCACTTAGTTTAATTCCTTGTTGTTTACCTTGTATTCTATTTAAAGAAAATGTTCTTTTGCCTTAGTGTGATGTCACTTGTTTAATTCTGACTATTGGGAAGCTGGAGGGATTCAATGAGAAAAGAGAAGCTCATAAACACTGCTTTTGAATAGCTAATGGATCCAGACAGGTACTAGGAATCTGAATGTGGCAGGGAAGCATGATGCCTAATTGAATATCATTTTCCTAACTAACAATAGATCTGTTATCCCAATAGACTCTTATTATTCCTCTCCTTTCTCCCGTAGATGGGATTGCTTTATCTGTAGAATTAGGTGCCTGCAATTCAACCTTCTGAACTTATATTCTGGTAGCTCCAAGATCTTAGGTTGTGATGTTCAAACCTAGGTTTGGGAAGAAGCCAAAAGGTGCTTTCATTATATGTGGTACTTTATTGTTCTTTTAGGTCTTTGCCTAGATATGTGCCTATAGGGAGAAAACAGGCTGTCCACAGAGATTGATTAGTAGTGAATTCATTAAGTGGGATCATATTTACACTTCCACCAAATAATCATTGGTTGAATGAGGGCGCCCCCATATTTGATAAATAAAGATTTATCAAAGTCACTACTTTGCGTCAATAAGAGATAATGTGCTTGACGTTCAATTGCATATGAATTTTAACGAGTAGAAGCCCAACCCTCAGTCAATATTTTCACAGAATGACTAATTCCGTGAAGGTGTAAGGTCTACTTTAAGCTAATTACTCTACTCAAGAAAACTGTCAGGGCATCCCGAAAAGGAAGAATTAGCAAATGGTTGGACTATATTTACAGAACCGTAGGGACATCTTAACTGAATGACAAGAGAACTGGCCCTAGAGTCAGGAAGATCTGGATTCAAATCTTCCCCCTGTCACCCACTGGCTATGTGACCCCTGGACAAGTCACTTAAGGTTCAGCTATTCTCTAAGCCTGTAAATTGTGGAGAAGGTGCAACTTGCACTGGTAGAGGAAGTCTCATCTGGAAATTCCCAATACCAGTGAAATAAGAGGTCTAGTCCCAATCTCTGCCTTAATAAATGAAAGTGTGCATACACAATTGAAATTTCTATGAAAACATTTAAATTTGTATTTTCTCTATTGTGTGGAGGCAAATGAAAGAGATAAAATAATAGCATAGGATCACAGATTTAGGGCTAGGAGGAATTTTAGAGACCATCCAGTCCTAAGCCCTCATTTCAGATGAAGTAACTGAGGCATGGAGAAGTAAGGAAGTTTCTGAGGTGGGATTTGAATCCAAGTCTTCCTAACTCCAGCTCTAGCCCTATTTATTACACCAGAGGTGTCAAACATGCAGCCTGGGGCCAAACACTAGAGTGTCCTGAACCAGATTAAAATATAATTGAGAAATGTTTAACAAATAAATTAGAAATATAATAGAACATAGATAATGTTAATATGTGTTTTTTAATCAATATGTGCAGGTAGGGATCCTTACGTATGATTTAGTGTTCCTTTTCTATTTGAGCTTGACACCTCTGCATTATACATTTCTGCCTCTCAGTGCAGAAATGAGCGGAGCATGTATGTGTTTTCAAAGTCATAACAAAGCATTTTAGCACTCAAGGCAAACAGATGTAAATATCAAATCAGCTTAGTAATTCATGATGTAAAAATAATACAAAAAATAATTTAAGCACATTCAGTTGGGTGGGTTCTCTTCCAAGACAAACTGCTATCTATCTGCTTCTAGACCCCAACAGTAACCCTGTGGGAAGACAGGGGGATATTGCATTATAGATAGGGTAGGAAATAGAGACAGGGGAGAACTATGACAACATAAGAGTAAGGCTGAGAAAGCTGCTGCGCCAAGTTACAGTACATAAGTGGCTGGGGCAGAGCTCACCTGAGGGAGGAAAGACATCTAGAGGTAACTTCCTAGGCTAATTTATTATTCTTGCTGCCTATATCACTGAGTCAATATGTAAATATAACATTTTTAAATTGTACCACTTTAAAAATCATTCTTTTAAATTTTTGTTCCTTCTAAATCCTGGTGCTCTAAACTCTAGTGGCTCTGTCTTTAGTATAAGGGGTATTTGTTTGTGTGTGTGTGTGTGTGTATAACACACAGAGATCTAGAAGGAATTTATATGGTGTTTATTCTGATTTTTTTTTTTTTGCTGAGCAAGGATAGAGGTACTCCCCCCCTTTTTTTTTTAGTTCATTTATGAGATCCCTATCACTATGTGTTTCAGGGACATTTACTGCAAAAACTTTGGGTACATCTTAGCAATCCTGGCAATATAGACAGTAGCATGCTATACCTTACTTCACTCCTGAACTCTTTATAGCAAGTTAATTTTTCTTGTTTTGTTTTACGGGCCATTGCACTTTCTAATATAGGCTGGATAAAGCCTAACAGTGCAATAAGGTAAAATTTGTCCCATGGTACCAGTAAAGACCTCACTATTCAATTTGGGCCCTCTGCTCACAGCCCTGTGATTGCTGTTACATAGGCAGGATATGATGAGCTTAATGAATCCTTTAATTATTTAAACTTTCAGATGCAAAAAAAATGGTAACAATATTTCAAAGTGTTTTTAATGTTAGAGAAAATACAATAAATTATTCAACTGTGTACATCTTTTTTCTTAACTCCTCTGGGATACTGGAAAGTCAAATCGAATCATCTGATTGGACATAGCAGTTTATAAGCTTATGTTACATTTTCATTCAGTGGCCTACTACACACTACTGTTACAATAATATTCTTTAAAATATCTTTTATGACTATCCATACCAAGCACTAATTCAAGTCGAATTCTTTGAGGATGGAAATAATGAATGTTTAGATCTATTGGTTTGCTTAAGATGCTAAGTGAAAATGATCAGAACTGTATGATATTCTTATGATCTTCCCTAAAAGAAAGAAAAACCTAGAGTCCTCAGAGTGTTGTCACTAATGTCAATTTTGCTTGGCTGACTCCTACATAGTAGAATGTTTATCCTGAAGAACAGAAGGCTCAAGGGGGACACAATAGCCATGTTCAAGCATTTGACAAACTGTCATATGTTCTGATTGGCCCCAGAGGGCTGAACCAGAAGCAATGAGGCAGAAGTTGGAAAGAGACTATTTAAGGTGAATATCAGGAAAAATTTCCTGACAACCAGAACTGCCCAAAAATGAAAAGGGCCACCTCTCTACTCTCTGGCCATCTCCTCTATAGCCTCAATTATTTAACTGTTCTGGGATCCCATTCTCCTAATTGGTGACTGCCTCTCCCATACTTCAGGAATAGCCTCAATCATGTTTCACTTCACTCCTGACTGTCCAGTCACCTCTTCCATAACTTTACCAACCACCTTGTTCCCAACCTCCTCTCCCCTCCCTAACCCCCAGGTCCTAAAGAGGAACCATGATCAACTCAACTCACTTCTTAAAGAGGCCTATTCACTGAATGGGTGTTGCCTCACCCAAAGTAAGAAGCTGAAAAGACCTTAGCTTAAAAGGGCCAAGGTCTCCCACTGCATCCTGGGCCATCTCCAGTTGTCCTGATCTATATCTGGCCACTGCACCCAGATGGCTCTGGAGGAGAAAGTGAGGCTAGTGACTTTGCACAGTCCTCCCTCACTCAAATCAAGTTCAATTGCAAGTCATGTCATCATCTCCTTGATATCATGGTCCTCTTCAAGAACAAAGCACAACAGTAAGACTAAATTAGATTGCTGCTGAGGTACCTTCCAACGCTCAAATTCTGTTATTCTGTGACTCACTCACCCCCTACTCTGACTAGAAACCTCCTCCAATATCCTCAAATCCTTGGTGTCTGCCCATGTCCTCTGATACAGCCATCTCCCTTCACCGAAGGAGCCCAAGCATCAATAAAGTTTCAATTAATGCTCTTCCAAACTCTAGTCTTTCTCTTCCTTTGATCTTGTTCTTTTTTTCCTCCTTGTCCAGATTCTTCAGACCATAGGACCCCCTGGAGACTATCTACAATGAGAAGTGTGAAGAAACATTGCTAAGCTTCCTCTCTGAAAAGCCGGTACCTAAAAAATACCAAAGACTAGTGCTAGCTGCCCATTTCACACACTTGTTTATAAGAAGGCACTTTGTAAGCTTGAATGGACTCAACAACCCTGAAGTAGTAATAGCAGCAGCAGTAGAAGTAGTAGTAGTAGTAGTAGTAGTAGTAGTAGTAGTATAGTAGTAGTAGTAGTAGTAGTAGTAGTAGTAGTAGCAGCAGCAGCAGCAGCAGTAGTAATAATACCTTTAGAAACCCAATCGGGGTGGGGCAAAAATGGAATACAGAAGTTGTGTCTAAGCTATGTTGATGCCCTCTTGAATGTGATCCTGTGATACTTTTCTGGCTGGTGTCACCTTCCCAGAGTCTGTCTGACTCTTCAAAGATCTCTTCCGGAAGAGAATCTGGAATTTCATGCCTTCTCACTCGAAGCTGGAAGCCAGAAAACCAAGATCTCCCCTCCCTCAAGCACTCAACAACTCTTCTCCTTTTGCAGGTGTGGAGCATTCAGTAATCAGTCTCTACCAATGAGGAGAGTTTTATGCAAATGACCTTTGAGCCCCAAACTTTCAAACACATACTGAGACAAACTTGAATGATGACCATGGTTCATCATTCATGTGTGTTCAAGTGTGTACCAGACAGCTAGAAGATCAAAGCTTTCAGGAGGCCATAGATCACCTTAGGCTAACCAAGCCTAAGAAGGAGTAATCTCCAATAAAGATATACATTCAAGCCTCCCCTTCAAGAAAATCTAATAAAAGATCATAGATCACAAGTTAAGTACTAGAAGGGAACTTGGAGGCTTTTTAGTTTAATCTCCTAATTTTACAGATGGGGAAACTGAAGCACAAATGTGAATGAAATTCCTTGTGAAAGGTCACAAAAGGAGTAAGTGGAAGAATCAGGATTCATACCCAGATCCTCAACTTCTGAATTAAAAAAATAAGAGGGTGGCTGTTTCTATTTTTTTAAATGCTTCTTGACAGCCAAAAGATTCACTATATATATTTCCCTGGAAAATAGAGATTCACCCCTCACACATTTAAAATATAGTTTGATTTTGATTTAAAAAAAAGTTTACAGACAATTTTAAAAAACACATTTATCTATTGCATAAAGCAAAACTGATGTGTAAACGAGACCATTAGCAGACAGCTCTAAGACTGACTCTGGCTGTCTAAGAATATTATTAGAGAATTGCCTAAGGGCACTTACCCATGTTCATTGAAATGATCACGTATAAGGCTTCCCTGCTCTTTAAAATTAATATCAGTTTCAAATTGGGTCACTCAGTAAGTAGAGAATATGGCACCAGTTAAGCACTTTCCTACCTCCAGTCACTAGCTAGAGTTTCAGAGAGACTGCAAAAACCTATGCACACTAATAGCCCTCATCATGTTGCCTTGCAAAATGTTTGGCATTTCTTGAAGTTTATTCTCTTTTTATTTATTCTAGATATACTTATAATACACACACACACACACACACACACACACACACACACACACACATAAAATTGTCCATTTGTTATATGGGCACCTGGATGGTGCAATGGATAGAGCATCAGGCCTGGAATCAAGAAGACTCATCTTCCTGAACTCAAATTTGGCCTCAGACACTTACTAGCAGTGTGACCCTGGGTAAGTCACTTAACCCTGTTTGCCTCAGTTTCCTCATCTGTAAAATGAGCTGGAGAAGGAAATGGCAAACCACTCCTGTATTTTTGCTGAGAAAACCCCAAGTGGGGACACGAAGAGTCAGACGCTACTTCAAAAAGACTGAACAATACTTGTTACACGTGTTTATATATAGATATCTATCTACATATATATATATATATATATGTACTTGACTCCTCCATTCGACAATAAGATTCTTGAGAGTAGTGATGGTTTTATTCTATATATTTATAATCCCTGCTTCTAGCACACTGCCTGTCATATAGTAAATGTTTAATAAATGCTTGTTTGTTGATTGGACAATTGATTGATTTGAGGGCATCTCATTAACTTAACAGAGATTCCTTTCCACTTAGTTTTCAGTTCCTACACACTCTTCTTGCATTTAGCTACATACTCCACACCTTTTGCCCTTGCCTAAACACCCTTTTCCAAGTGTCCTATCTTGCCATCCCCCTTCTTAATGCACATCCATTTCTGGCTTTGTTAACATACTTTTCTGATTTTGAACTTGCCAATTTCCAAATAAACATGAACGCCTGTCCACCCCTATGATTTAAAGTTGTTCGGTATAAAAAAATGTACTGAGGAACAATTACTATGCCGTGAAAATAAGGGAAAGTTCTAAGATAATTGAATTTGCAGCAAAAATTCCCTACCATGATAGGAAATAATCAAAGTATTGGTCATAGGCTCATAAATATTGAGGAGGAAAGAAATTTAGAAGGCATCTAGCAGAACCCCTTCATTTAATAGATGAAGAACCTGAGTTAATATCTAGTGTTATATACTAATAGAAATAGTAATAATAACTAGCATTTACATAGCACCTTCTATGTGCCAGACACTGTGTTGAGTGATTTACAAATGGTATTTTGTTATTGCAACAACCCTAGGAGGAAGGTACTATTATCTAATTTTACAGATGAGGAAACTGAGGTAAACAAAAGTGAGATGACTTGCCCAGGGTCACATAGCTAGAATGTATCTGAGGCTGAATTAGAAATCAGCTTTTCCTAATTCCAGGCCCCATAACTCTATCCACTGCAACAATTAGCTGCCATTACCAAATAAATTGACTTAGAACTCACCAAAAAAAAAAATTTTTTATTTTTGTACTTAGGCCTGCTGCTTAGTTTTTATAAGATTTAATGCCTGATACCCTGAAACCCACCCATGATTGGTTAAAGTCCTGGATGAACATTAATTTTTTAAAATTAAAACTTTTTTAATCATCAAGCATTTTTTTTCTCTCTCCCTCTTCCACACTCTACTGGGGGAAAAAGAAAAACATAATCCTTGCAACAAATAAGCACAGTCAAGCAAAACAAATCCCCATATTGGCCGGGTGGAAAATTGAGTCTCATTCTGCATATTTAAAATTAGACCTTATAAAGTTTTGTGTTGATGATCTTTTTACATATATGTGATGCATTCTTTTGTATTATAATTCATAGAAACATATGACCATAGATTTAGAGTTGGAAGAGACCTCAGAGGTCATTCTATCCAACTCCATTTTACAAATAGGAAAACTGAAGTCCTGTGAGGTTCAATGGTTGCAAAGCGAGCAAGTGGAAAAGCTGGGCATTGAACTAAGGAACTCTGATTCCAAATCCAGCTTTCTTTCCACTGAACTATGCTGCCTCACAGTTATTTCTGTGTGTGTGTGTGTGTGTGTGTGTGTGTGTGTGTCTACCCAATTTTGTGGGAAGGCATGGACATGAGTCACACAGGATATGGATGGGTTGCAATCAGCAATGCTAGAGGGAGTATTCACATTGATGAAACTACAGACCCATTGGAGCACTGGCCTGGCAGGAGTATGCTGGTAAATGTTTAACAACTGACTCTCCAGAAAGGCACAATACACTTTTTTACATCAATTATTTAGGTTGACCACTATTTTTATGAGTGTTTTATATTGGATACATATAGTTCCTGGATATGTCTTTTTTGTTGTTGCATTTTTGAGTTCAGAGCTGTCTCTCTCTCCCTCCTTCCTAAGCCCTCACTAGAGAAAGCCAACATTACACACACACACACACACACACACACACACACACACGTATGTATACATATGTGAAGCCATACTTCCATATATTAGTTCTTTCTCTGGAGGTAGATAGCATCTTCCTTCATGGGTCCTTTGTAATTTTTATTCACATAATATTTTTAATATTCACATAACTCAAAACAGCTTAGTCATTCACAGTTACTTTGTGAACAATATTGCTATTACTATGTACAGTGCTCTTGGTTCTGCTCATTTCACTCTTCGTTATTTCATGCAAGTCTTTCCATGTTTTTCTAAAATCAACCTGCTCATCATTTCTTATAGCACAGTAGTAATCCATTACAATCATATACCACAACTTATTCAGCCATTCTCCAATTGATATGCATTGCCTCAATTTCCAGTTCTTTGCTACTGCAAAGAGAACTGTCTATATATTTCCTTTTTCCCTGATCACCTTGGGAAACAGAACTAATAGTGGTATTGCTAGATCAAAGGTTATAGGCAATTTAATAACTCTTTGGGCATAATTTCAGATTGCTCTCCAAAATGCCTGGATCAGTTCACAGTTCCATCAACATCTATTAGTGTCTCAATTTTTCCACATCTCCTCTAACATGTATCATTTTCCTCTTCTACCATTTTAACCAACCTGATAGGTGTGAGGTGGTATCTCAAAGTTGTTTTAATTTGCATTTCTGTAATCGATAATTATTTAGATTTTTTCATATCACTATATGTAGTTTTGATTTCTTCTTCCAAAAACTGCCTGTTATTATCCTTTGACAATTTATTGGGGAATGATTCATATTCTTATAAATTTGACAAAGTTCTTTATATATTGAGATATGAGACCTTTGTCCAAGAAATTGCCCATAAAAATTTTTTCCCAATTTTCTGCTTTCCTTCTAATCTTGGCTACATTGGTTTTATTTGTACAAAATCTTTTTAATTTAATGTAATCAAAATTATCCATTTTACATCTCCCAATGCTCTCTATCTCATGTTTATTCATAAATACTTCTCCTATCAAAAATCTGATAGATGATATGTTCCATGTCCTTCTAACATACTTATGATAGCTTCTTTTACGTCTAGGTCATGTATCTATTTTGACCTTATCTTGGTAAATGATGTAAAAAAATTGATCTATAACTAGTTTATTCCAGGCTGCTTTCCAGTTTTCCCAATGATGTTTACCAAATGGTGAATTCTTATCCCAAAAAAGCTTAAATCTTTCCATTTATCAAACACAAGGTTACAATAATAATTTACCATTGCGTATTGTATAGACATACCCTGTGCCACTGATCCACCACTCTTTTTCTTAGCCAGTACCGGATAGTTTTGATAATTACTGCCTTATAATACAATTTAAAATCTAGTACTACTAGACCTCCTCCCTGTACATATTTTTTTCATTAATTCCTTTGATATTCTTGATCTTTTGTTCTAATAATTTTGGTAATTTGGGATGGCACTAAATAAGTAGATTAGTTTAGGTAGAATTGTCATTTTATTATATTTGCATGACATGTCCATGAACAATTATTATTTCTCCAATTATTTAAATCTGACTTTACTTGAACAAAAAGTGTTTTATAATTATGTTCATATAGTTCCTGGGTATGTCTTGGCAGGTATATTCCCAAGTATTTTATATTATATACAATTATTGTAAATGAAATACATCTTGCTATCTCTTCCCCCAGGGCTTTGTTATTGATATATAGAAATGTTGATGATTTGGGTGAATTTATTTTATATCCTGATGCTTTGCTAAAATTATTAATTTGTTTCAACTAGCTTTTTAGTTGACTCGCTAGGATTTTCCAAGTATACCATCATATCATCTTCAAAAAGAGATAGTTTTATAACTTCAATGCTCATTCTGATTCTGTCTATTTCTTTTTCTTCTCTTACTGTTTCTGCTAGCATTTCTAATACAACATTTAATAATATTTGTGATAATGGGCATCCTTGTTTCACTCCTGATCTTATTGGGAAGGCTTCTAGCTTATACCTATCACATATGCTCTTATAACCCTCTAGATGCACATGATACTCCCTCTTTAACCCAGTTCCAACGAGAATAAAGTTCCCAAACTACTTCCCTCTATCTTTTCCTCCCCTCTATTGCAGCAGTTCTTCCATTCATGACTCTTTTGTATGACATAATTTGCTCTATTTTGTCACTCCCTACCCAATTTTATTTTCTAGGATCATCTCATCATAATTAGCTCAATTCTATCTATGTATACTTTTTCTAACTACCCTGGTAATGATAACATTCTTAAGAGTTACAAATAAAGTTTCTTCACATAAGAAGCAAACAGTTTAACCTTATTAAATCTCATATAATTAGTCTTTCATGTTTACCTTCTTAGGTTTCTTCTGATTCTTGTAGGTCAGATTTTTCTGTTCAGTTCTGGTCTTTGCCTCAAGAATATCTGCAAGTCCTTAATTCATTAAATATCCATTTTTCCCTTGCAGGTTTACACTCAGCTTTGCTGAGTAGGTTATTCTTGGTTGCAAACCCAGCTCCTTTGCTCTTTGGAATATTATATTCCATGTCCTTCATTCTTTAATGTAGAAGCTATTACATCTCATGTACTCCTGACTCTAGCTCCACAATACTGAAATTGTTTCTCTCTAATTGCTTGTAATATTTTCTCCTTGACCAGGGAGCATTGAAACTTAGGCATAAAGTTAGTATGAATTTTAATATTAGAACCTCTTTCAGGTGGTGATCAGTGGATTTTTTTTGAATTTCTGTTTTATCCCCTAATTCTAAAGCTTCAGTTTAATTTTTTTTTAATTTTATAAAATATAGTAACCAGACTTTTTAAAAAATCATAACTTTTAGGTAGCCCACTTTGACCTGTTTTCCAGGTCAGTTATTTTTCTAAAGAGATATTTCATGTTCTTTTCTATTTTTTTATTCTTTTTATTTTACTATTTCTTGATGCCTTATAAAGTCATTATCACCCTCTCTTGCCCAATTTAATTTTTAAGGAGTTATTTTCTTCAATAAGTTTTTAGGTCTCTTTTTCCAATTGGCTGAGTATTTTTAAAATAATTTTATTGATTTTCTTGCATTACTCTTGTGTTTTTTTCCCTAAATTTTCTAAACCTCCCTGATTTTTAAAGTCCTTATGCTCCCCCAAGAACTCTTTTTTTGAGCTTGTGACCATTTTACATTTCTCTTTGAAGCTTTGTAAGTAGCTGTTTTGACTTCCTTGTCCTCTGAGTTTGAACACTGAGCTTTTTCACCATAGTAACTATATGGTAAGGTTCTTTCTTATCACTTATTCATTGCTGTTGTTGTTGTTAGTGTTGTTGTTGTCGTTGTTGTCGTTGTTGTTGTTAGCGGCCTATTTCTTGGCTAACTCTTGGTTAGGGTCAGGCTCTACTCCTTGGGTTTGAGAGATAATGTCTCAGGCTCCAGATTTTTCACGCTATTGTTTTCGGAGCTGTATCAGTGACAGGGAGGAGGGAGAGGGGGAGGTATCTTTGATGGGTTTTTTGGGGGGAAGGGGGGGTCTTCCAATGTTGTACAGTCCAAGGCCACGCGTGGTCACTGCTCTTCTGGCTCACTCTTGGTCTATGGGTGCCTTCAGGTACTCCTCTTCGCCCCTAAGCTGTGCCCCAGCACTTTGACCACCTCGAACACTCTGGCTCCCTGCGGTCCCTCAGGCGGCTGCAAGTGTCAGCTTGGCTCTCTGCCCTGGAATCAAACCCAGACTCGGTCTCCTGAGAGTGACCACAATTAGAAGGGCCCCGTCCCTCTGCTACGGAACTCCCAGGCGAATCCTTGCCCGTCCTCACCAGCAGCCGAGGCCCCAGGGCACCCTGGCACTGTCTGGTCAGTGCGCCTGGGCCCCGAGTGCCACGAGCCAGCAAAGGCCTGCCCCTCCCCCCACACTCTTCCCCAGATCATCGAAAGTTCCCAAAGGTAAAGCTGCCGCAGGACTTGACGTTTGCGTCCTCCCAAGTTACCTTAGGCTGGCTGAGTGCGTACCCCGACTTTTAATTTTTCCGCAGCTCTGAAGTTCAATTCGTGTTATTTGAAATTATTTTGGGGAAAATTCTGAAGGACCAGGTAAAATTTCCTGCCTTATCCTGACATCTTCCCACAGTTCCTGTCACAGTACGCTTTTAAATTTAATTCATATTATTAATATTTTTATCACTTTCTTAAGTTTAAACAATTGCTAAAACAGTAAATGAAGCCCTAATGTGTAGCAGTTGTTGATTTCTGTGGTGTAAATGTGCACACTGAAAATATAACAATCAGCTCTGCCTTGTGTGAGTTAGCACTAGGATATCCCTTCCCACATGTATCAGAGCCCCTCCATAGACTGTCAGCTGCATGAGAACAGGGAAAATGTTTAAACTTTCTAACATAGTATTCGGCATAGTGCTCATAGTGACTCATACAAGCTGCTTAATAAATATTTATGGACTTGGATTGAATTGATGCTTGAATAGGAGAAGAAAAATATGCATAAGATACCAACAAGGTATTTCAGAGAGAAAATTTTTTTAAAAAAAATTTAACAGAAGGTAAAGTAATTATCAATGACAGATACAATTTTCCTAAAGTAGAAAACAGATTATTTTTCATGAGAGTGCTCAAACTCAAATAAGTCATGACAATATCTATTATGTCCCCAAAATGTACATTAGCCAAGTCGACATCCCATGGTATGTATGTTTTTGTTAATCTCAGTGTAGACAACTGTATTAGTCCTAAGAAGCTAATAAATTGCCTGAGTGAATAGTATTTTTTTCAAAGGCTTTGCTGATCAGCATAAAATTGATAAAGTACACCTAAAAGTTAGTTTGGCTTCCCAGGAGTCTCTGAATATACTGTCACTTGTGACCTAATACCAGAGCTCTGGGTTTACACAGACTGAGTTAAATTTTAGGGGCTTCTCAGGTACTGATACTCATTGGTTCATACCCTAACTCAGAGTTTCCCCTAAGAATATCTGAATCTGTGTCTAGAGATCTTCAGCAATAAAAGGGGGGGGGGAGAGTGGAGCAAGAGAAAGTCCCTCAGCTCCCACAGAAACACTCACACTAATTAGACAATAAATACAAAGTAAACTTCATTTAAAAATAATCTGACCAAAAAATGTGAATGATATACATCCATGCCCATCAGTCAACAAAACACTTTTCCGTTCCTTATCTAGAGAGTCTCCTCAAGAAAGAAAGAAAAAGAAAGAAAGAAAGAAAGAAAGAAAGAAAGAAAGAAAGAAAGAAAGAAAGAAAGAAAAGAAAGAAAGAAAGAAAGAAAGAAAGAAAAGTCTCCTCTAGCCTGGGACCTACCCATACAATGCTTCAGACTTATTGAGAAATACCCTGGGTACAGCTCTCACTCCAGAAAGGGGTGGGGTGGAAGGAAGGTGGTGTTGCTAGAAACTCAAGGTCTCAGCTCCCAAAGGCTTCTATGGCATTTATGACATATACTATTATACTGGGTGGGAATTAATCTCCAGAATGAGGGGAAAATAATTAAGCTGCTAGAGACCTTGCTCTCTGGACCTTCACAATCCACATAACTCATAGCAAGGAAGGGCAGAGTCTAGATTTGTTCCTTGACATTATAGTTCTGTCCCGTGTTACTCCAGGAATTCTGGTCCCTCCCTGGCCCAGGAGATCCTTCATCATTGTACTTCTGCAGCTCCTAGCTTGGCCCAGGAACCCCTGGTTACTTGGCTTCTTCCTCTAATTACTGCCATATCTGGAGATGTATGTTTACGTTCACTAGGTCACATGAATTCCCTTTGACCAACCTCCCAGATCTCATCTTTTAACACTAGCTTCCCTCCTCTAGCCTGCTTTTAAAGACCAAGCCCCTAGAGTTTAAGTTACAGGATATTATGAAATGGCTGTGAAACATTAATTGATTGTCCATATGGTGCCAATAGGATGGCATGTACCCAAACAAGGAAAGAAATTCTCACCTTATCAAGAAGTGAAACTTGTGAAGGGGATTTCACAACTGGTTAAAGAGACAGCATCATTACCAGAACAGGGTCCCTATCTGTGGAGTCCCAGAATACATCTACTATAATGCCATTCAATCTTGGGATTCTGTGTTGATATTTGAGCGTAGAACTTGTCCCAGACATGACAAAAACAACTATCTAACTCAAAACCAGTGAACTTGTATAGGGTACCAGTTAACTAGCTGCCTGGGCAACATCCAGAAGGGTGGACTATTCAGTCTTGGATCAACTGTTTGAATTCTCTAAGCCTCAGTTCCCTTATATGTAAAATATGGGTGATTATTCTTGCACCATCTACTTTAAAGAGTTGCTATAAAGAAGCAGCTGGTAAACCTTAAAGTGCTTTATGAATTTGAGCATTATCTCCATTTTAAATTTGAGGAAACTGACTCCACTAAGGACTGCCCAGACTTTCTCTACCGTAACACCAAACCCTTGGAACTTCACTTTACCCTGGAAGTACCCTCTGCCGCTTGGAGCACCTTTTTCTGATTGGCTAGCTCTTCCCAGAATCTCCATTTTTTAAGGAAAATGATAGGGCCAACCATGTCTTCATTCCTCTCCAGGCTCCCATTCAGAATCTCCAGACTTATTCTACCATCCCTCCCACCCAGGTACCTTCTTCCCCACTCTGCTTTTCAGCTCCTTTTTATGTAATCTTCTCCCATTAGGATGCAAGCTCCTTAAGGGCAGGCATTGTCTTTTCTTTCTGCTTATATTTGTATTCTCAGCACCTACCACAGTGACTGACATATAGTAAAAGCTTAATAAATGCTTGACTCGGACTGAACTTCTGAGAAGCTAAGTGATTTCTCCAGAGTCAACCAGTTTACTGAGTGTTGTGAAACATATCTCCCAACCAAAATACTGCTCCCTATACCACATTCCCCCCAATCCTGAAGAGAAAGATTGAGTAGAAGAGAGAGCAAAGGAGGAGATACAATGTTGTTGGACTTGGGCAGGGAAGAAAAGAAAGATCTTATGGGAAGTGTAGTGACCATGAGGATAAAGTGTGGGACCACAAATAAGAGAAGGGGGCTCATCTCTTGGAATTTGTCCTAGGTACCTAAATAGCTAAGTAGGTCTCTCAATTAATTGATCAATAAGCATTTCTTAAGTACTCACCATATGCCAGGAACTATGCTAAACATCAAAAAGAAACAGAAGACAGTCCCTGACCTCAATAAGCTTATAAGCCTTCCCAAGGACCCTTTTCTCTTTACTCCATCACTCATTTGGCCTGGGATAGTAGACAGGTCAGAATCATAGTTCAACATGTCAGGTTTGGTCTATATTCATACTCCCAGCATCCAGTACAGATTACAATTCCACATTGTCTTAGTAGAAAGAAAGGAAGGACTAGTATTGCTGAATACCTACTATGTGCCAGGCACTATGCTAAGTGCTTTACTAGTATGATCTGATTTGATCCTCACTACAATCCTGCGAGGTAGGTGCTATTGTTATCCCCATTTCACAGTTGAGGAAACAAAGGTAAAGAGAAGTTAAATGACTTGACCAGGGTCATATAGCTGGTAAGGGTCTGATTTGATCTCGGGCCTTTCACTATTCCACTTCAACACCTAGCTGCCTCCAGTAGATAGCCCTTAAGAGTTGAGGTGGCCAAAATACCAAACTGGCCATAAAAGGCTCTGACTTAGTGAGAGTAATGGTCTAATAACATGTCTGCTCTCTGTCACTGGATCTATACTTGAAGTATTTCTAGCTCGGAAAGGCCTGCCAGAACCCATGCTCCTCTGGTGTGATCTTGGGAATCTAGAGTCATTCTGTGCTCCAGTGAAAGCACCATAGGAGGCTTACCAGTGGAGAGAGGATAACAACAAAGAAAATCCTGGTTTTATACAGTCCTTTAAGTTCACAACAGATTTTACCTCCATCACCTCATTCGAGCCTCGAAACAACCCTTTGACGTTGGCACAGCAGGTATTACTATCTAGCACCATTTAATAAAGAAACTGAGTTTCAAAAGGGTTAGTGATTCATGATTCGTCATGAAGCTAGTGACTGTAGGGATTTAACCCCAGGTCTCTCCTTGACTCCAAGTCCATTGTTCTTTCCATAACATCAGGTTATTATTGTACTGATGTTACAAACATGGTGGAGTGGAAAGAGCTCTAGTCTGAGACTAAAGACCTAAGTTTAAGCTCTATTTATTCCTAGCTATATAATTCTGGCAAGACACTACCACTCAGAATCTCAGCTTTATCTCCTGTAAAATGGAGATAATATTCAAATTCACATAGCATTTTAAGATTTGCAAGGTGTTTTTCTCACGACAACCCTATGGGAGCAAATAGTGCAAATACCTCCATTTTGCATAAGGGTAAACTGAGGCTTACTCATAAACTGAAGGAAGAATTTAAACAGTTTGCCCAAGATCACACAACTGCATGAGAGCTAGGAATTTAACCCAAGCCTCGACTCCAGATGAAGTATTGTTTTTATTATACCATACTAACTCATACCTCCCTCCATCCTGGGATTATTGCCAGGAAAATACTTTATAAACCTTGAACTGCTACATAGATGTAAGTTATTATGATTATTATTATTATCTGATTAGCACATCATGCCTTTCTTAAGTGGCAGATTATTATTATTATCTGATTAGCACATCATGCCTTTCTTAAGTGGCATTAGAGCAAGTAGGATGTGCAGTGGATAATGCATGAGACTTGAAGTCAGAAAAACACGAGTTCAAGTTCTGACTCAGGTACTTAACTAGCTGTGTGACTCTGGGCAAGTCACATAACCTCTGTTGGCCTCAGTTTCCTCTTCTGAAAGGTGATGGTAATAACAGTCACCACTTCACTGGGTTGTTGCAAGGACAAATGAAATAACATATATAAATCCCTTTGCAAACTTAAAGCTCTGTATAAATGCTAGCTATTATCTTTGGTTACAGATTATATTTCCCAGTCGCCTAGATTTCTAGCACAGGAGGATATTAAATTGTTTTCCCTCCCTCCACTCTCTGCAAGTAGGAAGCACTTGCCTCTTCAATCCTACCTGAAGAGTGGAGGAAGGAAATTTAAGTAATTTGAAGATTCCTATACAGTTGATCCCATCAGGGCCCTCCAATGATGAGAGGGAAATGTGAATGTTTTAAACAAGCTTCTACATCCACAGGAAGAGCTGACTAGGATTAAGCAGGAAACAAAGTACATGGAGGCTGGATAATCTCTGGATGTGGATTCTTCTTGACTCAACTCAATGTCAATGAGAGGGACATATTCAAAGATGAGAGGAGCTGGCTGTTATTCTTGGCACTTAGACGTGTGAGACCAAAGATTGGGGAAATTTTAGCATAAGGGAGAAGCATAAGAGCAGAAATACCCTGATCAGACTCATCAGAACATCATTCCAGGAGAGAATTCTGAAATACTCACCTCTGCACTTCAGGCACACACCAGACAAACAGAGAAGTTCTTGGCAATTGGGGTTGGCATAGGAGACCTAGCAATGCCACCTGATTGGGGATGCAGAGACCTGCAGAGTGACATAAGGGACCTATAGGGCTGGAGAATAGCAGAAGTGCCCATGGACATGACCAGCTGGGAGCTCTACAGCAGGGGTGGGGAACCTGTGGCCTCAAGGCCACACATGATCCTCTAGGTCTTCAAGTGCAGCCCTTTGACTGAATGCAAACTTCACAGAACAAATCCCCTTAATAAAAGGACTTGTGTAAAACTTGGACTCTGTCAAAAGGCTGCACCCAAGGACCTAGAAGGTCACATGTGGCCTTGAGGCCCCAGGATCCCTACCCCTGCTCTAGAGAGATGCAGGATGAATGACATATATAGGGGTGTACTCAAACTGGCTTGTGAGAGCTGGTTGTTAAATGTTAGCATGAGCAGAAATCAAATCAGGATTTAATTTATTATTTTGCTGATTGTTTAGACATATGAAATTGTCAGAGAAAAATTTAATCTTATAGGTTAAACTTAAAAACATCACACATTTTCTGTTTGTTAAACCAGAACATGAACAGATGCCTCTGTCTGAGGGTAGTGGAGTCCTGCATTAGGCACCACGTCCTAAGAAACTAGGAGAGGCCATGCCTACTGAGTGCTCATGCACCAAGCACTATCATGTGGGGACAGAGCTGGCTATATAGGTCTCTAGGAATTACTTGTTCTGGTGGGCCTTTTCCCATGAGTTTTGAAAGAGCTTTCTCTACGAGTCTCCTTCAACATCTTCTTTGAGTTTGGGCAACTGTGGTTGTAAGGGGAACTGGTGATAATACTCAGTAGTGTCATAGCAGTGTCATAGTTGCCAGACATAGTTGAAGGCAAGAAGCCAGACATATGAAAAATCCTCAGAAATGTACCTGGTATTATGCAAGAACCCCTACATGAGAGGCTCCATGTCACATGACAGCCTATGAGACAAGGATTGTACCAGGATAAGCCTGTAGCAATCAATTACAGTAAGATTAACATTAAAAATTAGTATCTCTGCTGAAAACTCACCTTGTTAAAATTTGGAATGAGAAAATGTTTCACACATAGAATGTATATGTGGGTACTTGATGAGCCTTTTAAGTTAGGGCTTTTCATTCACTTTCTTTTGAGTGTAAGAGAGAGTAATGAGATAAGATATAAAAGCCAATTTCTTCTCCAGCTAAGTCAAACCTTACTCATTCATATTTTATCATCAGGTAGCACTGACAATCATTAAATTAATCCCATTTTAATGCAGCCCAACACTGAATTAGTTTTTTCAGTAGCTGACTCATATTGAGCCGGCAATCCACTGAAACCCCTAGATTGTTTCCAGAACAGCTGCTACATAATCTAGGCTCTCCCATCTTTTACTTGGTGAAGCTGATTTGTGGAATTCAAGTGTAAGACATTAAGTTTGTTCACGTTGAACTTCATCCTATTTGATTCAGCCCAAAGTTCTAATCTTTCAAGATCCTTTTTTATCTTGTCTCTGTCATCCATCTTTGCATTATCTGAAAATTGGATAGACATCCAGGCTTTATCCCTAGAGTACTCCAGTGGAAATCTCCTACCACATTGAGCCACAACTGGACTCTTTGAGTCCACGCAGTCAGCCAGCTAGTGCAAAATCCATCTCATGTATTTTCATCTAATCCTTTTCAGGGCTGCTTATCCACCTGTGGTGACCACCTGTCACCCTGTGGTTTATCACCTGTGGCTCCAAGAAGCTGTAGCATGTGCAATGGCCACACACCCTGCTAAAAACCATCTAGGCAGATAGACTAAACAAGGTTGAGGGGAACTGACAGGACTCAAATCCATCGGTGAGTTAGAGGGATGTCTACCCCAAGCATGTGAAGACTTCTCTTGGTGGAATGAGCAGATGAGAACAATTTGTTCCAATGGCCACGAAGGCAGATGAAGCAGGTGCTATGAGGGGCTTAGAGCTTGGTCAGACACAGAAGATGCCAAGGTCATCTGCTTCATCCTGGGCCATCGCCAGTTGTCCTGGCTTTTGTCTTGCCACTGAAGTTTGATGACTCTGGAAGAGAGAGTGAGTCTGATGACTTTGTGCAACTCTACCTCACTTAAATCCAATTCATGAGTGAGTCACAACACTGCCCGACGACATCATTGGTCCTCTTGGAAAATGAAGGCTGAACAACAATAAACAACAGCCGCAGCATCCTTTCCTTCTCCCCTAGAATAGTATGACATACCTTATCAAAAACACTGCCAAAATCTAGGTAAGTTATATCCATGACATTCCCTCTTCTTCTTGTTTAGTCATCCTGTGGAAAAAAAAAAAGGAAATGAGGTTAGTTTGACATGATTAGTTCTTGATGAAGCCATGCTGGCTCTTTGTCATTGCTACTTCACTTTGTAGACACGGCCCCCAGAACTGAATGCGAGGCTGCAGCTGGGGCCTAATCAGCACATGGTACAGCACAACCACCACTTCCCCTTTTCTGGGCACTGTGCCCCTTTTAACACAGCCTAAGATCATTTTACTTTTTTTTGGGGGGGGGAGGTGGGGCTGTCACATCACACTATTGAATCATACTAGGCATGCAGTCCTCTCAAAGCTCCAAAAAATTTTTTTCATATGAACTGCTGCTTAACCATGCTTCCCATCCCATATTTGTACAGTTGACTTTTAAAAACTCGAGTATAGGAATCCAAGATGAATTTCATCTTATTAGATTCAACCCATTGTTCTGTCTCCATCCTATAGAGGCAGCTAGGTGGTACAGTGGCCAGAGCACTGGCCTGGAGTCAGGGAGAACTCTATGCAAATCAGGCCTCAGACATTATATTAGCTGTGTGACTCTGGGTAAATCCCTTCACCTGTGCTTGCCTCAGTTTCCTCAACCACAAAATGAAGGTAATAATGTTACCTACCTTGTAGGATTGTTGTGAGGATTAATTGAATGAGAATATTCTAGAACCTGGTACATAGTAGGTGGTATATAAATGCTTATTTCCTTCCCCTAGCAGAGTAAGATCTTTTTTTCATACTGATTTGTAATCCAACTTGTTAACTATCCCATACTACTTTGTATTACATGAAAAATGATTGACAAGACACCTATACCTTCTTCCAAGTCATTGAAAAAATGTTTAGAAGAAGGCTAAAGACAGACTTTGGGAGCTGGCTACTTGAACTTCTCTCCAGATTGATATTGACCCATATTCTTTGCCTTAATCAGCAAACCAGTTCCAGATCCACTTAGCCAGTCTAGCTTACATTTCTCTATCTTGTCCACGAGATATAAAATGCTTTGCCATAATCCAGTTATAAATTTATAACATTTCTTTATCTGCCAGGCTAATAATCCCTATCCAAAAATTAGGTCAATCTGGCATGACCTTCATGGCAAAGCCTTGTTTCACCACTTCACATTTTCACAAATACACTTTTAATAACACATTCCAAATTTTTTTTCAGAAGTCAAACTCACTGGCTTATAGATTTGAAGACTCTATCCACATCCCGTTTTTTGAAAATCAGGTTAACAATTGTCCCTCTTTGGTACTAAAGCAGCTTTCCTATTCTGAACGATTTTTTAGAAATCACCATTCTACCCATTTTTTAGTGCCCTGACACATAATTCATATAGGCCTAATAACCTGAACTCATTGAAGCCATCCTGTTTCATTCCACAAATCTCCTCATCTGTACTTGAACTAAGCCAAGAAAGTGTTATATGGTAGAAGTAGTTGGGAGCCTAGTTAGTAATTATATAACAATTGTATGTAAGATTATATATGAAGAGTAGTATTTTTAAATGCTAGAAATTGTCATTCTATTCAATGATTTAAACATTTCTTCTACTTTTTAGACTACTCACTTGTCTATAGAACCCCTTTTTTCCATACATAATACAAAGTCAAACTTGAATCAGTTTCTATTGCCAACTATTCAAAACTCAGAATTAATAGGATTAAAATTTGAAGTTTACCGTATTTCTTTTGTTTTAAATAAGACATTTATCATAGACTAGGCTTCAAGCACTAACAAAACCAATTAAAAACATTTACAACTATTTAAATTTTTGGAAATGGCATTCAATCTGTAACTACAGTAACTTAAACAATTCTTCATTTGTAAAATGCTTAGCATGGAAGGTTCTTGCTCTCTCCCACCCTCACCCCTTTCACATCATCTTTTTTGGTCTACTCACGCTGTGCATACATTTGCCTATTTTATGGTCATAGTTAAATATGTACTGATCTTCTGGTTATACTTTCTTCACTTTGCATTATTTAATATTCCTTTCTATATTTCTTTATTCTTCATCCACTTGGTTTCTCTTCTGCATGTTGTTACACTGAATTCTTTTGAGCGATTATAGTTCTCAATTAGGAAAGCTAGGTGGAACAATGGATAGAACGCTGAGTCTGGAGTCAAAAAGACCTGAGTTCAAATCCAGCCTCAGACATTTACTAAGTATGTCACCATGGGCAAGTCACTTAATCCTGCTTGCCTCAGTTTCCTCATCTGTAAAATGAGCTGGAGAAAGAAATGGCAACCACTCCAATAAGCTCTCAAGTACGAGGCTCTGAAATGTTCTAGGACCTAATGTAATCATCATCATATCATCCATAAACAAGACCACTCTGGAGAATCTCAACATCTGCAGGGAATATCTCTTCCACCTGGACTCTGATAGATAGGTTCCATGATGGTGGCAGACTCCTTTGTTGAACATGTATCCCTGTTTCATGTCTCACTTCCTATGAATGAATAAGAGAGCAAAGAACTAGAAATGAAACAGGTGTCCATCAACTGGGGAATGGATGAACAAATCATAGTGTATGAATGTAAATCAGTTTTAGTGCTCCATAAGAAATGAAGGATGTGATGGATTAAAAGAAACATGGAAAGACTTGTGGGAACTGAGGCAGAATAAAATGAACAGAAAAGGAGAACAATTTATGTGATGACTATGATAATAATGTGAGGAGAGATAACCCTGAAAGACCTCTGACCTTCAAACTCTAATCTCAGAAGAACAGCTGAAAACTCTGACCCAAGTAGCAGCTAACTGTGACTTCAAAAGAATAATGATAAAACATACTATCCATCCCTTGGCAGGGAGGTGATGGATTAGATATACAGAACCAGACCTTCATTCTCAGACATGGCCAAAATATTGGTTTGTTTTGCCTAACTATACATATGTGTTATAAGGGAGAGTTTCTGCTCAAAAGATAAGAAGAAAGTTGAGTTGGTAAGTAATAAAAAGATGATAGGAAAAAAGAGGGGGGGAGGGTTTATGATTCTTTATTCTTTGACATTAATTTAACTGTAAATAATCACTAAACAAGTTTAGATGGTTATAATGCTATACAGCGTTAAATCTGTAATAAAAATTTATTTGTTAAAAATCAAATGTTCATCAAAGTTATTTTTGTTGTAACATCTTTCAAGAAATCTTATATAATATTGACATATGCATGGGAGACACCTGGTGTCCAGACTATGATATGCAGTTGCACAAACAATTTATAGAGCTAGTCCATACATACATATATCTTAAACAGCACTTCTGTTGGACAATAAATTGGTCCAAAATAAAACAGGAGAACATAACAGGTCAGGTTATCTTTGGAAAACTATATAGTGCCTTTAATGACCCAAACATTCTGACATAAGAACCTATTCAATTAACACTAGTATTCTTCTGGTGAGTCTGTGTGTCTATAAGCCATGAATTAGCACAGTTTCAGAAAAATAAGAGATAATAACATAAGAAGCAATAAGAAATGTTGCCCAGAGTCACACAGCTACTAGGTATCTGAGGCAGTATTTGAACTCAAGTCTTTCTGACTCCCAATCTCATGTTCTCTCTACCACACCATCTAGTTACTTTGGCTAATCTAAGTAAACTGTTGGGTTTTTGATAATTATGATGTGAATCTAAGTTATTTTTAGTGTTTAACTCTAAAAAGGGATAGGTTCCAAGGGGTGGCACCTAAGCCAAAAGTATATAAAACAAAGTCATAAATAGGTCCTTGGGGAGTAACAGGAAATCAATCCTGCGGATAATTTCCCACACACATAGACTTTTCTTGATGAGTTAACAGAGGAGAAAAAAAATCATCACCCTGCAGCCAACATAGTAATGGGTCTCCTAGAACTGAGTAAGATTGGTTTTCAGCCAATAAAAATATCATTCATTACTGAACTCATGCTAGAAGCATTCCTAGTTTCATAAGCCCTGCCTGAACATATATCTGCTGGCAAAATCTTCTTCAACAAAGGTCCACCTCTTTACCATGATGAGGTGATAGAATAGATCTTTCATGGTGGGGGCTGCCATATTGCTTGAAAAAAAAAGTACACCATTCCTTTTTTTTTTTTGCTTTTTGGTGAGGCAATTGGGGTTAAGTGACTTGCCTAGGGTCACACAGCTAGTTAAGTATCAAGTGTTTGAGGCCACATTTGAATTCAGGTCTTCCTGACTCCAAGGCTGGCACTCTATGCACTGCGCCACCTAGCTGCCCAGTACATCATTCCTGATGCAACTCTGGATCAGTTTACTATACCAATCAATATGACCCTGGCCCTGAACATAATTATACTCTACTGCTTAGTGTGGCATGGTAGGTACCGTAGTTCCAAAAGTTTCTGCCCATGAAGTACAAGTGCTATCTAGTTCTATCATGCTGAAAAGACTTCTGGTACAATCCTAGTGACAGATTGATGCTCAAGGACCAACCTAACTAAGAATGAAGAGGTTCCTCATCAGAATGATCAATAGATGATGAATTTTAAGCTTAGGACAACATATGAAAGCAAAAGTCTTTGAGATGCCAAAACAAAGCAAAACATAGTCCCTATCCTCAAGTTTATATTCTACTACTCCACTGAAGTATTGGCATGGCAGAAACTAGGCACAGGGGTCTGCCACCCAACTACAAATTTAAAACAATGAATCTAAACCTTTAGTAGCTTATTTTTCTCATTTATTTTTCATATATTTTCTGAACTACATGCATAGCTTCACATAATTAATTTCTTTGGTGATATTTTCATCATGTTTGAAGCCTTCCTCTTTCTTTTTTCTCACACTGAAATTACATGTCATTGTATTTAATTGTTTGATTTTTCATTATATTTAAAATATAAACACTCTTATTTTCAGTTCCTCATCCATTGAGGAAAAACATGGAAGTGTGTGTACAGTCTAAAGAAGTGCTAGATGAAATATTCCTTTTCAAACTCTTATATGTGGGGTTCATTACTTTTTTTATAGTGGGGAGGGAGAAAATATCACCAGAAATAAAAATTTCAACTGATTTTATGGTATAAAAGCTAGAAATGAAATGTATGAGTCAATAATAGCAATATCCATTCACAAATAAAAAGGTGGTAACATTATTTGTGTTCCACATAAATGTGTTTTTACTATGCATTTACTTAATTGGTTTAAATCTATCATTCAGTTTACCTCATTTTAGGAAGAACATTGATTAACTGGAGAGTGTCCAGAAGAGGGTGACAAAACTGAAGAAGGGCTTTGAGATCATGGAAGAATTGAACTGAAATAGTGTAGGATTATCATCAGAGAAATGTATGAATAATTGCTCATTTTCCCGACCTATTACTTGACTTTAAACTGTTTGTTAAAGTAAGGCTCTGCTTCCAGGGTAGAGGGTGCACTATTCCAAACTTTAATGATTTTGTGTAGCTGTTTTCAGAGATACTTCTAGGGACTTGCAAGTTTTCACTTCTTCCAAGGTGGTATGATCTAAGGAGAGGTGTTTACTGCTCTGCTGGCCTGTGCTCTGGTCTGTGAGTGACCACAAGCACTGTTTTCTGCCCTGGAACTGTGAAAAGGGTTTGCCCTCCACTGTGGCCACAAATTCCTCTGTGCTAGTGCTCCTCCTCACCTAGGGACTTCACCCAGGATTGTGACCCAGGTCCAGGTACAGGCAGAGTCCTGACTCAATGCTAGCAAAAAAGACCCCTGTAATCTCCTTCTGACAATATGTGAATAATTTTTAAAAATAGGCAAGCCACATATAAAGAGCAAAGGATAACCAAATGGGTAGCTTGTTTTATAATAGCAAGAGATTAGGGAAGCATGTTGGGTAGCCCCCTATGGAAAATTTGGGGCAGGGGGTGGACAAGAGTTAGTATGAACAGACATGGATGGATTATGATTTGTACCCTTAAAGGCAGTAGCCTCAAGAAAGTGTCAGGTTCATCAAAATATTTTTATCTTGAGTTATTGAAAAAGAGAAAAACTACTAATCATTCCACACATATTTACATATTTTTTTTTGTGAATTCTATACTGAGCATTGTGGGGATGCCCTCAACTTTAAGCAGCTTAAAGTTTAAGTGGAAAGCCAAGATTAACATGACACAATGGCAGACAACACGATATCGTATAAAATTAAGTGTGAAGTTGTGTAGTATAGGCTATAAATGCTATAGCAGTCCAGAGAAGAAAGAACTTTTGAGGACAGGAATAGCCTGGGACAGACCAATGATGAAACACTGCAGTTGGAAAGTATAGGACTTGGAGTCATAAGCCTTGAGTTTGAATCCTGTCTTAGGACAATTACTAGCTCGCTCTTTCTTCTCTCTCTCTCTCTCTCTCTCTCTCTCTCTCTCTCTCTCTCTCTCTCTCTCCACATGCACACACACACACACACACACACACCATATATATATATATATATATATATATATATATATATATACACACACATATATATACACACCCACACATATGTATGTATGTATGTATATAGCAAGCCACTTAATTTCTCAGTTTCCTTATCTATAAAATGAGGATGATAACACTTTAGCTACTATGTAGCTAATGTGAAAGAGTAATATGTAAATGAGGATTATTGTTCTTGTTATTATTGAAGTAGATCTTGAGCCATGCCTTGAAGGATTTGGAGAAGCAAAGGAAAGAAAAACATTCTAAAGCAAGGAAATAATGTGAGTAAAGGCAAAGTAGTGGGAATGAATATTAATACATTTGTGGAACAATGCTCTGACTAAAACTATCAAGGAACCTAAAATCTAGTTAGGGGAAAGAGGATGTAGTCACCTAAAAAGAATTAATGGCATAAGATAGTTAAGTTTGAAATAAGTTATAAGTGCTATATGTGATAGGAAAGGGAGAGGTCATTTATAGTGAGGTGTATGGTATGTTCAGGGAAGACTAGCACCTCAGGTATGAGGGCTTACTGAGCACTTTTCAGGCCTACTGATGTTTACCTGGCACTCAACTCTCACCTGTGGCTCCAAGAAGCTGCAGCATGTGTAAAGGCCACACCTCTGTAAAAGTCTCAGCAGGTGGGCTAAACCAGGTTGAGGATAACTGACAGTCTTCAAAACTGTGGGTGAGTTGGGGGTGGGGAGCGTATACCCCAACCATGTGAAGATTTCCCCAGGAGAGTAAGTGGGTGTGAACAATTTGTTCCAGTGGGCCATTGAAGGTGGTGGAAGCAGTCAATGTGGAGCGCTTAGAGCTTGGTTAGACATCAAAGACACCAAGGTCATCCTGCATCCCAAGCCACTGCCATTGAATTTCAATGACTGTGGAAGAGAGTGAAGCTGATGACTTTGTGCAACTCTACCTCACTTAAATCCAATTCACCCATAAGTCAAGACATCACCCCATGAAGTCATTGGTCTTCTTTGAAAACAAAGGACAAACAACAACAACGTGATGACCACTTGAAGGAAATGCAGATAATCACCTTGAAGAAGGGGAGATCTATAGGGGAACATGATAGCTGTCTTCTCTTTGGAGTTACAGGACAAAAGGAAGAGCAGTGTGGTTAAAGTTGCAAAGAGGCAGATTCAGGCTGGATGTCAAGAAAAATTTCCAAAACAATTAGTTGTACTAAAGTGGAATGGGCTTACCTCAGGAGGTGGTAGACTTCTTCTAACTGGAGATATTCAAGCAAAAGCTGGATGACCCCATGTTGGATGCGTGCTTAAGGGGATTCTTTTTGAAGAATGGGTTGGACCATATTGCCTCAAATCTGAAATTCTATGATTCTGCAAGGGAGAGCAAAGGACCTACCATGGCTTAGATAAGAATAACTATTCTGTTCTCCCACTTATTTCTTCCCCTGACTCTAATCCCCATGAGGGGCTAGAGAAATGATAACCACAATCTATTAAGCACCTAGCATGTGCAATGCATTGTACTAGTTGCTAGAGATATAAAGATAAAAAGTCCCTCCCCTCAAATAGCTTACATTGATGTTTACAGGTAAGTAGGTGACAAGGTAGGTGATGAGAGCAAAGAAAAGAATAAATAAAGTGTTCTAGTAAAGCTTGAAATCAAACAAAGCACTTTCTTCTCAGTGGATCAAGGAAGTCTGAGATTCAGGAGGAATTTGGGAACATGGGATTTGAAATGCAATGATCATGTTAAAGAGAGAGATAATTGTTGGATATACTAAGTTAGAAGTCATTAAGCCTATGGGGAAAGATGAGACCACTAAAGTAAAGAGTGGAAAAAGAAAAGGGGAAATAGCCCAGGAAAGTGCAAGGAACTGATAAGGGTAAAGGGGAAGGATGGATAAAACGTCCATTCCAAGAATGCATCAACAGCACTAAAAACTAGCAGGATGGATTCAGGTCCTCAAACAAAATGGCATCTCATCTCCTCCCTTCTAGTTCAAGTGTCATTTTTGTAAAGCCCTGCACAGATCCCCAGATGAAAGGCCTTTAAAATTCCAGCTTTTATGGCTTGTAAACTACAATAGCCAATTCAAAAGGAAGTGGAACATAGAATTTAAAGCAGAGAGAGAACTTTAAAAAGCCAATGGCCATATTACAAAAGAGGATATTGAGATATAGAGATGTTAAATGACTGGCCTTGGGTCACAATAGGTAGTGATCAGTAGCAAAGTCAAGATTTGAACCCAGGTTCTCTGACCTTCGATCTAGTGCTGTCTACAACATCCTGCTGACTCTATTATCATTCAACCCAAACCTTGGGGGAACAATTTGCTCTCCCTCTTGTCCTGTTCCATTGCCTGTGACCTGACCCTAATTTTGACTTTGGACATTAACTCTGGCATTTCCTAAATTTAGTTTTCTTCCCTTCTAATAATTTGTTATTTCTTGACTTAATATTAAACTTCTAGACTGGCATTCATTATTTTCAAGTTCATCTGACCTTTGTCCTCCCTTCTTCCCAGAAATCCCCTTCTTAATACATGTCACAGTGTACTGGCCTGGCAGATTTCCTCTGACTCCCCTTCCTGCACAAGCCTTACACTTATTCCAATTGGAACTAACCCTAAATTCATTCCTTAGCTTTGGTTTCCTCCACTCAAAGGGTTAGTAATGTATCTGATTGGCAATTGTATAACTGTTCTTAATTCTCAATTGCCCTCAGCAGCCACCTGAAGTA